>NC_136890.1:9224114-9828828 GCF_949152265.1 Phoxinus phoxinus
AAATACTCCTTCTGAAGTTATGTCAGCCAAAAATAAAAGGTCCACATTTGACCCAACAAACAAAGTTTTGGCCAAATAATAGTCAATCTTGAGCTTTCTCTACATACTCAAAGGCTCCTTCTGCTGTTACGTCAGCCAAAAAAGAAGTCAATATTTGACCCAACGAACATATTTTTGGCCAAATAATAGTCAATCTTGAGCTTTCTGTACATACTCAAAGACTCTTTCTGATGCTTTCATAAGCCATATAGATGTTCTTAGAGAAGTCCATATCTGACCAATTGAACTAATTTCTGGTCAAGATTAAGATTAAGATATTTCTGACCAAAGAGTTCTCGAAACAAACTTTTTTATACAAATACTCCTTCTGAAGTTACGTCAGCCAAAAATAAAAGGTCCATATTTGACCCAACAAACAAAGTTTTGGCCAAATAATAGTCAATCTTGAGCTTACTATACATACTCAAAGACTCCTTCTGATGTTACGTCTGCCACAACAGAAGTCCATATTTGACCCAACGAACATATTTTTGGCCAAATAATAGTCAATCTTGAGCTTTCTATACATACTCAAAGACTCTTTCTGATGCTTTCATAAGCCATATAGATGTTCTTAGAGAAGTCCATATCTGAAAAAATTGAACTAATTTCTGGTCAAGATTAAGATTAAGATATTTCTGACCAAAGAGTTCTCGAAACGAACTTTCTATACAAAGACTCCTTCTGATGTTACGTCAGCCAAAAATTAAGTCCATATTTGACCCAACAAATATTTTTTGGCCAAACAATAGTCAATCTTGAGCTTTCTATACATACTCAGACTCCTTCTGATGTTACGTCAGCCAAAAAAGAAGTCCATATTTGACCCAACGAACAAAGTTTTGGCCAAATAATAGTCAATCTTGAGCTTTCTATACATACTCAAAGACTCTTTCTGATGCTTTCATAAGCCATATAGATGTTCTTAGAGAAGTCCATATCTGACCAATTGAACTAATTTCTGGTCAAGATTAAGATTAAGATATTTCTGACCAAAGAGTTCTCGAAACGAACTTTCTATACAAAGACTCCTTCTGATGTTACGTCAGCCAAAAATTAAGTCCATATTTGACCCAACAAATATTTTTTTGGCAAACAATAGTCAATCTTGAGCTTTCTATACATACTCAGACTCCTTCTGATGTTACGTCAGCCAAAAAAGAAGTCCATATTTGACCCAACGAACAAAGTTTTGGCCAAATAATAGTCAATCTTGAGCTTACTATACATACTCAAAGACTCCTTCTGATGTTACGTCTGCCAAAACAGAAGTCCATATTTGACCCAACGAACATATTTTTGGCCAAATAATAGTCAATCTTGAGCTTTCTATACATACTCAAAGACTCTTTCTGATGCTTTCATAAGCCATATAGATGTTCTTAGAGAAGTCCATATCTGACCAATTGAACTAATTTCTGGTCAAGATTAAGATTAAGATATTTCTGACCAAAGAGTTCTCGAAACAAACTTTTTTATACAAATACTCCTTCTGAAGTTATGTCAGCCAAAAATAAAAGGTCCATATTTGACCCAACAAACAAAGTTTTGGCCAAATAATAGTCAATCTTGAGCTTTCTCTACATACTCAAAGGCTCCTTCTGCTGTTACGTCAGCCAAAAAAGAAGTCAATATTTGACCCAACGAACATATTTTTGGCCAAATAATAGTCAATCTTGAGCTTTCTGTACATACTCAAAGACTCTTTCTGATGCTTTCATAAGCCATATAGATGTTCTTAGAGAAGTCCATATCTGACCAATTGAACTAATTTCTGGTCAAGATTAAGATTAAGATATTTCTGACCAAAGAGTTCTCGAAACAAACTTTTTTATACAAATACTCCTTCTGAAGTTACGTCAGCCAAAAATAAAAGGTCCATATTTGACCCAACAAACAAAGTTTTGGCCAAATAATAGTCAATCTTGAGCTTACTATACATACTCAAAGACTCCTTCTGATGTTACGTCTGCCACAACAGAAGTCCATATTTGACCCAACGAACATATTTTTGGCCAAATAATAGTCAATCTTGAGCTTTCTATACATACTCAAAGACTCTTTCTGATGCTTTCATAAGCCATATAGATGTTCTTAGAGAAGTCCATATCTGAAAAAATTGAACTAATTTCTGGTCAAGATTAAGATTAAGATATTTCTGACCAAAGAGTTCTCGAAACGAACTTTCTATACAAAGACTCCTTCTGATGTTACGTCAGCCAAAAATTAAGTCCATATTTGACCCAACAAATATTTTTTTGGCCAAACAATAGTCAATCTTGAGCTTTCTATACATACTCAGACTCCTTCTGATGTTACGTCAGCCAAAAAAGAAGTCCATATTTGACCCAACGAACAAAGTTTTGGCCAAATAATAGTCAATCTTGAGCTTTCTATACATACTCAAAGACTCTTTCTGATGCTTTCATAAGCCATATAGATGTTCTTAGAGAAGTCCATATCTGACCAATTGAACTAATTTCTGGTCAAGATTAAGATTAAGATATTTCTGACCAAAGAGTTCTCGAAACGAACTTTCTATACAAAGACTCCTTCTGATGTTACGTCAGCCAAAAATTAAGTCCATATTTGACCCAACAAATATTTTTTTGGCCAAACAATAGTCAATCTTGAGCTTTCTATACATACTCAGACTCCTTCTGATGTTACGTCAGCCAAAAAAGAAGTCCATATTTGACCCAACGAACAAAGTTTTGGCCAAATAATAGTCAATCTTGAGCTTACTATACATACTCAAAGACTCCTTCTGATGTTACGTCTGCCAAAACAGAAGTCCATATTTGACCCAACGAACATATTTTTGGCCAAATAATAGTCAATCTTGAGCTTTCTATACATACTCAAAGACTCTTTCTGATGCTTTCATAAGCCATATAGATGTTCTTAGAGAAGTCCATATCTGACCAATTGAACTAATTTCTGGTCAAGATTAAGATTAAGATATTTCTGACCAAAGAGTTCTCGAAACAAACTTTTTTATACAAATACTCCTTCTGAAGTTATGTCAGCCAAAAATAAAAGGTCCATATTTGACCCAACAAACAAAGTTTTGGCCAAATAATAGTCAATCTTGAGCTTTCTCTACATACTCAAAGGCTCCTTCTGCTGTTACGTCAGCCAAAAAAGAAGTCAATATTTGACCCAACGAACATATTTTTGGCCAAATAATAGTCAATCTTGAGCTTTCTGTACATACTCAAAGACTCTTTCTGATGCTTTCATAAGCCATATAGATGTTCTTAGAGAAGTCCATATCTGACCAATTGAACTAATTTCTGGTCAAGATTAAGATTAAGATATTTCTGACCAAAGAGTTCTCGAAACGAACTTTCTATACAAAGACTCCTTCTGATGTTACGTCGGCCAAAAATTAAGTCCATATTTGACCCAACAAATATTTTTTTGGCCAAACAATAGTCAATCTTGAGCTTTCTATACATTCTCAGACTCCTTCTGATGTTACGTCAGCCAAAAAAGAAGTCCATATTTGACCCAACGAACAAAGTTTTGGCCAAATAATAGTCAATCTTGAGCTTTCTATACATACTCAAAGACTCTTTCTGATGCTTTCATAAGCCATATAGATGTTCTTAGAGAAGTCCATATCTGACCAATTGAACTAATTTCTGGTCAAGATTAAGATTAAGATATTTCTGACCAAAGAGTTCTCGAAACAAACTTTTTTATACAAATACTCCTTCTGAAGTTACGTCAGCCAAAAATAAAAGGTCCATATTTTACCCAACAAACAAAGTTTTGGCCAAATAATAGTCAATCTTGAGCTTACTATACATACTCAAAGACTCCTTCTGATGTTACGTCTGCCACAACAGAAGTCCATATTTGACCCAACGAACATATTTTTGGCCAAATAATAGTCAATCTTGAGCTTTCTATACATACTCAAAGACTCTTTCTGATGCTTTCATAAGCCATATAGATGTTCTTAGAGAAGTCCATATCTGAAAAAATTGAACTAATTTCTGGTCAAGATTAAGATTAAGATATTTCTGACCAAAGAGTTCTCGAAACGAACTTTCTATACAAAGACTCCTTCTGATGTTACGTCAGCCAAAAATTAAGTCCATATTTGACCCAACAAATATTTTTTTGGCCAAACAATAGTCAATCTTGAGCTTTCTATACATACTCAGACTCCTTCTGATGTTACGTCAGCCAAAAAAGAAGTCCATATTTTACCCAACGAACAAAGTTTTGGCCAAATAATAGTCAATCTTGAGCTTACTATACATACTCAAAGACTCCTTCTGATGTTACGTCTGCCAAAACAGAAGTCCATATTTGACCCAACGAACATATTTTTGGCCAAATAATAGTCAATCTTGAGCTTTCTATACATACTCAAAGACTCTTTCTGATGCTTTCATAAGCCATATAGATGTTCTTAGAGAAGTCCATATCTGACCAATTGAACTAATTTCTGGTCAAGATTAAGATTAAGATATTTCTGACCAAAGAGTTCTCGAAACAAACTTTTTTATACAAATACTCCTTCTGAAGTTATGTCAGCCAAAAATAAAAGGTCCACATTTGACCCAACAAACAAAGTTTTGGCCAAATAATAGTCAATCTTGAGCTTTCTCTACATACTCAAAGGCTCCTTCTGCTGTTACGTCAGCCAAAAAAGAAGTCAATATTTGACCCAACGAACATATTTTTGGCCAAATAATAGTCAATCTTGAGCTTTCTGTACATACTCAAAGACTCTTTCTGATGCTTTCATAAGCCATATAGATGTTCTTAGAGAAGTCCATATCTGACCAATTGAACTAATTTCTGGTCAAGATTAAGATTAAGATATTTCTGACCAAAGAGTTCTCGAAACAAACTTTTTTATACAAATACTCCTTCTGAAGTTACGTCAGCCAAAAATAAAAGGTCCATATTTGACCCAACAAACAAAGTTTTGGCCAAATAATAGTCAATCTTGAGCTTACTATACATACTCAAAGACTCCTTCTGATGTTACGTCTGCCACAACAGAAGTCCATATTTGACCCAACGAACATATTTTTGGCCAAATAATAGTCAATCTTGAGCTTTCTATACATACTCAAAGACTCTTTCTGATGCTTTCATAAGCCATATAGATGTTCTTAGAGAAGTCCATATCTGAAAAAATTGAACTAATTTCTGGTCAAGATTAAGATTAAGATATTTCTGACCAAAGAGTTCTCGAAACGAACTTTCTATACAAAGACTCCTTCTGATGTTACGTCAGCCAAAAATTAAGTCCATATTTGACCCAACAAATATTTTTTTGGCCAAACAATAGTCAATCTTGAGCTTTCTATACATACTCAGACTCCTTCTGATGTTACGTCAGCCAAAAAAGAAGTCCATATTTGACCCAACGAACAAAGTTTTGGCCAAATAATAGTCAATCTTGAGCTTTCTATACATACTCAAAGACTCTTTCTGATGCTTTCATAAGCCATATAGATGTTCTTAGAGAAGTCCATATCTGACCAATTGAACTAATTTCTGATCAAGATTAAGATTAAGATATTTCTGACCAAAGAGTTCTCGAAACGAACTTTCTATACAAAGACTCCTTCTGATGTTACGTCAGCCAAAAATTAAGTCCATATTTGACCCAACAAATATTTTTTTGGCCAAACAATAGTCAATCTTGAGCTTTCTATACATACTCAGACTCCTTCTGATGTTACGTCAGCCAAAAAAGAAGTCCATATTTGACCCAACGAACAAAGTTTTGGCCAAATAATAGTCAATCTTGAGCTTACTATACATACTCAAAGACTCCTTCTGATGTTACGTCTGCCAAAACAGAAGTCCATATTTGACCCAACGAACATATTTTTGGCCAAATAATAGTCAATCTTGAGCTTTCTATACATACTCAAAGACTCTTTCTGATGCTTTCATAAGCCATATAGATGTTCTTAGAGAAGTCCATATCTGACCAATTGAACTAATTTCTGGTCAAGATTAAGATTAAGATATTTCTGACCAAAGAGTTCTCGAAACAAACTTTTTTATACAAATACTCCTTCTGAAGTTATGTCAGCCAAAAATAAAAGGTCCATATTTGACCCAACAAACAAAGTTTTGGCCAAATAATAGTCAATCTTGAGCTTTCTCTACATACTCAAAGGCTCCTTCTGCTGTTACGTCAGCCAAAAAAGAAGTCAATATTTGACCCAACGAACATATTTTTGGCCAAATAATAGTCAATCTTGAGCTTTCTGTACATACTCAAAGACTCTTTCTGATGCTTTCATAAGCCATATAGATGTTCTTAGAGAAGTCCATATCTGACCAATTGAACTAATTTCTGGTCAAGATTAAGATTAAGATATTTCTGACCAAAGAGTTCTCGAAACGAACTTTCTATACAAAGACTCCTTCTGATGTTACGTCAGCCAAAAATTAAGTCCATATTTGACCCAACAAATATTTTTTTGGCCAAACAATAGTCAATCTTGAGCTTTCTATACATTCTCAGACTCCTTCTGATGTTACGTCAGCCAAAAAAGAAGTCCATATTTGACCCAACGAACAAAGTTTTGGCCAAATAATAGTCAATCTTGAGCTTTCTATACATACTCAAAGACTCTTTCTGATGCTTTCATAAGCCATATAGATGTTCTTAGAGAAGTCCATATCTGACCAATTGAACTAATTTCTGGTCAAGATTAAGATTAAGATATTTCTGACCAAAGAGTTCTCGAAACAAACTTTTTTATACAAATACTCCTTCTGAAGTTACGTCAGCCAAAAATAAAAGGTCCATATTTTACCCAACAAACAAAGTTTTGGCCAAATAATAGTCAATCTTGAGCTTACTATACATACTCAAAGACTCCTTCTGATGTTACGTCTGCCACAACAGAAGTCCATATTTGACCCAACGAACATATTTTTGGCCAAATAATAGTCAATCTTGAGCTTTCTATACATACTCAAAGACTCTTTCTGATGCTTTCATAAGCCATATAGATGTTCTTAGAGAAGTCCATATCTGAAAAAATTGAACTAATTTCTGGTCAAGATTAAGATTAAGATATTTCTGACCAAAGAGTTCTCGAAACGAACTTTCTATACAAAGACTCCTTCTGATGTTACGTCAGCCAAAAATTAAGTCCATATTTGACCCAACAAATATTTTTTTGGCCAAACAATAGTCAATCTTGAGCTTTCTATACATACTCAGACTCCTTCTGATGTTACGTCAGCCAAAAAAGAAGTCCATATTTGACCCAACGAACAAAGTTTTGGCCAAATAATAGTCAATCTTGAGCTTACTATACATACTCAAAGACTCCTTCTGATGTTACGTCTGCCAAAACAGAAGTCCATATTTGACCCAACGAACATATTTTTGGCCAAATAATAGTCAATCTTGAGCTTTCTATACATACTCAAAGACTCTTTCTGATGCTTTCATAAGCCATATAGATGTTCTTAGAGAAGTCCATATCTGACCAATTGAACTAATTTCTGGTCAAGATTAAGATTAAGATATTTCTGACCAAAGAGTTCTCGAAACAAACTTTTTTATACAAATACTCCTTCTGAAGTTATGTCAGCCAAAAATAAAAGGTCCACATTTGACCCAACAAACAAAGTTTTGGCCAAATAATAGTCAATCTTGAGCTTTCTCTACATACTCAAAGGCTCCTTCTGCTGTTACGTCAGCCAAAAAAGAAGTCAATATTTGACCCAACGAACATATTTTTGGCCAAATAATAGTCAATCTTGAGCTTTCTGTACATACTCAAAGACTCTTTCTGATGCTTTCATAAGCCATATAGATGTTCTTAGAGAAGTCCATATCTGACCAATTGAACTAATTTCTGGTCAAGATTAAGATTAAGATATTTCTGACCAAAGAGTTCTCGAAACAAACTTTTTTATACAAATACTCCTTCTGAAGTTACGTCAGCCAAAAATAAAAGGTCCATATTTGACCCAACAAACAAAGTTTTGGCCAAATAATAGTCAATCTTGAGCTTACTATACATACTCAAAGACTCCTTCTGATGTTACGTCTGCCACAACAGAAGTCCATATTTGACCCAACGAACATATTTTTGGCCAAATAATAGTCAATCTTGAGCTTTCTATACATACTCAAAGACTCTTTCTGATGCTTTCATAAGCCATATAGATGTTCTTAGAGAAGTCCATATCTGAAAAAATTGAACTAATTTCTGGTCAAGATTAAGATTAAGATATTTCTGACCAAAGAGTTCTCGAAACGAACTTTCTATACAAAGACTCCTTCTGATGTTACGTCAGCCAAAAATTAAGTCCATATTTGACCCAACAAATATTTTTTTGGCCAAACAATAGTCAATCTTGAGCTTTCTATACATACTCAGACTCCTTCTGATGTTACGTCAGCCAAAAAAGAAGTCCATATTTGACCCAACGAACAAAGTTTTGGCCAAATAATAGTCAATCTTGAGCTTTCTATACATACTCAAAGACTCTTTCTGATGCTTTCATAAGCCATATAGATGTTCTTAGAGAAGTCCATATCTGACCAATTGAACTAATTTCTGGTCAAGATTAAGATTAAGATATTTCTGACCAAAGAGTTCTCGAAACGAACTTTCTATACAAAGACTCCTTCTGATGTTACGTCAGCCAAAAATTAAGTCCATATTTGACCCAACAAATATTTTTTTGGCAAACAATAGTCAATCTTGAGCTTTCTATACATACTCAGACTCCTTCTGATGTTACGTCAGCCAAAAAAGAAGTCCATATTTGACCCAACGAACAAAGTTTTGGCCAAATAATAGTCAATCTTGAGCTTACTATACATACTCAAAGACTCCTTCTGATGTTACGTCTGCCAAAACAGAAGTCCATATTTGACCCAACGAACATATTTTTGGCCAAATAATAGTCAATCTTGAGCTTTCTATACATACTCAAAGACTCTTTCTGATGCTTTCATAAGCCATATAGATGTTCTTAGAGAAGTCCATATCTGACCAATTGAACTAATTTCTGGTCAAGATTAAGATTAAGATATTTCTGACCAAAGAGTTCTCGAAACAAACTTTTTTATACAAATACTCCTTCTGAAGTTATGTCAGCCAAAAATAAAAGGTCCATATTTGACCCAACAAACAAAGTTTTGGCCAAATAATAGTCAATCTTGAGCTTTCTCTACATACTCAAAGGCTCCTTCTGCTGTTACGTCAGCCAAAAAAGAAGTCAATATTTGACCCAACGAACATATTTTTGGCCAAATAATAGTCAATCTTGAGCTTTCTTTACATACTCAAAGACTCTTTCTGATGCTTTCATAAGCCATATAGATGTTCTTAGAGAAGTCCATATCTGACCAATTGAACTAATTTCTGGTCAAGATTAAGATTAAGATATTTCTGACCAAAGAGTTCTCGAAACGAACTTTCTATACAAAGACTCCTTCTGATGTTACGTCAGCCAAAAATTAAGTCCATATTTGACCCAACAAATATTTTTTTGGCCAAACAATAGTCAATCTTGAGCTTTCTATACATTCTCAGACTCCTTCTGATGTTACGTCAGCCAAAAAAGAAGTCCATATTTGACCCAACGAACAAAGTTTTGGCCAAATAATAGTCAATCTTGAGCTTTCTATACATACTCAAAGACTCTTTCTGATGCTTTCATAAGCCATATAGATGTTCTTAGAGAAGTCCATATCTGACCAATTGAACTAATTTCTGGTCAAGATTAAGATTAAGATATTTCTGACCAAAGAGTTCTCGAAACAAACTTTTTTATACAAATACTCCTTCTGAAGTTACGTCAGCCAAAAATAAAAGGTCCATATTTTACCCAACAAACAAAGTTTTGGCCAAATAATAGTCAATCTTGAGCTTACTATACATACTCAAAGACTCCTTCTGATGTTACGTCTGCCACAACAGAAGTCCATATTTGACCCAAGGAACATATTTTTGGCCAAATAATAGTCAATCTTGAGCTTTCTATACATACTCAAAGACTCTTTCTGATGCTTTCATAAGCCATATAGATGTTCTTAGAGAAGTCCATATCTGAAAAAATTGAACTAATTTCTGGTCAAGATTAAGATTAAGATATTTCTGACCAAAGAGTTCTCGAAACGAACTTTCTATACAAAGACTCCTTCTGATGTTACGTCAGCCAAAAATTAAGTCCATATTTGACCCAACAAATATTTTTTTGGCCAAACAATAGTCAATCTTGAGCTTTCTATACATACTCAGACTCCTTCTGATGTTACGTCAGCCAAAAAAGAAGTCCATATTTGACCCAACGAACAAAGTTTTGGCCAAATAATAGTCAATCTTGAGCTTACTATACATACTCAAAGACTCCTTCTGATGTTACGTCTGCCAAAACAGAAGTCCATATTTGACCCAACGAACATATTTTTGGCCAAATAATAGTCAATCTTGAGCTTTCTATACATACTCAAAGACTCTTTCTGATGCTTTCATAAGCCATATAGATGTTCTTAGAGAAGTCCATATCTGACCAATTGAACTAATTTCTGGTCAAGATTAAGATTAAGATATTTCTGACCAAAGAGTTCTCGAAACAAACTTTTTTATACAAATACTCCTTCTGAAGTTATGTCAGCCAAAAATAAAAGGTCCACATTTGACCCAACAAACAAAGTTTTGGCCAAATAATAGTCAATCTTGAGCTTTCTCTACATACTCAAAGGCTCCTTCTGCTGTTACGTCAGCCAAAAAAGAAGTCAATATTTGACCCAACGAACATATTTTTGGCCAAATAATAGTCAATCTTGAGCTTTCTGTACATACTCAAAGACTCTTTCTGATGCTTTCATAAGCCATATAGATGTTCTTAGAGAAGTCCATATCTGACCAATTGAACTAATTTCTGGTCAAGATTAAGATTAAGATATTTCTGACCAAAGAGTTCTCGAAACAAACTTTTTTATACAAATACTCCTTCTGAAGTTACGTCAGCCAAAAATAAAAGGTCCATATTTGACCCAACAAACAAAGTTTTGGCCAAATAATAGTCAATCTTGAGCTTACTATACATACTCAAAGACTCCTTCTGATGTTACGTCTGCCACAACAGAAGTCCATATTTGACCCAACGAACATATTTTTGGCCAAATAATAGTCAATCTTGAGCTTTCTATACATACTCAAAGACTCTTTCTGATGCTTTCATAAGCCATATAGATGTTCTTAGAGAAGTCCATATCTGACCAATTGAACTAATTTCTGGTCAAGATTAAGATTAAGATATTTCTGACCAAAGAGTTCTCGAAACGAACTTTCTATACAAAGACTCCTTCTGATGTTACGTCAGCCAAAAATTAAGTCCATATTTGACCCAACAAATATTTTTTTGGCAAACAATAGTCAATCTTGAGCTTTCTATACATACTCAGACTCCTTCTGATGTTACGTCAGCCAAAAAAGAAGTCCATATTTGACCCAACGAACAAAGTTTTGGCCAAATAATAGTCAATCTTGAGCTTACTATACATACTCAAAGACTCCTTCTGATGTTACGTCTGCCAAAACAGAAGTCCATATTTGACCCAACGAACATATTTTTGGCCAAATAATAGTCAATCTTGAGCTTTCTATACATACTCAAAGACTCTTTCTGATGCTTTCATAAGCCATATAGATGTTCTTAGAGAAGTCCATATCTGACCAATTGAACTAATTTCTGGTCAAGATTAAGATTAAGATATTTCTGACCAAAGAGTTCTCGAAACGAACTTTCTATACAAAGACTCCTTCTGATGTTACGTCAGCCAAAAATTAAGTCCATATTTGACCCAACAAATATTTTTTTGGCCAAACAATAGTCAATCTTGAGCTTTCTATACATTCTCAGACTCCTTCTGATGTTACGTCAGCCAAAAAAGAAGTCCATATTTGACCCAACGAACAAAGTTTTGGCCAAATAATAGTCAATCTTGAGCTTTCTATACATACTCAAAGACTCTTTCTGATGCTTTCATAAGCCATATAGATGTTCTTAGAGAAGTCCATATCTGACCAAATTGAACTAATTTCTGGTCAAGATTAAGATTAAGATATTTCTGACCAAAGAGTTCTCGAAACAAACTTTTTTATACAAATACTCCTTCTGAAGTTACGTCAGCCAAAAATAAAAGGTCCATATTTGACCCAACAAACAAAGTTTTGGCCAAATAATAGTCAATCTTGAGCTTACTATACATACTCAAAGACTCCTTCTGATGTTACGTCTGCCACAACAGAAGTCCATATTTGACCCAACGAACATATTTTTGGCCAAATAATAGTCAATCTTGAGCTTTCTATACATACTCAAAGACTCTTTCTGATGCTTTCATAAGCCATATAGATGTTCTTAGAGAAGTCCATATCTGACCAATTGAACTAATTTCTGGTCAAGATTAAGATTAAGATATTTCTGACCAAAGAGTTCTCGAAACAAACTTTCTATACAAAGACTCCTTCTGATGTTACGTCAGCCAAAAATTAAGTCCATATTTGACCCAACAAATATTTTTTTGGCCAAACAATAGTCAATCTTGAGCTTTCTATACATACTCAGACTCCTTCTGATGTTACGTCAGCCAAAAAAGAAGTCCATATTTGACCCAACGAACAAAGTTTTGGCCAAATAATAGTCAATCTTGAGCTTTCTATACATACTCAAAGACTCCTTCTGATGTTACGTCTGCCAAAACAGAAGTCCATATTTGACCCAACGAACATATTTTTGGCCAAATAATAGTCAATCTTGAGCTTTCTATACATACTCAAAGACTCTTTCTGATGCTTTCATAAGCCATATAGATGTTCTTAGAGAAGTCCATATCTGACCAATTGAACTAATTTCTGGTCAAGATTAAGATTAAGATATTTCTGACCAAAGAGTTCTCGAAACAAACTTTTTTATACAAATACTCCTGAAGTTACGTCAGCCAAAAATAAAAGGTCCATATTTGACCCAACAAACAAAGTTTTGGCCAAATAATAGTCAATCTTGAGCTTTCTCTACATACTCAAAGGCTCCTTCTGCTGTTACGTCAGCCAAAAAAGAAGTCAATATTTGACCCAACGAACATATTTTTGGCCAAATAATAGTCAATCTTGAGCTTTCTATACATACTCAAAGACTCTATCTGATGCTTTCATAAGCCATATAGATGTTCTTAGAGAAGTCCATATCTGACCAATTGAACTAATTTCTGGTCAAGATTAAGATTAAGATATTTCTGACCAAAGAGTTCTCGAAACTAACTTTCTATACAAAGACTCCTTCTGATGTTATGTCAGCCAAAAAAGAAGTCCATATTTGACCCAACAAATATATTTTTGGCCAAATAATAGTCAATCTTGACCTTTCTATACATACTCAAAGACTCATTCTGATGTTACGTCAGCCAAAAAAGAAGTCCATATTTGACCTAACGAACAAATTTTTGGCAAAATAATAGTCAATCTTGAGCTTTCTATACATACTCAAAGACTCCTTCTGATGCTCCATAAGCCATATTAGATGTCCATATAGAAGTCCATATCTGACCAATTGAACCATGAACTTTCTATACATTCTCATAGACTCCTTCTGATGTCACTCAGCCAAAAAAGAAGTCCATATTTGACCCAAGGAACATATTTTTGGCCAAATAATTGTCAATCTTGAGCTTTCAAAGACTCTAAGACTCTTTCTGATGCTTTCATAAGCCATTAAGATGTCCATATAGAAGTCCATATCTGACCTATTGAACTAATTTCTGGTCAAAGGGTCTTCAAATGGATTTAAACTATATACATTTATAGACTCCTTCTGATGTTACGTCAGCCAAAAAAGAAGTCCATATTTTAACCCAACGAACATATTTTTGGCCAAATAATAGTCAATCTTGAGCTTTCTATACATACTCAAAGACTCCTTCTGATGCTTTCATAAGCCATATAGGTGTCCATATAGAAGTCCATATCTGACCAATTGAACTAATTTCGGGTCAAAGGGTCTTCAAATGGATTTAAACTATATACATTTATAGACTCCTATTTGACCCAAGGAACATATTTCTGGCCAAATAATAGTCAATCTTGAACTTTCTAGACATACTCAAAGACTATATAGCCATATATAGATGTTCTTAGAGAAGTCCATATCTTGACCGATTGAACGTATTTCTGGCCATAGGGTCCTTAATTGGTTTTAAACTATATAAACTTATAGACTCCTTCTGGTGTTAAATCAGCCATACAGAATTCCATATTTGACCTACTGAACATATTGCTGGCCAAAGAGTCCTTTAGGACTGAAATTCTTTCTGGCCATGGAGTACTCAATTGAACTTTCTATTGATTCTCATTGACTCCTGAGTCAGCCATACAGAAATCCATATTTGACACAATTTGAACATAATATCTGGCCAAAGAGTCCTCGATCTTGAACTTTCTATACATACTCATAGACCCCTTCTGATGCTTCATAAACCATACAGAAGTCAATATCTGACCTATTGAACTTATTTCTTGTCAAAGGGAAATGTTAAATTAAGTATCGTCGGAAAAATCTGAGTATTTAGTTAGTTCACTTTTAAGGACCCTTTGGCAAAAAATATGTTCTATTCACCAGATATGGACATCTATATGGCTTATGAAGAATCAGAATGAATCCATGAGTATGTATAGAAAGTTCAAGATTGAGGATTATTTGGCCAGAAATATTTCCCTTGGGTCAAATATGGACTTCTGTGTAGCTAATATAACAGCTAATATAGTTATTGTTCAGGAACTCTTTGGCCAGAACTATGTTCAGTGAGTCAATAAGGGACCTCTGGATATGGCTGATTTATCATCAGAAAGAGTCTATAACTTTATATAGTTTAAAATCATTTGAGGCCCCTTTGACCAGAAATAAGTTCAATTGGCAAGGTATGGATATATATTATGAAGCATCAGTAGGAGTCTTTGAGAATGTATAGAAAGTTCAATTTTCGAGTACTCTTTGGCCAGAACAATTTTCAGTCAAATATGTTTTTTTTTTGTCAGGCTGATATAACCTCAGAAGAAATCAATCTGAATGTATAAGTGTTAATCTATAAGGACTCCTTGGCCAGTAATATTTTCAGTAGGTCAAATATGGAATTCGGTATGGCTGATTGAACATCAGAAGGAGTCAACATATTAAGAAAGAAAGAGTTCAAAGACTCTTTGGGCAAAAATGTGATCAGTAGTTCAAAAAAGGGACTTTGTTATGGCTGATTTAACATCAGGATGAGTCTATAAGTTTATATAGTTTGAAACCTTTTGAGGACCCTTTGACCAGAAAAACAAAACATTCAATGGACTTATATTTAGATGGGTTTAGACTTTCATTTGGCTTAATATGAGGTATTAAAAGGAGTCTTTGATATTTTATAAAGAGCTCCAGGATCAAGGATTTTTCCCAGTAATATGAGGGTCAGAAGGTCAAATATGGCCAAAAAATGCATCAGGAGCATTTATCATCAGGAGGAGCCTATATCTATATATAGTTTACCCCCTTCCTCGGCACCCTCAATTTTGGCAAGTGATGCATTCATGACATAGCCAAAATAAAAAGATTTCTGCTCAGAACTCATTCTGAATAGACACATAACCAACATATATTTAGAAAGCCAACCCTTGAGAGTTTACAGTTCAAGACACAAAATTCATCAAACTGTTATAAATATTGAGATATATAAGGTCAAACATAAAACAAAAACAACAAATATTAAGAATATATTTATTAAATGTATATAAAAAAATTTAATGTAGGATATCAACTTATAACCACAACTAAAGTGTAGCTACAAGTTTGGTCATGCTTCATTTTAAATCTGAGGATGATATCACTAAAAGTATGCATTTTATGAAGCCTATTATAAGGTCCTATCATGGAGGCTTTGGAGAAGTTTTCATGGGAGGCTTTGGAGATGCTTATTAGATATTTTTATTGCCCTATAAATACCCATTTACAGTCTTTGACTAATGTCTGGCGAGGAGAAATGGCCCATTAGTGTAAATTGACCAACATTTAACACTTCTGCCAGTGAGAGACTTAATCTGCCATTATTCTTTTATTCTTATTCTTTTGTTTGAGATCAGCCATAATAGCCTGCATTCCTGTGTTATTTGCTTGGTCATCTAAATCTCTGCCATCCCACTAATACAAGTAATCCATATATTATCTTCAGTCTACGAACAAAAAAATAACTGTTCTTGAAAATTCTTTAAAAAAAATATTGTATGGAATAACGTTAGTCAAGCTCATGTAGCAGGTGCATTAGCTCATCATGTAGCCTCAAGCTAAATGACACAATATAATTTATTAATAATACAGTTTTACTTAAAGCTCACTTAAAACACCATCGAGTATTTGAACCATATTCCGGTCGCGGTTTAAATGGTTCAAGTCAAAAAAATATTTTAAAATATGTTTTATTTAGCATTAAATACGAAGCTAGGGGCTATCTTTACTAGCATGCATACTGTAACATTCTTTGTTCCTATAACCAAAATCGAACAGAAAGCACACACACAAACCAGATATACTTGAATCCTGAATTTATTAGCTTTTTTAAATCACACAAAGAGATGTTTAGTTGCGTTTGCCTCGTAGCTCAGAATGAGGAAGTAAACAGACAGCGCCAGTGTCAGTCAGTGAAGAAGCACAGCCTTTTTGGTCACGTTGAACACGTGGATGATTGACAGATTTAGAAACGAATCATATCGCGCTGATGTCATGGTTTACTCGAGTCAGGAAGAGTAGAGTCATCGCTAGCTCTGTTAGCTGTTTTTAGCATTTTTGATCGCTTATTTCAAGTATATTTGAATAGAAATGTGTTTCTGCATTATAAAATATTTTTAAAAAATGTCATAATAATTCATTATTTCTCCAAATATGCGCACCATTGGACTAATATCCCTCGCGGATCGTGGATATTGTATGTAGGCCTATATGAACACAAATAAACCGGAGATGAGATGAATGGCTGCTGTATAAGTGATGATTTCTATTCCAAATAACGAACGTTACAGATTAATTATTTTGCACTCCTGGGATAAATTAAGAAATTAATGTCACTGAAAACCAGTTTAATTATAAACAGTGGTCAAATATCGAAGCTGGAGTTTTAAACCATCCTAATAAAGCTAATATTGTCCAGATTAAGTAAGAGTGTGATGTTTTTAACTAGTAATGAAATTAAAAAAAATCAGGATCACCAGTGGTCCTTGCTGAGGAAGGGGTTTTAAAAACATTTGAGGAATCTTTGGCCAAAAACATGTTAAATCGGTCTAATATAGACTTCTGTCTAGCTGATATAACATCACGGGAAGTCTGTATAGTATGAGAAGTATGTATAGTAAGTTACTGTTCATTGACTCTGGCCTGACGTAATATCAGACGAGTTAACGAGTATGTATAGAAAGTTCAATTTTCAAGTACTCTTTGGCCAGAAAATTTTTCAAAAGGACTTTTGTCAGGCTGATATAACCTCAGAAGAAATCAATCTGAATGTATAGTGTTAATCTTTAAGGACTCTTTGGACAGTAATATTTTCAGTAGGTCAAATATGGAAATCTGTATGGCTCATTGAACACCAAAAGGAGTCAATATGTTTAGAAAGATAGAGTTCAAATACTCTTTGGGCAAAAATATGTTCAAAAAGGGACCTCGGTATGGCTGATTTAACATCAGGAAGTTTATATAGTTTGTATAGTTTATAACTAAGTTTATATAGTTTGAAACCTTTTGAGGACCCTTTGACCAGAAAAAGGTTCAATTGGTCAGATATGGTCTTCTATTTATAGTAAGTTAATGTTCATTGACTCTGGCCACAAATATGTTCATTAGGTCAAATATGGACTTCTGTATGGCTGATTTTTTTATCAAAAGTAGACTATAACATCACATATAGTTTATATAGTTTAAAAACTTTTGAGGACCCTTTGACCAGGAATAAGCTCAATAGGTCAGATAAGGACATATATATGGCTTATGAAGCATCAGAAAGAGTCTTTGAGTCTTTGAAAGCTCAAGATTGACTATTATTTGGCCAAAAATATGTTCCTTGGGTCAAATATGGACTTCTTTTTTGGCTGAGTGACATCAGAAGGAGTCTATGAGAATGTATAGAAAGTTAATGGTTCAATTGGTCAGATATGGACTTCTATATGGACATCTATATGGCTTATGGAGCATCAGAAGGAGTCTTTGAGTATGTATAGAAAGCTCAAGATTGACTATTATTTGGCCAAAAATATGTTCGTTGGGTCAAATATGGACTTCTTTTTTGGCTGACGTAACATCAGAAGGAGTCTTTGAGTATGTATGGAAAGCTCAAGATTGACTATTATTTGGCCAAAAATATGTTCCTTGGGTCAAATATGGACTTCTTTTTTGGCAGACGTGACATCAGAAGGAGTCTTTAAATATAGAAAGTTCTCTTGGTCAGAAATGTGTTTAGTAATTCATATTTTGAATAGTGTCTTCCTGACATCAGAATAAATCAGAATGTATAAGTTAATCTTTAAGGAATCTTTGGCCAGAAACATGTTCAGTATTTCAAAAAGGGCCCTCTGTTTGTCTGATTTAACATCAGATGGAGTCTAAAAATGTATATAGTTTAAATCCATTTGAAGACCCTTTGACCAGAAATTAGTTCAATAGGTCAGATATGGACTTCTATATGGACATCTATATTGCTTATGAAAGCATCAGAAAGAGTCTTTGAGTATGTATAGAAAGCTCAAGATTGACTATTATTTGTCCAAAAATATGTTCCTTGGGTCAAATATGGACTTGGCTGACGTAACATCAGAAGGAGTCTTTGAGTATGTATAAAGTTCAAGAATGACTAATATTTGGCCAAAAATATGTTCCTTGGGTCAAATATAGACTTCTTTTTTGGCTGACGTAACATCACAAGGAGTCTTTGAGTATGTATAGAAAGTTCGTTTCGAGAACTCTTTGGTCAGAAATATGTTTAGTAATTCATATTTTGAATGGTGCCTTCCTGACATCAGAAGAAATCAATCTGAATGTTAATTTCATCTTTATAGAATCTTTGACCAAAAACATGTTCAGTATTTCAAAAAGGAACCTCTGTATGTCTGATTTAACATCAAAAGGAGTCTATAAGTTTATATAGTTAAAAACCATTTAAGGACCCTTTGGCCAGAAATACGTTCAATTGGTCAAGATATGGACTTCTCTAAGAACATCTATATGGCAAAGAAAGAGTCTTTGACTCTTGAGTCTTGAGTCTTTGAGAGTCTCAGACATACAGACATTCCTCTGTATGTCTGATTTAACATCAAAAGGAGTCTATAAGTTTATATAGTTAAAAACCATTTAAGGACCCTTTGGCCAGAAATACGTTCAATTGGTCAAGATATGAACTTCTCTAAGAACATCTATATGGCAAAGAAAGAGTCTTTGAGTGTGTCTAAAAAGTTCAAGAGTGACTATTATAGAGGTATAGAAATTTCAAGATCGAGGGCCATATTTAAGTTGAGTAGGTCAAAAGGGACCTCTTTATGGCTGATTTAACACTAGAAGGAGTCTCTAAATTTATATAGTTTAAATCCATTTGAAGACCCTTTGACCAGAAATTAGTTCAAAAGGTCAGATATGACTACTTTCTTCCTGATATAACATTACGTGAAGTCATTACATATTTCTGGCCAGAGTCCATGAACATTAACTCTCGATACATACAGACTATGTATCGTGAGTTAATGTTCATGGACTCTGGCCAGAAATATGTTCAATAAGTCAAATATTTGACTTCAATTGGTCAAATATGGACTACCAATCAGAAGGAGTCTATGAGTATGTACAGAAAAGTCAGGATCAAGGACTCATTGGCAAGAAGTATATTCAAAAGGTACACATCAGGAGGAGACAATGAGAATGAACACCAAGTCGAGGACACTTCGGCCAGAAAAATGTTCATTAGGTCAAAAATGCTGGATGTAACTTCAGAAGAAGTCAATCAGTATGTGTAGAAAGTTCAAGTTTGAGGACTCATACTGTACTGAGGAAAGATCAAAATGAGTCATTATGTATAGAATGTTCAAGATCAAGTACATTTTGGCTAGAAATATATTTCGTAGGTCAATTATGGACAAATGTCTGGCTGACTTAAAATCAGAAAGAGTCTTTAAGAATCTATAGTAAGTTGCCTTTTGGGGACCATTTGGCCAGAAATATTTTCATTGGGCCAAATCCATCTGGCTGACGTAACATCAGAAGTAGTCAATGAGTTTACATAGTAAAAAAAAACTTTGAGGACCCTTTGGTCAGAAATATGTTCAATAGATTAGATCAATCAGTATGTGAAGAAAGTTCAAGATTGAGGACTCTTTAGCAAGAAATATATTCAGTAGGTTAAAAATGGACTACTGTATGGCTGAAGTAACATTGAAAAAGGAGTCATTGAGAATATATAGTACGCTTCCTTTTGGGGAAATATTTTCAATGAGCCAAATACTGGCTGACTTACGAAAACATCAGAAGTAATCAATGAGAATCATAGAAAGTTCAATATCGAGGTCTCTCTTGCCAGAAATATGTTAACGAGGTCAAATATGGACTTCTGTATGGCGGACGTAACATCAGAAGGAGTCTAAGAGTTTATATAATAAAAAAACATTTTGAAGACCCATTGGCCAGAAATATGTTCATTTGATCAGATATGTGCTTTTGTATGGCAATGAGTTTACATAGTGTGTAGAAAATATGTGTAGATAGTTCAAGTTTGAGGACTCTTTAACAAGAAATATGTTCAATAAGTTAAATATGGACTACTGTATGGCTGAAGTAACCCCAACAGGAGTCAGGAGAATATATATTATAGAATGTTTAAGATCAAGTACTTTTTGGCCAGAAATATATCCAGTAGTTCAAATATGGACAATTGTATATTTGCAATACATGATATTTGCAATGCAATCGGCTGTTGTATTGCATTTCTCTTACGATCAAACGTTGTGCAATAATAACATATAAGAATATAAGAAAAACATATGAGTAATATGCAATGCAATCTGTTGCAATGCATTAAAACCTTTTTCCGTTGTGCAAAGAACCTAACAAATGTCATTGTACATGAAGAATAACATATAAGTAATATGCATATTGTTGTCAATCTGCTGTTGTATTGCATTGCACATACGATCAGGCGTTGTGCATTGAAGAATAAGTATATGCACTTTGTTGCATTGCAATGCATTCAAGAGCTAACTCAATCTGAAGTGCGTTGAAGATATTTGCAATGCAATTTACTGTTCCATTGCACTGCACATACGATCAAACGTTATGCATTGAAGAATAAGAAATATGCACTTTGTTGCATTGCAATGCATTCAAGAGCTAACTCAATCTGAAGTGCGTTGAAGATATTTGCAATGCAATCTTATATCAAGCGTTGTGCATTGAAAGTATGACAAATAAGTAATATGCACTTTGTTGCATTGCAATGCATTCAAGAACTAACTCAATCTGAAGTGCGTTGACGATATTTGCAATGCAATCTTATATTAAGCGTTGTGCATTGAAAGTATGACAAATAAGTAACATGCACTTTGTTGCATTGCAATGCATTCAACAACTAACTCAATCTGAAGTGCGTTGCAATGCAATGCAATCTTATATTAAGCATTGTGCATTGAAAGTATGAAAAATAAGTAATTTGCATTTTGTTGCATTGCAATGCAATGCAGATATTTGCAATGCAATCTTATATTAAGCATTGTGCATTGAAAGTATGACAAATAAGTAATATGCACTTTGTTGCATTGCAATGGATTCAAGAACTAACTCAATCTGAAGTGCGTTGACGATATTTGCAATGCAATCTTATATTAAGCGTTGTGCATTGAAAGTATGACAAATAAGTAACATGCACTTTGTTGCATTGCAATGCATTCAACAACTAACTCAATCTGAAGTGCGTTGCAATGCAATGCAATCTTATATTAAGCGTTGTGCATTGAAAGTATGACAAATAAGTAACATGCACTTTGTTGCATTGCAATGCATTCAAGAACTAACTCAATCTGAAGTGCGTTGACGATATTTGCAATGCAATCTTATATTAAGCGTTGTGCATTGAAAGTATGACAAATAAGTAACATGCACTTTGTTGCATTGCAATGCATTCAAGAACTAACTCAATCTGGTGCGTTGACGATATTTGCAATGCAATCTTATATTAAGCGTTGTGCATTGAAAGTATGACAAATAAGTAACATGCACTTTGTTGCATTGCAATGCATTCAACAACTAACTCAATCTGAAGTGCGTTGCAATGCAATGCAATCTTATATTAAGCGTTGTGCATTGAAAGTATGACAAATAAGTAACATGCACTTTGTTGCATTGCAATGCATTCAACAACTAACTCAATCTGAAGTGCGTTGCAATGCAATGCAATCTTATATTAAGCATTGTGCATTGAAAGTATGACAAATAAGTAATATGCACTTTGTTGCATTGCAATGCAATGCAGATATTTGCAATGCAATCTTATATTAAGCATTGTGCATTGAAAGTATGACAAATAAGTAATATGCACTTTGTTGCATTGCAATGCATTCAAGAACTAACTCAATCTGAAGTGCGTTGCAATGCAATGCAATCTTATATTAAGCGTTGTGCATTGAAAGTATGACAAATAAGTAACATGCACTTTGTTGCATTGCAATGCATTCAACAACTAACTCAATCTGAAGTGCGTTGCAATGCAATGCAATCTTATATTAAGCGTTGTGCATTGAAAGTATGACAAATAAGTAACATGCACTTTGTTGCATTGCAATGCATTCAACAACTAACTCAATCTGAAGTGCGTTGCAATGCAATGCAATCTTATATTAAGCATTGTGCATTGAAAGTATGACAAATAAGTAATATGAACTTTGTTGCATTGCAATGCATTGCAGATATTTGCAATGCAATCTTATATTAAGCATTGTGCATTGAAAGTATGACAAATAAGTAATATGCACTTTGTTGCATTGCAATGCAATGCATATATTTGCAATGCAATCTTATATCAAGCTTTGTGCATTGAAAGTATGACAAATAAGTAATATGCACTTTGTTGCATTGCAATGCATTCAAGAACTAACTCAATCTGAAGTGCATTGAAGATATTTGCAATGCAATCTGCTGTTGCAATGCTTATTCAAGCGTTGTGCATTGAAAGTATGACAAATAAGTAATATGCACTTTGTTGCATTGCAATGCATTCAAGAACTAACTCAATCTGAAGTGCGTTGACAATATTTGCAATGCAATCTTATATTAAGCGTTGTGCATTGAAAGTATGACAAATAAGTAACATGCACTTTGTTGCATTGCAATGCATTCAAGAACTAACTCAATCTGAAGTGCGTTGCAATGCAATGCAATCTTATATTAAGCGTTGTGCATTGAACGTATGACAAATAAGTAACATGCACTTTGTTGCATTGCAATGCATTCAACAACTAACTCAATCGGAAGTGCGTTGCAATGCAATGCAATCTTATATTAAGCGTTGTGCATTGAAAGTATGACAAATAAGTAACATGCACTTTGTTGCATTGCAATGCATTCAACAACTAACTCAATCTGAAGTGCGTTGCAATGCAATGCAATCTTATATTAAGCATTGTGCATTGAAAGTATGACAAATAAGTAATATGCACTTTGTTGCATTGCAATGCAATGCAGATATTTGCAATGCAATCTTATATCAAGCGTTGTGCATTGAAAGTATGACAAATAAGTAATATGCACTTTGTTGCATTGCAATGCATTCAATAACTAACTCAATCTGAAGTGCATTGAAGATATTTGCAATGCAATCTGCTGTTGCAATGCTTATTCAAGCGTTGTGCATTGAAATTATGACAAATAAGTAATATGCACTTTGTTGCATTGCAATGCATTCAAGAACTAACTCAATCTGAAGTGCGTTGCAATGCAATGCAATCTTATATTAAGCGTTGTGCATTGAACGTATGACAAATAAGTAACATGCACTTTGTTGCATTGCAATGCATTCAACAACTAACTCAATCTGAAGTGCGTTGCAATGCAATGCAATCTTATATTAAGCGTTGTGCATTGAAAGTATGACAAATAAGTAACATGCACTTTGTTGCATTGCAATGCATTCAACAACTAACTCAATCTGAAGTGCGTTGCAATGCAATGCAATCTTATATTAAGCATTGTGCATTGAAAGTATGACAAATAAGTAATATGTACTTTGTTGCATTGCAATGCAATGCAGATATTTGCAATGCAATCTTATATTAAGCATTGTGCATTGAAAGTATGACAAATAAGTAATATGCACTTTGTTGCATTGCAATGTAATGCAGACATTTGCAATGCAATCTTATATCAAGCGTTGTGCATTGAAAGTATGACAAATAAGTAATATGCACTTTGTTGCATCGCAATGCATTCAAGAACTAACTCAATCTGAAGTGCGTTGATGATATTTGCAATGCAATCTTATATTAAGCGTTGTGCATTGAAAGTATGACAAATAAGTAACATGCACTTTGTTGCATTGCAATGCATTCAACAACTAACTCAATCTGAAGTGCGTTGCAATGCAATGCAATCTTATATTAAGCATTGTGCATTGAAAGTATGACAAATAAGTAATATGCACTTTGTTGCATTGCAATGCAATGCAGATATTTGCAATGCAATCTTATATTAAGAATTGTGCATTGAAAGTATTACAAATAAGTAATATGCACTTTGTTGCATTGCAGATTGTATTGCAAATATCTTTAACGCACTTCAGATTGAGTTAGTTCTTGAATGCATTGCAATGCAACAAAGTGCATATTACTTATTTGTCATACTTTCAATGCACAACGCTTGATATAAGCACTGCAACAGCAGATTGCATTGCAAATATCTTCAAAGCACTTCAGATTGAGTTAGTTGTTGAATGCATTGCAATGCAACAAAGTGCATATTACATTATTTGTCATACTTTCAATGCACAACGCTTGATATAAGCATTGCAACAGCAGATTGCATTGCAAATATCTTCAATGCACTTCAGATTGAGTTAGTTCTTGAATGCATTGCAATGCAACAAAGTGCATATTACTTATTTGTCATTCTTTCAATGTACAACGCTTGATATAAGCACTGCAACAGCAGATTGCATTGCAAATATCTTCAATGCACTTCAGATTGAGTTAGTTCTTGAATGCATTGCAATGCAACAAAGTGCATATTACTTATTTGTCATACTTTCAATGCACAACGCTTAATATAAGATTGCATTGCAAATATCGTCAACGCACTTCAGATTGAGTTAGTTCTTGAATGCATTGCAATGCAACAAAGTGCATATTACTTATTTGTCATACTTTCAATGCACAACGCTTGATATAAGCAATGAGCTCAATCTTGAGCTTTCTATACATACTCAAAGACTCCTTCTGCTGTTACGTCAGCCAAAAAAGTATTCCATATTTGACCCAACGAACATATTTTTGGTCAAATAATAGTCAATCTTGAGCTTTCTATACATACTCAAAGACTCTTTCTGATGCTTTCATAAGCCATATAGATGTTCTTAGAGAAGTCCATATCTGACCAATTGAACTAATTTCTGGTCAAGATTAAGATTAAGATATTTCTGACCAAAGAGTTCTCGAAACTAACTTTCTATACAAAGTCTCCTTCTGATGTTACGTCAGCCAAAAAAGAAGTCTATATTTGACCCAACGAACACATTTTTGGCCAAATAATAGTCAATCTTGAGCTTTCTATACATACTCAAAGACTCTTTCTGATTTTACATCAGCCAAAAAAGAAGTCCATATTTTAACCCAACGAACATAATTTTGGCCAAACAATAGTCAATCTTGAGCTTTCTATACATACTCAAAGACTCCTTCTGATGCTCCATAAGCCATATAGATGTCCATATAGAAGTCCATATCTGACCAATTAAACAATGAACTTTCTATACATTCTCATAGACTCCTTCTGATGTCACTCAGCCAAAAAAGAAGTCCATTTTTGACCCAAGGAACATATTTTTGGCCAAATAATAGTCAATCTTGAGCTTTCAAAGACTCAAAGACTCTTTCTGATCTTTCATAAGCCATATAGATGTCCATATACAAGTCCTTATCTGACCAATTGAACTAATTTCTGGTCAAAGGGTCTTCAAATGGATTTAAACTATATACATTTATAGACACCTTCTGATGTTAAATCAGACAAACAGAGGGACCTTTTTGAAATACTGAACATGTTTCTGGCCAAAGATTCCTTAAAGATGAACTTATACATTCAGATTTCCTCGGATGTCAGGAAGACACTATTCAAAATATGAATTACTAAACACATTTCTAATCAAGAGAACTTTCTATATTTAAAGACTCCTTCTGATGTTACGTCAGCCAAAAAAGAAGTCCATATTTGACCCAAGGAACATATTTTTGGCCAAACAATAGTCAATCTTGAGCTTTCTATACATACTCAAAGACTCTTTCTGATGCTTTCATAAGCCATATAGATATTCTTAGAGAAGTCCATATCTAACCAATTGAACAAATTTCTGGTCTAGATTAAGATTAAGATATTTCTGACCAAAGAGTTCTCGAAACGAACTTTCTATACAAAGACTCCTTCTGATGTTACGTCAGCCAAAAATTAAGTCCATATTTGACCCAACAAATATTTTTTTGGCCAAACAATAGTCAATCTTGAGCTTTCTGTACATACTCAGACTCCTTCTGATGTTACGTCAGCCAAAAAAGAAGTCCATATTTGACCCAACGAACAAACTTTTGGCCAAATAATAGTCAATCTTGAGCTTTCTATACATACTCAAAGACTCCTTCTGATGTTACGTCTGCCAAAACAGAAGTCCATTTTTGACCCAAGGAACATATTTTTGGCCAAACAATAGTCAATCTTGAGCTTTCTATACATACTCAAAGACTCTTTTTGATGCTTTCATAAGCCATATAGATGTTCTTAGAGAAGTCCATATCCAACCAATTGAACAAATTTCTGGTCTAGATTAAGATTAAGATATTTCTGACCAAAGAGTTCTCGAAACGAACTTTCTATACAAAGACTTCTTCTGATGTTACGTCAGCCAAAAATTAAGTCCATATTTGACCCAACAAATATTTTTTTGGCCAAACAATAGTCAATCTTGAGCTTTCTATACATACTCAGACTCCTTCTGATGTTACGTCAGCCAAAAAAGAAGTCCATATTTGACCCAACGAACAAAGTTTTGGCCAAATAATAGTCAATCTTGAGCTTTCTATACATACTCAAAGACTCCTTCTGATGTTACGTCTGCCAAAACAGAAGTCCATATTTGACCCAACGAACATATTTTTGGCCAAATAATAGTCAATCTTGAGCTTTCTATACATACTCAAAGACTCTTTCTGATGCTTTCATAAGCCATATAGATGTTCTTAGAGAAGTCCATATCTGACCAATTAAACTAATTTCTGGTCAAGATTAAGATTAAGATATTTCTGACCAAATAGTTCTCGAAACAAACTTTTTTATACAAATACTCCTTCTGAAGTTACGTCAGCCAAAAATAAAAGGTCCATATTTGACCCAACAAACAAAGTTTTGGCCAAATAATAGTCAATCTTGAGCTTTCTCTACATACTCAAAGGCTCCTTCTGCTGTTACGTCAGCCAAAAAAGAAGTCAATATTTGACCCAACGAACATATTTTTGGCCAAATAATAGTCAATCTTGAGCTTTCTGTACATACTCAAAGACTCTTTCTGATGCTTTCATAAGCCATATAGATGTTCTTAGAGAAGTCCATATCTGACCAATTGAACTAATTTCTGGTCAAGATTAAGATTAAGATATTTCTGACCAAAGAGTTCTCGAAACAAACTTTTTTATACAAATACTCCTTCTGAAGTTACGTCAGCCAAAAATAAAAGGTCCATATTTGACCCAACAAACAAAGTTTTGGCCAAATAATAGTCAATCTTGAGCTTACTATACATACTCAAAGACTCCTTCTGATGTTACGTCTGCCACAACAGAAGTCCATATTTGACCCAACGAACATATTTTTGGCCAAATAATAGTCAATCTTGAGCTTTCTATACATACTCAAAGACTCTTTCTGATGCTTTCATAAGCCATATAGATGTTCTTAGAGAAGTCCATATCTGACCAATTGAACTAATTTCTGGTCAAGATTAAGATTAAGATATTTCTGACCAAAGAGTTCTCGAAACGAACTTTCTATACAAAGACTCCTTCTGATGTTACGTCAGCCAAAAATTAAGTCCATATTTGACCCAACAAATATTTTTTTGGCCAAACAATAGTCAATCTTGAGCTTTCTATACATACTCAGACTCCTTCTGATGTTACGTCAGCCAAAAAAGAAGTCCATATTTGACCCAACGAACAAAGTTTTGGCCAAATAATAGTCAATCTTGAGCTTTCTATACATACTCAAAGACTCTTTCTGATTTTACGTCTGCCAAAACAGAAGTCCATATTTGACCCAAGGAACATATTTTTGGCCAAACAATAGTCAATCTTGAGCTTTCTATACATACTCAAAGACTCTTTTTGATGTTTCATAAGCCATATAGATGTTCTTAGAGAAGTCCATATCCAACCAATTGAACAAATTTCTGGTCTAGATTAAGATTAAGATATTTCTGACCAAAGAGTTCTCGAAACGAACTTTCTATACAAAGACTCCTTCTGATGTTACGTCAGCCAAAAATTAAGTCCATATTTGACCCAACAAATATTTTTTTGGCCAAACAATAGTCAATCTTGAGCTTTCTATACATACTCAGACTCCTTCTGATGTTACGTCAGCCAAAAAAGAAGTCCATATTTGACCCAACGAACAAAGTTTTGGCCAAATAATAGTCAATCTTGAGCTTTCTATACATACTCAAAGACTCCTTCTGATGTTACGTCTGCCAAAACAGAAGTCCATATTTGACCCAACGAACATATTTTTGGCCAAATAATAGTCAATCTTGAGCTTTCTATACATACTCAAAGACTCTTTCTGATGCTTTCATACGCCATATAGATGTTCTTAGAGAAGTCCATATCTGACCAATTAAACTAATTTCTGGTCAAGATTAAGATTAAGATATTTCTGACCAAATAGTTCTCGAAACAAACTTTTTTATACAAATACTCCTTCTGAAGTTACGTCAGCCAAAAATAAAAGGTCCATATTTGACCCAACAAACAAAGTTTTGGCCAAATAATAGTCAATCTTGAGCTTTCTCTACATACTCAAAGGCTCCTTCTGCTGTTACGTCAGCCAAAAAAGAAGTCAATATTTGACCCAACGAACATATTTTTGGCCAAATAATAGTCAATCTTGAGCTTTCTGTACATACTCAAAGACTCTTTCTGATGCTTTCATAAGCCATATAGATGTTCTTAGAGAAGTCCATATCTGACCAATTGAACTAATTTCTGGTCAAGATTAAGATTAAGATATTTCTGACCAAAGAGTTCTCGAAACGAACTTTCTATACAAAGACTCCTTCTGATGTTACGTCAGCCAAAAATTAAGTCCATATTTGACCCAACAAATATTTTTTTGGCCAAACAATAGTCAATCTTGAGCTTTCTATACATACTCAGACTCCTTCTGATGTTACGTCAGCCAAAAAAGAAGTCCATATTTGACCCAACGAACAAAGTTTTGGCCAAATAATAGTCAATCTTGAGCTTTCTATACATACTCAAAGACTCTTTCTGATGCTTTCATAAGCCATATAGATGTTCTTAGAGAAGTCCATATCTGACCAATTGAACTAATTTCTGGTCAAGATTAAGATTAAGATATTTCTGACCAAAGAGTTCTTGAAACAAACTTTTTTATACAAATACTCCTTCTGAAGTTACGTCAGCCAAAAATAAAAGGTCCATATTTGACCCAACAAACAAAGTTTTGGCCAAATAATAGTCAATCTTGAGCTTACTATACATACTCAAAGACTCCTTCTGATGTTACGTCTGCCACAACAGAAGTCCATATTTGACCCAACGAACATATTTTTGGCCAAATAATAGTCAATCTTGAGCTTTCTATACATACTCAAAGACTCTTTCTGATGCTTTCATAAGCCATATAGATGTTCTTAGAGAAGTCCATATCTGACCAATTTAACTAATTTCTGGTCAAGATTAAGATTAAGATATTTCTGACCAAAGAGTTCTCGAAACGAACTTTCTATACAAAGACTCCTTCTGATGTTACGTCAGCCAAAAATTAAGTCCATATTTGACCCAACAAATATTTTTTTGGCCAAACAATAGTCAATCTTGAGCTTTCTATACATACTCAGACTCCTTCTGATGTTACGTCAGCCAAAAAAGAAGTCCATATTTGACCCAACGAACAAAGTTTTGGCCAAATAATAGTCAATCTTGAGCTTTCTATACATACTCAAAGACTCCTTCTGATGTTACGTCTGCCAAAACAGAAGTCCATATTTGACCCAACGAACATATTTTTGGCCAAATAATAGTCAATCTTGAGCTTTCTATACATACTCAAAGACTCTTTCTGATGCTTTCATAAGCCATATAGATGTTCTTAGAGAAGTCCATATCTGACCAATTGAACTAATTTCTGGTCAAGATTAAGATTAAGATATTTCTGACCAAAGAGTTTTCGAAACAAACTTTTTTATACAAATACTCCTGAAGTTACGTCAGCCAAAAATAAAAGGTCCATATTTGACCCAACAAACAAAGTTTTGGCCAAATAATAGTCAATCTTGAGCTTTCTCTACATACTCAAAGGCTCCTTCTGCTGTTACGTCAGCCAAAAAAGAAGTCAATATTTGACCCAACGAACATATTTTTGGCCAAATAATAGTCAATCTTGAGCTTTCTGTACATACTCAAAGACTCTTTCTGATGCTTTCATAAGCCATATAGATGTTCTTAGAGAAGTCCATATCTGACCAATTGAACTAATTTCTGGTCAAGATTAAGATTAAGATATTTCTGACCAAAGAGTTCTCGAAACGAACTTTCTATACAAAGACTCCTTCTGATGTTACGTCAGCCAAAAATTAAGTCCATATTTGACCCAACAAATATTTTTTTGGCCAAACAATAGTCAATCTTGAGCTTTCTCTACATACTCAGACTCCTTCTGATGTTACGTCAGCCAAAAAAGAAGTCCATATTTGACCCAACGAACAAAGTTTTGGCCAAATAATAGTCAATCTTGAGCTTTCTATACATACTCAAAGACTCTTTCTGATGCTTTCATAAGCCATATAGATGTTCTTAGAGAAGTCCATATCTGACCAATTGAACTAATTTCTGGTCAAGATTAAGATTAAGATATTTCTGACCAAAGAGTTCTCGAAACAAACTTTTTTATACAAATACTCCTTCTGAAGTTACGTCAGCCAAAAATAAAAGGTCCATATTTGACCCAACAAACAAAGTTTTGGCCAAATAATAGTCAATCTTGAGCTTACTATACATACTCAAAGACTCCTTCTGATGTTACGTCTGCCACAACAGAAGTCCATATTTGACCCAACGAACATATTTTTGGCCAAATAATAGTCAATCTTGAGCTTTCTATACATACTCAAAGACTCTTTCTGATGCTTTCATAAGCCATATAGATGTTCTTAGAGAAGTCCATATCTGACCAATTGAACTAATTTCTGGTCAAGATTAAGATTAAGATATTTCTGACCAAAGAGTTCTCGAAACGAACTTTCTATACAAAGACTCCTTCTGATGTTACGTCAGCCAAAAATTAAGTCCATATTTGACCCAACAAATATTTTTTTGGCCAAACAATAGTCAATCTTGAGCTTTCTATACATACTCAGACTCCTTCTGATGTTACGTCAGCCAAAAAAGAAGTCCATATTTGACCCAACGAACAAAGTTTTGGCCAAATAATAGTCAATCTTGAGCTTTCTATACATACTCAAAGACTCCTTCTGATGTTACGTCTGCCAAAACAGAAGTCCATATTTGACCCAACGAACATATTTTTGGCCAAATAATAGTCAATCTTGAGCTTTCTATACATACTCAAAGACTCTTTCTGATGCTTTCATAAGCCATATAGATGTTCTTAGAGAAGTCCATATCTGACCAATTGAACTAATTTCTGGTCAAGATTAAGATTAAGATATTTCTGACCAAAGAGTTCTCGAAACAAACTTTTTTATACAAATACTCCTGAAGTTACGTCAGCCAAAAATAAAAGGTCCATATTTGACCCAACAAACAAAGTTTTGGCCAAATAATAGTCAATCTTGAGCTTTCTCTACATACTCAAAGGCTCCTTCTGCTGTTACGTCAGCCAAAAAAGAAGTCAATATTTGACCCAACGAACATATTTTTGGCCAAATAATAGTCAATCTTGAGCTTTCTATACATACTCAAAGACTCTATCTGATGCTTTCATAAGCCATATAGATGTTCTTAGAGAAGTCCATATCTGACCAATTGAACTAATTTCTGGTCAAGATTAAGATTAAGATATTTCTGACCAAAGAGTTCTCGAAACTAACTTTCTATACAAAGACTCCTTCTGATGTTATGTCAGCCAAAAAAGAAGTCCATATTTGACCCAACAAATATATTTTTGGCCAAATAATAGTCAATCTTGACCTTTCTATACATACTCAAAGACTCATTCTGATGTTACGTCAGCCAAAAAAGAAGTCCATATTTGACCTAACGAACAAATTTTTGGCAAAATAATAGTCAATCTTGAGCTTTCTATACATACTCAAAGACTCCTTCTGATGCTCCATAAGCCATATTAGATGTCCATATAGAAGTCCATATCTGACCAATTGAACCATGAACTTTCTATACATTCTCATAGACTCCTTCTGATGTCACTCAGCCAAAAAAGAAGTCCATATTTGACCCAAGGAACATATTTTTGGCCAAATAATTGTCAATCTTGAGCTTTCAAAGACTCAAAGACTCTTTCTGATGCTTTCATAAGCCATTAAGATGTCCATATAGAAGTCCATATCTGACCTATTGAACTAATTTCTGGTCAAAGGGTCTTCAAATGGATTTAAACTATATACATTTATAGACTCCTTCTGATGTTACGTCAGCCAAAAAAGAAGTCCATATTTTAACCCAACGAACATATTTTTGGCCAAATAATAGTCAATCTTGAGCTTTCTATACATACTCAAAGACTCCTTCTGATGCTTTCATAAGCCATATAGGTGTCCATATAGAAGTCCATATCTGACCAATTGAACTAATTTCGGGTCAAAGGGTCTTCAAATGGATTTAAACTATATACATTTATAGACTCCTATTTGACCCAAGGAACATATTTCTGGCCAAATAATAGTCAATCTTGAACTTTCTAGACATACTCAAAGACTATATAGCCATATATAGATGTTCTTAGAGAAGTCCATATCTTGACCGATTGAACGTATTTCTGGCCATAGGGTCCTTAATTGGTTTTAAACTATATAAACTTATAGACTCCTTCTGGTGTTAAATCAGCCATACAGAATTCCATATTTGACCTACTGAACATATTGCTGGCCAAAGAGTCCTTTAGGACTGAAATTCTTTCTGGCCATGGAGTACTCAATTGAACTTTCTATTGATTCTCATTGACTCCTGAGTCAGCCATACAGAAATCCATATTTGACACAATTTGAACATAATATCTGGCCAAAGAGTCCTCGATCTTGAACTTTCTATACATACTCATAGACCCCTTCTGATGCTTCATAAACCATACAGAAGTCAATATCTGACCTATTGAACTTATTTCTTGTCAAAGGGAAATGTTAAATTAAGTATCGTCGGAAAAATCTGAGTATTTAGTTAGTTCACTTTTAAGGACCCTTTGGCAAAAAATATGTTCTATTCACCAGATATGGACATCTATATGGCTTATGAAGAATCAGAATGAATCCATGAGTATGTATAGAAAGTTCAAGATTGAGGATTATTTGGCCAGAAATATTTCCCTTGGGTCAAATATGGACTTCTGTGTAGCTAATATAACAGCTAATATAGTTATTGTTCAGGAACTCTTTGGCCAGAACTATGTTCAGTGAGTCAATAAGGGACCTCTGGATATGGCTGATTTATCATCAGAAAGAGTCTATAACTTTATATAGTTTAAAATCATTTGAGGCCCCTTTGACCAGAAATAAGTTCAATTGGCAAGGTATGGATATATATTATGAAGCATCAGTAGGAGTCTTTGAGAATGTATAGAAAGTTCAATTTTCGAGTACTCTTTGGCCAGAACAATTTTCAGTCAAATATGTTTTTTTTTTGTCAGGCTGATATAACCTCAGAAGAAATCAATCTGAATGTATAAGTGTTAATCTATAAGGACTCCTTGGCCAGTAATATTTTCAGTAGGTCAAATATGGAATTCGGTATGGCTGATTGAACATCAGAAGGAGTCAACATATTAAGAAAGAAAGAGTTCAAAGACTCTTTGGGCAAAAATGTGATCAGTAGTTCAAAAAAGGGACTTTGTTATGGCTGATTTAACATCAGGATGAGTCTATAAGTTTATATAGTTTGAAACCTTTTGAGGACCCTTTGACCAGAAAAACATTCAATGGACTTATATTTAGATGGGTTTAGACTTTCATTTGGCTTAATATGAGGTATTAAAAGGAGTCTTTGATATTTTATAAAGAGCTCCAGATCAAGGATTTTTTCCCAGTAATATGAGGGTCAGAAGGTCAAATATGGCCAAAAAATGCATCAGGAGCATTTATCATCAGGAGGAGCCTATATCTATATATAGTTTACCCCCTTCCTCGGCACCCTCAATTTTGGCAAGTGATGCATTCATGACATAGCCAAAATAAAAAGATTTCTGCTCAGAACTCATTCTGAATAGACACATAACCAACATATATTTAGAAAGCCAACCCTTGAGAGTTTACAGTTCAAGACACAAAATTCATCAAACTGTTATAAATATTGAGATATATAAGGTCAAACATAAAACAAAAACAACAAATATTAAGAATATATTTATTAAATGTATATAAAAAAAATTTTATGTAGGATATCAACTTATAACCACAACTAAAGTGTAGCTACAAGTTTGGTCATGCTTCATTTTAAATCTGAGGATGATATCACTAAAAGTATGCATTTTATGAAGCCTATTATAAGGTCCTATCATGGGAGGCTTTGGAGAAGTTTTCATGAGAGGCTTTGGAGATGCTTATTAGATATTTTTATTGCCCTATAAATACCCATTTACAGTCTTTGACTAATGTCTGGCGAGGAGAAATGGCCCATTAGTGTAAATTGACCAACATTTAACACTTCTGCCAGTGAGAGACTTAATCTGCCATTATTCTTTTATTCTTATTCTTTTGTTTGAGATCAGCCATAATAGCCTGCATTCCTGTGTTATTTGCTTGGTCATCTAAATCTCTGCCATCCCACTAATACAAGTAATCCATATATTATCTTCAGTCTACGAACAAAAAAATAACTGTTCTTGAAAATTCTTTAAAAAAAATATTGTATGGAATAACGTTAGTCAAGCTCATGTAGCAGGTGCATTAGCTCATCATGTAGCCTCAAGCTAAATGACACAATATAATTTATTAATAATACAGTTTTACTTAAAGCTCACTTTAAAACACCATCGAGTATTTGAACCATATTCCGGTCGCGGTTTAAAATGGTTTCAAGTCAAAAAAATATTTTAAAATATGTTTTATTTAGCATTAAATACGAAGCTAGGGGCTATCTTTACTAGCATGCATACTGTAACATTCTTTGTTCCTATAACCAAAATCGAACAGAAAGCACACACACAAACCAGATATACTTGAATCCTGAATTTATTAGCTTTTTTAAATCACACAAAGAGATGTTTAGTTGCGTTTGCCTCGTAGCTCAGAATGAGGAAGTAAACAGACAGCGCCAGTGTCAGTCAGTGAAGAAGCACAGCCTTTTTGGTCACGTTGAACACGTGGATGATTGACAGATTTAGAAACGAATCATATCGCGCTGATGTCATGGTTTACTCGAGTCAGGAAGAGTAGAGTCATCGCTAGCTCTGTTAGCTGTTTTTAGCATTTTTGATCGCTTATTTCAAGTATATTTGAATAGAAATGTGTTTCTGCATTATAAAATATTTTTAAAAAATGTCATAATAATTCATTATTTCTCCAAATATGCGCACCATTGGACTAATATCCCTCGCGGATCGTGGATATTGTATGTAGGCCTATATGAACACAAATAAACCGGAGATGAGATGAATGGCTGCTGTATAAGTGATGATTTCTATTCCAAATAACGAACGTTACAGATTAATTATTTTGCACTCCTGGGATAAATTAAGAAATTAATGTCACTGAAAACCAGTTTAATTATAAACAGTGGTCAAATATCGAAGCTGGAGTTTTAAACCATCCTAATAAAGCTAATATTGTCCAGATTAAGTAAGAGTGTGATGTTTTTAACTAGTAATGAAATTAAAAAAAATCAGGATCACCAGTGGTCCTTGCTGAGGAAGGGGTTTTAAAAACATTTGAGGAATCTTTGGCCAAAAACATGTTAAATCGGTCTAATATAGACTTCTGTCTAGCTGATATAACATCACGGGAAGTCTGTATAGTATGAGAAGTATGTATAGTAAGTTACTGTTCATTGACTCTGGCCTGACGTAATATCAGACGAGTTAACGAGTATGTATAGAAAGTTCAATTTTCGAGTACTCTTTGGCCAGAAAATTTTTCAAAAGGACTTTTGTCAGGCTGATATAACCTCAGAAGAAATCAATCTGAATGTATAGTGTTAATCTTTAAGGACTCTTTGGACAGTAATATTTTCAGTAGGTCAAATATGGAAATCTGTATGGCTCATTGAACACCAAAAGGAGTCAATATGTTTAGAAAGATAGAGTTCAAATACTCTTTGGGCAAAAATATGTTCAAAAAGGGACCTCGGTATGGCTGATTTAACATCAGGAAGTTTATATAGTTTGTATAGTTTATAACTAAGTTTATATAGTTTGAAACCTTTTGAGGACCCTTTGACCAGAAAAAGGTTCAATTGGTCAGATATGGTCTTCTATTTATAGTAAGTTAATGTTCATTGACTCTGGCCACAAATATGTTCATTAGGTCAAATATGGACTTCTGTATGGCTGATTTTTTTATCAAAAGTAGTCTATAACATCACATATAGTTTATATAGTTTAAAAACTTTTGAGGACCCTTTGACCAGGAATAAGCTCAATAGGTCAGATAAGGACATATATATGGCTTATGAAGCATCAGAAAGAGTCTTTGAGTCTTTGAAAGCTCAAGATTGACTATTATTTGGCCAAAAATATGTTCCTTGGGTCAAATATGGACTTCTTTTTTGGCTGAGTGACATCAGAAGGAGTCTATGAGAATGTATAGAAAGTTAATGGTTCAATTGGTCAGATATGGACTTCTATATGGACATCTATATGGCTTATGGAGCATCAGAAGGAGTCTTTGAGTATGTATAGAAAGCTCAAGATTGACTATTATTTGGCCAAAAATATGTTCGTTGGGTCAAATATGGACTTCTTTTTTGGCTGACGTAACATCAGAAGGAGTCTTTGAGTATGTATGGAAAGCTCAAGATTGACTATTATTTGGCCAAAAATATGTTCCTTGGGTCAAATATGGACTTCTTTTTTGGCAGACGTGACATCAGAAGGAGTCTTTAAATATAGAAAGTTCTCTTGGTCAGAAATGTGTTTAGTAATTCATATTTTGAATAGTGTCTTCCTGACATCAGAATAAATCAGAATGTATAAGTTAATCTTTAAGGAATCTTTGGCCAGAAACATGTTCAGTATTTCAAAAAGGGCCCTCTGTTTGTCTGATTTAACATCAGATGGAGTCTAAAAATGTATATAGTTTAAATCCATTTGAAGACCCTTTGACCAGAAATTAGTTCAATAGGTCAGATATGGACTTCTATATGGACATCTATATTGCTTATGAAAGCATCAGAAAGAGTCTTTGAGTATGTATAGAAAGCTCAAGATTGACTATTATTTGTCCAAAAATATGTTCCTTGGGTCAAATATGGACTTGGCTGACGTAACATCAGAAGGAGTCTTTGAGTATGTATAAAGTTCAAGAATGACTAATATTTGGCCAAAAATATGTTCCTTGGGTCAAATATAGACTTCTTTTTTGGCTGACGTAACATCACAAGGAGTCTTTGAGTATGTATAGAAAGTTCGTTTCGAGAACTCTTTGGTCAGAAATATGTTTAGTAATTCATATTTTGAATGGTGCCTTCCTGACATCAGAAGAAATCAATCTGAATGTTAATTTCATCTTTATAGAATCTTTGACCAAAAACATGTTCAGTATTTCAAAAAGGAACCTCTGTATGTCTGATTTAACATCAAAAGGAGTCTATAAGTTTATATAGTTAAAAACCATTTAAGGACCCTTTGGCCAGAAATACGTTCAATTGGTCAAGATATGGACTTCTCTAAGAACATCTATATGGCAAAGAAAGAGTCTTTGACTCTTGAGTCTTGAGTCTTTGAGAGTCTCAGACATACAGACATTCCTCTGTATGTCTGATTTAGCATCAAAAGGAGTCTATAAGTTTATATAGTTAAAACCATTTAAGGACCCTTTGGCCAGAAATACGTTCAATTGGTCAAGATATGAACTTCTCTAAGAACATCTATATGGCAAAGAAAGAGTCTTTGAGTGTGTCTAAAAAGTTCAAGAGTAACTATTATAGAGGTATAGAAATTTCAAGATCGAGGGCCATATTTAAGTTGAGTAGGTCAAAAGGGACCTCTTTATGGCTGATTTAACACTAGAAGGAGTCTCTAAATTTATATAGTTTAAATCCATTTGAAGACCCTTTGACCAGAAATTAGTTCAAAAGGTCAGATATGACTACTTTCTTCCTGATATAACATTACGTGAAGTCATTACATATTTCTGGCCAGAGTCCATGAACATTAACTCTCGATACATACAGACTATGTATCGTGAGTTAATGTTCATGGACTCTGGCCAGAAATATGTTCAATAAGTCAAATATTTGACTTCAATTGGTCAAATATGGACTACCAATCAGAAGGAGTCTATGAGTATGTACAGAAAAGTCAGGATCAAGGACTCATTGGCAAGAAGTATATTCAAAAGGTACACATCAGGAGGAGACAATGAGAATGAACACCAAGTCGAGGACACTTCGGCCAGAAAAATGTTCATTAGGTCAAAAATGCTGGATGTAACTTCAGAAGAAGTCAATCAGTATGTGTAGAAAGTTCAAGTTTGAGGACTCATACTGTACTGAGGAAAGATCAAAATGAGTCATTATGTATAGAATGTTCAAGATCAAGTACATTTTGGCTAGAAATATATTTCGTAGGTCAATTATGGACAAATGTCTGGCTGACTTAAAATCAGAAAGAGTCTTTAAGAATCTATAGTAAGTTGCCTTTTGGGGACCATTTGGCCAGAAATATTTTCATTGGGCCAAATCCATCTGGCTGACGTAACATCAGAAGTAGTCAATGAGTTTACATAGTAAAAAAAAACTTTGAGGACCCTTTGGTCAGAAATATGTTCAATAGATTAGATCAATCAGTATGTGAAGAAAGTTCAAGATTGAGGACTCTTTAGCAAGAAATATATTCAGTAGGTTAAAAATGGACTACTGTATGGCTAAAGTACCATTGAAAAAGGAGTCATTGAGAATATATAGTACGCTTCCTTTTGGGGAAATATTTTCAATGAGCCAAATACTGGCTGACTTACGAAAACATCAGAAGTAATCAATGAGAATCATAGAAAGTTCAATATCGAGGTCTCTCTTGCCAGAAATATGTTAACGAGGTCAAATATGGACTTCTGTATGGCGGACGTAACATCAGAAGGAGTCTAAGAGTTTATATAATAAAAAAACATTTTGAAGACCCATTGGCCAGAAATATGTTCATTTGATCAGATATGTGCTTTTGTATGGCAATGAGTTTACATAGTGTGTAGAAAATATGTGTAGATAGTTCAAGTTTGAGGACTCTTTAACAAGAAATATGTTCAATAAGTTAAATATGGACTACTGTATGGCTGAAGTAACCCCAACAGGAGTCAGGAGAATATATATTATAGAATGTTTAAGATCAAGTACTTTTTGGCCAGAAATATATCCAGTAGTTCAAATATGGACAATTGTATATTTGCAATACATGATATTTGCAATGCAATCGGCTGTTGTATTGCATTTCTCTTACGATCAAACGTTGTGCAATAATAACATATAAGAATATAAGAAAAACATATGAGTAATATGCAATGCAATCTGTTGCAATGCATTAAAACCTTTTTCCGTTGTGCAAAGAACCTAACAAATGTCATTGTACATGAAGAATAACATATAAGTAATATGCATATTGTTGTCAATCTGCTGTTGTATTGCATTGCACATACGATCAGGCGTTGTGCATTGAAGAATAAGTATATGCACTTTGTTGCATTGCAATGCATTCAAGAGCTAACTCAATCTGAAGTGCGTTGAAGATATTTGCAATGCAATTTACTGTTCCATTGCACTGCACATACGATCAAACGTTATGCATTGAAGAATAAGAAATATGCACTTTGTTGCATTGCAATGCATTCAAGAGCTAACTCAATCTGAAGTGCGTTGAAGATATTTGCAATGCAATCTTATATCAAGCGTTGTGCATTGAAAGTATGACAAATAAGTAATATGCACTTTGTTGCATTGCAATGCATGCAAGAACTAACTCAATCTGAAGTGCGTTGACGATATTTGCAATGCAATCTTATATTAAGCGTTGTGCATTGAAAGAATGACAAATAAGTAACATTAACTTTGTTGCATTGCAATGCATTCAACAACTAACTCAATCTGAAGTGCGTTGCAATGCAATGCAATCTTATATTAAGCATTGTACATTGAAAGTATGACAAATAAGTAATTTGCACTTTGTTGCATTGCAATGCAATGCAGATATTTGCAATGCAATCTTATATTAAGCATTGTGCATTGAAAGTATGACAAATAAGTAATATGCACTTTGTTGCATTGCAATGCATTCAAGAACTAACTCAATCTGAAGTGCGTTGACGATATTTGCAATGCAATCTTATATTAAGCGTTGTGCATTGAAAGTATGACAAATAAGTAACATGCACTTTGTTGCATTGCAATGCATTCAACAACTAACTCAATCTGAAGTGCGTTGCAATGCAATGCAATCTTATATTAAGCGTTGTGCATTGAAAGTATGACAAATAAGTAACATGCACTTTGTTGCATTGCAATGCATTCAAGAACTAACTCAATCTGAAGTGCGTTGACGATATTTGCAATGCAATCTTATATTAAGCGTTGTGCATTGAAAGTATGACAAATAAGTAACATGCACTTTGTTGCATTGCAATGCATTCAAGAACTAACTCAATCTGAAGTGCGTTGACGATATTTGCAATGCAATCTTATATTAAGCGTTGTGCATTGAAAGTATGACAATAAGTAACATGCACTTTGTTGCATTGCAATGCATTCAACAACTAACTCAATCTGAAGTGCGTTGCAATGCAATGCAATCTTATATTAAGCGTTGTGCATTAAAAGTATGACAAATAAGTAACATGCACTTTGTTGCATTGCAATGCATTCAACAACTAACTCAATCTGAAGTGCGTTGCAATGCAATGCAATCTTATATTAAGCATTGTGCATTGAAAGTATGACAAATAAGTAATATGTACTTTGTTGCATTGCAATGCAATGCAGATATTTGCAATGCAATCTTATATTAAGCATTGTGCATTGAAAGTATGACAAATAAGTAATATGCACTTTGTTGCATTGCAATGCATTCAACAACTAACTCAATCTGAAGTGCGTTGCAATGCAATGCAATCTTATATTAAGCATTGTGCATTGAAAGTATGACAAATAAGTAATTTGCACTTTGTTGCATTGCAATGCAATGCAGATATTTGCAATGCAATCTTATATTAAGCATTGTGCATTGATAGTATGACAAATAAGTAATATGCACTTTGTTGCATTGCAATGCAATGCAGATATTTGCAATGCAATCTTATATCAAGCGTTGTGCATTGAAAGTATGACAAATAAGTAATATGCACTTTGTTGCATTGCAATGCATTCAATAACTAACTCAATCTGAAGTGCATTGAAGATATTTGCAATGCAATCTGCTGTTGCAATGCTTATTCAAGCGTTGTGCATTGAAATTATGACAAATAAGTAATATGCACTTTGTTGCATTGCAATGCATTCAAGAACTAACTCAATCTGAAGTGCGTTGATGATATTTGCAATGCAATCTTATATTAAGCGTTGTGCATTGAAAGTATGACAAATAAGTAACATGCACTTTGTTGCATTGCAATGCATTCAACAACTAACTCAATCTGAAGTGCGTTGCAATGCAATGCAATCTTATATTAAGCATTGTGCATTGAAAGTATGACAAATAAGTAATATGCACTTTGTTGCATTGCAATGCAATGCAGATATTTGCAATGCAATCTTATATTAAGCATTGTGCATTGAAAGTATTACAAATAAGTAATATGCACTTTGTTGCATTGCAGATTGTATTGCAAATATCTTTAACGCACTTCAGATTGAGTTAGTTCTTGAATGCATTGCAATGCAACAAAGTGCATATTACTTATTTGTCATACGTTCAATGCACAACGCTTGATATAAGCACTGCAACAGCAGATTGCATTGCAAATATCTTCAAAGCACTTCAGATTGAGTTAGTTGTTGAATGCATTGCAATGCAACAAAGTGCATATTACAATTTTTGTCATACTTTCAATGCACAACGCTTGATATAAGCATTGCAACAGCAGATTGCATTGCAAATATCTTCAATGCACTTCAGATTGAGTTAGTTCTTGAATGCATTGCAATGCAACAAAGTGCATATTACTTATTTGTCATACTTTCAATGCACAACGCTTGATATAAGCACTGCAACAGCAGATTGCATTGCAAATATCTTCAATGCACTTCAGATTGAGTTAGCTCTTGAATGCATTGCAATGCAACAAAGTGCATATTACTTATTTGTCATACTTTCAATGCACAATGCTTAATATAAGCAATGCAATGCAACAGCAGATTGCATTGCAAATATCTTCAATGCACTTCAGATTGAGTTAGTTCTTGAATGCATTGCAATGCAACAAAGTGCATATTACTTATTTGTCATACTTTCAATGCACAGCGCTTAATATAAGATTGCATTGCAAATATCGTCAACGCACTTCAGATTGAGTTAGTTCTTGAATGCATTGCAATGCAACAAAGTGCATATTACTTATTTGTCATACTTTCAATGCACAACGCTTGATATAAGCAATGAGCTCAATCTTGAGCTTTCTATACATACTCAAAGACTCCTTCTGCTGTTACGTCAGCCAAAAAAGTATTCCATATTTGACCCAACGAACATATTTTTGGTCAAATAATAGTCAATCTTGAGCTTTCTATACATACTCAAAGACTCTTTCTGATGCTTTCATAAGCCATATAGATGTTCTTAGAGAAGTCCATATCTGACCAATTGAACTAATTTCTGGTCAAGATTAAGATTAAGATATTTCTGACCAAAGAGTTCTCGAAACTAACTTTCTATACAAAGTCTCCTTCTGATGTTACGTCAGCCAAAAAAGAAGTCTATATTTGACCCAACGAACACATTTTTGGCCAAATAATAGTCAATCTTGAGCTTTCTATACATACTCAAAGACTCTTTCTGATTTTACATCAGCCAAAAAAGAAGTCCATATTTTAACCCAACGAACATATTTTTGGCCAAACAATAGTCAATCTTGAGCTTTCTATACATACTCAAAGACTCCTTCTGATGCTCCATAAGCCATATAGATGTCCATATAGAAGTCCATATCTGACCAATTAAACAATGAACTTTCTATACATTCTCATAGACTCCTTCTGATGTCACTCAGCCAAAAAAGAAGTCAATTTTTGACCCAAGGAACATATTTTTGGCCAAATAATAGTCAATCTTGAGCTTTCAAAGACTCAAAGACTCTTTCTGATCTTTCATAAGCCATTTAGATGTCCATATACAAGTCCTTATCTGACCAATTGAACTAATTTCTGGTCAAAGGGTGTTCAAATGGATTTAAACTATATACATTTATAGACACCTTCTGATGTTAAATCAGACAAACAGAGGGACCTTTTTGAAATACTGAACATGTTTCTGGCCAAAGATTCCTTAAAGATGAACTTATACATTCAGATTTCCTCTGATGTCAGGAAGACACTATTCAAAATATGAATTACTAAACACATTTCTAATCAAGAGAACTTTCTATATTTAAAGACTCCTTCTGATGTTACGTCAGCCAAAAAAGAAGTCCATATTTGACCCAAGGAACATATTTTTGGCCAAACAATAGTCAATCTTGAGCTTTCTATACATACTCAAAGACTCTTTCTGATGCTTTCATAAGCCATATAGATGTTCTTAGAGAAGTCCATATCTAACCAATTGAACAAATTTCTGGTCTAGATTAAGATTAAGATATTTCTGACCAAAGAGTTCTCGAAACGAACTTTCTATACAAAGACTCCTTCTGATGTTACGTCAGCCAAAAATTAAGTCCATATTTGACCCAACAAATATTTTTTTGGCCAAACAATAGTCAATCTTGAGCTTTCTATACATACTCAGACTCCTTCTGATGTTACGTCAGCCAAAAATAAAAGGTCCATATTTGACCCAACAAACAAAGTTTTGGCCAAATAATAGTCAATCTTGAGCTTTCTCTACATACTCAAAGGCTCCTTCTGATGTTACGTCTGCCAAAACAGAAGTCCATATTTGACCCAACGAACATATTTTTGGCCAAATAATAGTCAATCTTGAGCTTTCTATACATACTCAAAGACTCTTTCTGATGCTTTCATAAGCCATATAGATGTTCTTAGAGAAGTCCATATCTGACCAATTACACTAATTTCTGGTCAAGATTAAGATTAAGATATTTCTGAACCAAATAGTTCTCGAAACAAACTTTTTTATACAAATACTCCTTCTGAAGTTACGTCAGCCAAAAATAAAAGGTCCATATTTGACCCAACAAACAAAGTTTTGGCCAAATAATAGTCAATCTTGAGCTTTCTCTACATACTCAAAGGCTCCTTCTGCTGTTACGTCAGCCAAAAAAGAAGTCAATATTTGACCCAACGAACATATTTTTGGCCAAATAATAGTCAATCTTGAGCTTTCTGTACATACTCAAAGACTCTTTCTGATGCTTTCATAAGCCATATAGATGTTCTTAGAGAAGTCCATATCTGACCAATTGATTTAATTTCTGGTCAAGATTAAGATTAAGATATTTCTGACCAAAGAGTTCTCGAAACAAACTTTCTATACAAAGACTCCTTCTGATGTTACGTCAGCCAAAAATTAAGTCCATATTTGACCCAACAAATATTTTTTTGGCCAAACAATAGTCAATCTTGAGCTTTCTATACATACTCAGACTCCTTCTGATGTTACGTCAGCCAAAAAAGAAGTCCATATTTGACCCAACGAACAAAGTTTTGGCCAAATAATAGTCAATCTTGAGCTTTCTATACATACTCAAAGACTCTTTCTGATGCTTTCATAAGCCATATAGATGTTCTTAGAGAAGTCCATATCTGACCAATTGAACTAATTTCTGGTCAAGATTAAGATTAAGATATTTCTGACCAAAGAGTTCTCGAAACAAACTTTTTTATACAAATACTCCTTCTGAAGTTACGTCAGCCAAAAATAAAAGGTCCATATTTGACCCAACAAACAAAGTTTTGGCCAAATAATAGTCAATCTTGAGCTTACTATACATACTCAAAGACTCCTTCTGATGTTACGTCTGCCACAACAGAAGTCCATATTTGACCCAACGAACATATTTTTGGCCAAATAATAGTCAATCTTGAGCTTTCTATACATACTCAAAGACTCTTTCTGATGCTTTCATAAGCCATATAGATGTTCTTAGAGAAGTCCATATCTGACCAATTGAACTAATTTCTGGTCAAGATTAAGATTAAGATATTTCTGACCAAAGAGTTCTCGAAACGAACTTTCTATACAAAGACTCCTTCTGATGTTACGTCAGCCAAAAATTAAGTCCATATTTGACCCAACAAATTTTTTTTTGGCCAAACAATAGTCAATCTTGAGCTTTCTATACATACTCAGACTCCTTCTGATGTTACGTCAGCCAAAAAAGAAGTCCATATTTGACCCAACGAACAAAGTTTTGGCCAAATAATAGTCAATCTTGAGCTTTCTATACATACTCAAAGACTCCTTCTGATGTTACGTCTGCCAAAACAGAAGTCCATATTTGACCCAACGAACATATTTTTGGCCAAATAATAGTCAATCTTGAGCTTTCTATACATACTCAAAGACTCTTTCTGATGCTTTCATAAGCCATATAGATGTTCTTAGAGAAGTCCATATCTGACCAATTGAACTAATTTCTGGTCAAGATTAAGATTAAGATATTTCTGACCAAAGAGTTCTCGAAACAAACTTTTTTATACAAATACTCCTTCTGAAGTTACGTCAGCCAAAAATAAAAGGTCCATATTTGACCCAACAAACAAAGTTTTGGCCAAATAATAGTCAATCTTGAGCTTTCTCTACATACTCAAAGGCTCCTTCTGCTGTTACGTCAGCCAAAAAAAAAGTCAATATTTGACCCAACGAACATATTTTTGGCCAAATAAGAGTCCAATCTTGAGCTTTCTATACATACTCAAAGACTCTATCTGATGCTTTCATAAGCCATATAGATGTTCTTAGAGAAGTCCATATCTGACCAATTGAACTAATTTCTGGTCAAGATTAAGATTAAGATATTTCTGACCAAAGAGTTCTCGAAACTAACTTTCTATACAAAGACTCCTTCTGATGTTATGTCAGCCAAAAAAGAAGTCCATATTTGACCCAACAAATATATATTTGGCCAAATAATAGTCAATCTTGACCTTTCTATACATACTCAAAGACTCATTCTGATGTTACGTCAGCCAAAAAAGAAGTCCATATTTGACCTAACGAACAAATTTTTGGCAAAATAATAGTCAATTTTGAGCTTTCTATAAATACTCAAAGACTCCTTCTGATGCTTTCATAAGCCATATAGGTGTCCATATAGAAGTCCATATCTGACCAATTGAACCATGAACTTTCTATACATTCTCATAGACTCCTTCTGATGTCACTCAGCCAAAAAAGAAGTCCATATTTGACCCAAGGAACATATTTTTGGCCAAATAATTGTCAATCTTGAGCTTTCAAAGACTCAAAGACTCTTTCTGATGCTTTCATAAGCCATTAAGATGTCCATATAGAAGTCCATATCTGACCTATTGAACTAATTTCTGGTCAAAGGGTCTTCAAATGGATTTAAACTATATACATTTATAGACTCCTTCTGATGTTACGTCAGCCAAAAAAGAAGTCCATATTTTAACCCAACGAACATATTTTTGGCCAAATAATAGTCAATCTTGAGCTTTCTATACATACTCAAAGACTCCTTCTGATGCTTTCATAAGCCATATAGGTGTCCATATAGAAGTCCATATCTGACCAATTGAACTAATTTCTGGTCAAAGGGTCTTCAAATGGATTTAAACTATATACATTTATAGACTCCTTCCTATGTTGCGTCAGCCAAAAAAGAAGTCCATATTTGACCCAAGGAACATATTTCTGGCCAAATAATAGTCAATCTTGAACTTTCTAGACACACTCAAAGACTATATAGCCATATATAGATGTTCTTAGAGAAGTCCATATCTTGACCAATTGAACGTATTTCTGGCCATAGGGTCCTTAATTGGTTTTAAACTATATAAACTTATAGACTCCTTCTGGTGTTAAATCAGCCATACAGAATTCCATATTTGACCTACTGAACATATTGCTGGCCAAAGAGTCCTTTAGGACTGAAATTCTTTCTGGCCATGGAGTACTCAATTGAACTTTCTATTGATTCTCATTGACTCCTGAGTCAGCCATACAGAAATCCATATTTGACACAATTTGAACATAATATCTGGCCAAAGAGTCCTCGATCTTGAACTTTCTATACATACTCATAGACCCCTTCTGATGCTTCATAAACCATACAGAAGTCAATATCTGACCTATTGAACTTATTTCTTGTCAAAGGGAAATGTTAAATTAAGTATCGTCGGAAAAATCTGAGTATTTAGTTAGTTCACTTTTAAGGACCCTTTGGCAAAAAATATGTTCTATTCACCAGATATGGACATCTATATGGCTTATGAAGAATCAGAATGAATCCATGAGTATGTATAGAAAGTTCAAGATTGAGGATTATTTGGCCAGAAATATTTCCCTTGGGTCAAATATGGACTTCTGTGTAGCTAATATAACAGCTAATATAGTTATTGTTCAGGAACTCTTTGGCCAGAACTATGTTTAGTGAGTCAATAAGGGACCTCTGGATATGGCTGATTTATCATCAGAAAGAGTCTATAACTTTATATAGTTTAAAATCATTTGAGGCCCCTTTGACCAGAAATAAGTTCAATTGGCAAGGTATGGATATATATTATGAAGCATCAGTAGGAGTCTTTGAGAATGTATAGAAAGTTCAATTTTCGAGTACTCTTTGGCCAGAACAATTTTCAGTCAAATATGTTTTTTTTTGTCAGGCTGATATAACCTCAGAAGAAATCAATCTGAATGTATAAGTGTTAATCTATAAGGACTCCTTGGCCAGTAATATTTTCAGTAGGTCAAATATGGAATTCGGTATGGCTGATTGAACATCAGAAGGAGTCAACATATTAAGAAAGAAAGAGTTCAAAGACTCTTTGTGCAAAAATGTGATCAGTAGTTCAAAAAAGGGACTTTGTTATGGCTGATTTAACATCAGGATGAGTCTATAAGTTTATATAGTTTGAAACCTTTTGAGGACCCTTTGACCAGAAAAACATTCAATGGACTTATATTTAGATGGGTTTAGACTTTCATTTGGCTTAATATGAGGTATTAAAAGGAGTCTATGATATTTTATAAAGAGCTCCAGATCAAGGATTTTTTTCCCAGTAATATGAGGGTCAGAAGGTCAAATATGGCCTTCTGACCTCATTATGGCTGATTTATCATCAGGAGGAGCCTATATCTATATATAGTTTACCCCCTTCCTCGGCACCCTCAATTTTGGCAAGTGATGCATTCATGACATAGCCAAAATAAAAAGATTTCTGCTCAGAACTCATTCTGAATAAACACATAACCAACATATATTTAGAAAGCCAACCCTTGAGAGTTTACAGTTCAAGACTCAAAATTCATCAAACTGTTATAAATATTGAGATATATAAGGTCAAACATAAAACAAAAACAACAAATATTAAGAATATATTTATTAAATGTATATAAAAAAAATTAAATGTAGGATATCAACTTATAACCACAACTAAAGTGTAGCTACAAGTGTGGTCATGCTTCATTTTAAATCTGAGGATGATATCACTAAAAGTATGCATTTTATGAAGCCTATTATAAGGTCCTATCATGGGAGGCTTTGGAGAAGTTTTCATGGGAGGCTTTGGAGATGCTTATTAGATATTTTTATTGCCCTATAAATACCCATTTACAGTCTTTGACTAATGTCTGGCGAGGAGAAATGGCCCATTAGTGTAAATTGACCAACATTTAACACTTCTGCCAGTGAGAGACTTAATCTGCCATTATTTTTTTATTCTTATTCTTTTGTTTGAGATCAGCCATAATAGCCTGCATTCCTGTGTTATTTGCTTGGTCATCTAAATCTCTGCCATCCCACTAATACAAGTAATCCATATATTATCTTCAGTCTACAAACAAAAAAATAACTGTTCTTGAAAATTCTTTAAAAAAAATATTGTATGGAATAACGTTAGTCAAGCTCATGTAGCAGGTGCATTAGCTCATCATGTAGCCTCAAGCTAAATGACACAATATAATTTATTAATAATACAGTTTTACTTAAAGCTCACTTTAAAACACCATCGAGTATTTGAACCATATTCCGGTCGCGGTTTAAAATGGTTTCAAGTCAAAAAAATATTTTAAAATATGTTTTATTTAGCATTAAATACGAAGCTAGGGGCTATCTTTACTAGCATGCATACTGTAACATTCTTTGTTCCTATAACCAAAATCGAACAGAAAGCACACACACAAACCAGATATACTTGAATCCTGAATTTATTAGCTTTTTTAAATCACACGAAGAGATGTTTAGTTGCGTTTGCCTCGTAGCTCAGAATGAGGAAGTAAACAGACAGCGCGTCAGTCAGTGAAGAAGCACAGCCTTTTGGTCACGTTGAACACGTGGATGATTGACAGATTTAGAAACGAATCATATCGCGCTGATGTCATGGTTTACTCGAGTCAGGAAGAGTAGAGTCATCGCTAGCTCTGTTAGCTGTTTTTAGCATTTTTGATCGCTTATTTCAAGTATATTTGAATAGAAATGTGTTTCTGCATTAAAAAATATTTTTAAAAAATGTCATAATAATTCATTATTTCTCCAAATGTGCACACCATTGGACTAATATCCCTCGTGGATCGTGGATATTGTATGTATATGAACACAAATAAACCGGAGATGAGATGAATGGCTGCTGTATAAGTGATGATTTCTATTCCAAATAACGAACGTTACAGATTAATTATTTTGCACTCCTGGGATAAATTAAGAAATTAATGTCACTGAAAACCAGTTTAATTATAAACAGTGGTCAAATATTGAAGCTGGAGTTTTAAACCATCCTAATAAAGCTAATATTGTCCAGATTAAGTAAGAGTGTGATGTTTTTAACTAGTAATGAAATTAACACAAAAAAAAATCAGGATCACCAGTGGTCCTTGCTGAGGAAGGGGTTTTAAAAACATTTGAGGAATCTTTGGCCAAAAACATGTTAAGTCGGTCTAATATAGACTTCTGTCTAGCTGATATAACATCACGGGAAGTCTGTATAGTATGAGAAGTATGTATAGTAAGTTACTGTTCATTGACTCTGGCCTGACGTAATATCAGACGAGTTAACGAGTAGGGCCTATGTATAGAAAGTTCAATTTTCGAGTACTCTTTGGCCAGAAAATTTTTCAACAAGTCAAATATGGACTTTTGTCAGGCTGATATAACCTCAGAAGAAATCAATCTGAATGTATAGTGTTAATCTTTAAGGACTCTTTGGACAGTAATATTTTCAGTAGGTCAAATATGGAAATCTGTATGGCTCATTGAACACCAAAAGGAGTCAATATGTTTAGAAAGATAGAGTTCAAATACTCTTTGGGCAAAAATATGTTCAAAAAGGGACCTCGGTATGGCTGATTTAACATCAGGAAGTTTATATAGTTTGTATAGTTTATAACTAAGTTTATATAGTTTGAAACCTTTTGAGGACCCTTTGACCAGAAAAAGGTTCAATTGGTCAGATATGGTCTTCTATTTATAGTAAGTTAATGTTCATTGACTCTGGCCACAAATATGTTCATTAGGTCAAATATGGACTTCTGTATGGCTGATTTTTTATCAAAAGTAGTCTATAACATCACATATAGTTTATATAGTTTAAAAACTTTTGAGGACCCTTTGACCAGGAATAAGCTCAATAGGTCAGATAAGGACATATATATGGCTTATGAAGCATCAGAAAGAGTCTTTGAAAGCTCAAGATTGACTATTATTTGGCCAAAAATATGTTCCTTGGGTCAAATATGGACTTCTTTTTTGGCAGACGTGACATCAGAAGGAGTCTTTAAATATAGAAAGTTCTCTTGGTCAGAAATGTGTTTAGTAATTCATATTTTGAATAGTGTCTTCCTGACATCAGAAGAAATCAGAATGTATAAGTTAATCTTTAAGGAATCTTTGGCCAGAAACATGTTCAGTATTTCAAAAAGGGCCCTCTGTTTGTCTGATTTAACATCAGATGGAGTCTAAAAATGTATATAGTTTAAATCCATTTGAAGACCCTTTGACCAGAAATTAGTTCAATAGGTCAGATATGGACTTCTATATGGACATCTATATTGCTTATGAAAGCATCAGAAAGAGTCTTTGAGTATGTATAGAAAGCTCAAGATTGACTATTATTTGTCCAAAAATATGTTCCTTGGGTCAAATATGGACTTGGCTGACGTAACATCAGAAGGAGTCTTTGAGTATGTATAAAGTTCAAGAATGACTAATATTTGGCCAAAAATATGTTCCTTGGGTCAAATATAGACTTCTTTTTTGGCTGACGTAACATCACAAGGAGTCTTTGAGTATGTATAGAAAGTTCGTTTCGAGAACTCTTTGGTCAGAAATATGTTTAGTAATTCATATTTTGAATGGTGCCTTCCTGACATCAGAAGAAATCAATCTGAATGTTAATTTCATCTTTATAGAATCTTTGACCAAAAACATGTTCAGTATTTCAAAAAGGAACCTCTGTATGTCTGATTTAACATCAAAAGGAGTCTATAACTTTATATAGTTAAAAACCATTTAAGGACCCTTTGGCCAGAAATACGTTCAATTGGTCAAGATATGAACTTCTCTAAGAACATCTATATGGCAAAGAAAGAGTCTTTGAGTGTGTCTAAAAAGTTCAAGAGTGACTATTATAGAGGTATAGAAATTTCAAGATCGAGGGCCATATTTAAGTTGAGTAGGTCAAAAGGGACCTCTTTATGGCTGATTTAACACTAGAAGGAGTCTCTAAATTTATATAGTTTAAATCCATTTGAAGACCCTTTGACCAGAAATTGGTTCAAAAGGTCAGATATGACTACTTTCTTCCTGATATAACATTACGTGAAGTCATTACATATTTCTGGCCAGAGTCCATGAACATTAACTCTCGATACATACAGACTATGTATCGTGAGTTAATGTTCATGGACTCTGGCCAGAAATATGTTCAATAAGTCAAATATTTGACTTCAATTGGTCAAATATGGACTACCAATCAGAAGGAGTCTATGAGTATGTACAGAAAAGTCAGGATCAAGGACTCATTGGCAAGAAGTATATTCAAAAGGTACACATCAGGAGGAGACAATGAGAATGAACACCAAGTCGAGGACACTTCGGCCAGAAAATGTTCATTAGGTCAAAAATGCTGGATGTAACTTCAGAAGAAGTCAATCAGTATGTGTAGAAAGTTCAAGTTTGAGGACTCATACTGTACTGAGGAAAGATCAAAATGAGTCATTATGTATAGAATGTTCAAGATCAAGTACATTTTGACTAGAAATAAATTTCGTAGGTCAATTATGGACAAATGTCTGGCTGACTTAAAATCAGAAAGAGTCTTTAAGAATCTATAGTAAGTTGCCTTTTGGGGACCATTTGGCCAGAAATATTTTCATTGGGCCAAATCCATCTGGCTGACGTAACATCAGAAGTAGTCAATGAGTTTACATAGTAAAAAAAAACTTTGAGGACCCTTTGGTCAGAAATATGTTCAATAGATTAGATCAATCAGTATGTGAAGAAAGTTCAAGATTGAGGACTCTTTAGCAAGAAATATATTCAGTAGGTTAAAAATGGACTACTGTATGGCTGAAGTAACATTGAAAAAGGAGTCATTGAGAATATATAGTACGCTTCCTTTTGGGGAAATATTTTCAATGAGCCAAATACTGGCTGACTTACCAAAACATCAGAAGTAATCAATGAGAATCATAGAAAGTTCAATATCGAGGTCTCTCTTGCCAGAAATATGTTAACGAGGTCAAATATGGACTTCTGTATGGCGGACGTAACATCAGAAGGAGTCTAAGAGTTTATATAATAAAAAAACATTTTGAAGACCCATTGGCCAGAAATATGTTCATTTGATCAGATATGTGCTTTTGTATGGCAATGAGTTTACATAGTGTGTAGAAAATATGTGTAGATAGTTCAAGTTTGAGGACTCTTTAACAAGAAATATGTTCAATAAGTTAAATATGGACTACTGTATGGCTGAAGTAACACCAACAGGAGTCAGGAGAATATATATTATAGAATGTTTAAGATCAAGTACTTTTTGGCCAGAAATATATCCAGTAGTTCAAATATGGACAATTGTATATTTGCAATACATGATATTTGCAATGCAATCGGCTGTTGTATTGCATTTCTCTTACGATCAAACGTTGTGCAATAATAACATATAAGAATATAAGAAAAACATGAGTAATCTGAAAGTGCGTTGACGATATTTGCAATGCAATCTTATATTAAGCGTTGTGCATTGAAAGTATGACAAATAAGTAATATGCACTTTGTTGCATTGCAATGCATTCAAGAACTAACTCAATCTGAAGTGCATTGAAGATATTTGCATTGCAATCTGCTGTTGCATTGCATTGCTTATTTTAAGCATTGTGCATTTAAAGTATAACAAATAAGTAATATGCACTTTGTTGCATTGCAATGCATTCAAGAACTAACTCAATCTGAAGTGCATTGAAGATATTTGCAATGCAATCTGCTTTTGCAATGCTTATATCAAGCGTTGTGCATTGAAAGTATGACAAATAAGTAATATGCACTTTGTTGCATTGCAATGCATTCAAGAACTAACTCAATCTGAAGTGCATTGAAGATATTTGCATTGCAATCTGCTGTTGCATTGCATTGCTTATTTTAAGCATTGTGCATTGAAAGTATAACAAATAAGTAATATGCACTTTGTTGCATTGCAATGCATTCAAGAACTAACTCAATCTGAAGTGCATTGAAGATATTTGCAATGCAATCTGCTTTTGCAATGCTTATATCAAGCGTTGTGCATTGAAAGTATGACAAATAAGTAATATGCACTTTGTTGCATTGCAATGCAATGCAGATATTTGCAATGCAATTTGCTGTTCCATTGCACTGCACCAACGATCAAACGTTATGCATTGAAGAATAAGAAATATGCACTTTGTTGCATTGCAATGCATTCAAGAGCTAACTCAATCTGAAGTGCGTTGAAGATATTTGCAATGCAATTTACTGTTCCATTGCACTGCACATACGATCAAACGTTATGCATTGAAGAATAAGAAATATGCACATTGTTGCATTGCAATAAATTCAAGAGCTAACTCAATCTGACGTGCATTGAATATATTTGCAATGCAATCTGCTGTTGCAATGCTTATATCAAGCGTTGTGCATTGAAAGTATGACAAATAAGTAATATGCACTTTGTTGCATTGCAATGCATTCAAGAACTAACTCAATCTGAAGTGCTTTGACTTCAACAATCTGTTGTTGCATTGCATTGCTTATATCAAGCGTTGTGCATTGAAAGTTTGATAAATAAGTTGTATGAATTTTTTTGCTTTGAATGCAATGCAGAGATTTGCAATGCAATTTGCTGTTCCATTGCACTGAACATACGATCAAATGTTATGCATTGAAGAATAAGAAATATGCCCTTTGTTGCATTGCAATGCATTCAAGAGCTAACTCAATCTGAAGTGCGTTGAAGAAAGTGCATGATACTTTTATTGTTATTCTTCAATGCACAACGCTTGATAGTGTTCAAGCGATGCAACAGCAGATTGTATTGCAAATATCTTTAACGCACTTCAGATTGAGTTAGTTCTTGAATGCATTGCAATGCAACAAAGTGCATATTACTTATTTGTCATTCTTTCAATGCACAACACTTGATATAAGCAATGCAACAGCAGATTGCATTGCAAATATCGTCAACGCACTTCAGATTGAGTTAGTTCTTGAACGCATTGCAATGCAACAAAGTGCATATTACTTATTTGTCATACTTTCAATGCACAACGCTTGATATAAGCAATGCAATGCAACAGTAGATTGCATTGCAAATATCTTCAAAGCACTTCAGATTGAGTTAGTTGTTGAATGCATTGCAATGCAACAAAGTGCATATTACATTATTTGTCATACTTTCAATGCACAACGCTTGATATAAGCATTGCAACAGCAGATTGCATTGCAAATATCTTCAATGCACTTCAGAATGAGTTAGTTCTTGAATGCATTGCAATGCAACAAAGTGCATATTACTTATTTGTCATACTTTCAATGCACAACGCTTGATATAAGCACTGCAACAGCAGATTGCATTGCAAATATCTGCATTGCATTGCAATGCAACAAAGTGCATATTACTTATTTGTCATACTTTCAATGCACAATGCTTAATATAAGCAATGCAATGCAACAGCAGATTGCATTGCAAATATCATCAATGCACTTCAGATTGAGTTAGTTCTTGAATGCATTGCAATGCAACAAAGTGCATATTACTTATTTGTCATACTTTCAATGCACAACGCTTAATATAAGATTGCATTGCAAATATCGTCAACGCACTTCAGATTGAGTTAGTTCTTGAATGCATTGCAATGCAACAAAGTGCATATTACTTATTTGTCATACTTTCAATGCACAACGCTTGATATAAGCAATGAGCTCAATCTTGAGCTTTCTATACATACTCAAAGACTCCTTCTGCTGTTACGTCAGCCAAAAAAGTAGTCCATATTTTACCCAACGAACATATTTTTGGTCAAATAATAGTCAATCTTGAGCTTTCTATACATACTCAAAGACTCTTTCTGATGCTTTCATAAGCCATATAGATGTTCTTAGAGAAGTCCATATCTGACCAATTGAACTAATTTCTGGTCAAGATTAAGATTAAGATATTTCTGACCAAAGAGTTCTCGAAACTAACTTTCTATACAAAGTCTCCTTCTGATGTTACGTCAGCCAAAAAAGAAGTCTATATTTGACCCAACGAACAAATTTTTGGCCAAATAATAGTCAATCTTGAGCTTTCTATACATACTCAAAGACTCTTTCTGATGTTACATCAGCCAAAAAAGAAGTCCATATTTTAACCCAACGAACATATTTTTGGCCAAACAATAGTCAATCTTGAGCTTTCTATACATACTCAAAGACTCCTTCTGATGCTCCATAAGCCATATAGATGTCCATATAGAAGTCCATATCTGACCAATTAAACCATGAACTTTCTATACATTCTCATAGACTCCTTCTGATGTCACTCAGCCAAAAAAGAAGTCCATATTTGACCCAAGGAACATATTTTTGGCCAAATAATAGTCAATCTTGAGCTTTCAAAGACTCAAAGACTCTTTCTGATCTTTCATAAGCCATATAAATGTCCATATACAAGTCCTTATCTGACCAATTGAACTAATTTCTGGTCAAAGGGTCTTCAAATGGATTTAAACTATATACATTTATAGACACCTTCTGATGTTAAATCAGACAAACAGAGGGCCCTTTTTGAAATACTGAACATGTTTCTGGCCAAAGATTCCTTAAAGATGAACTTATACATTCAGATTTCCTCTGATGTCAGGAAGACACTATTCAAAATATGAATTACTAAACACATTTCTAATCAAGAGAACTTTCTATATTTAAAGACTCCTTCTGATGTTACGTCAGCCAAAAAAGAAGTCCATATTTGACCCAAGGAACATATTTTTGGCCAAACAATAGTCAATCTTGAGCTTTCTATACATACTCAAAGACTCTTTCTGATGCTTTCATAAGCCATATAGATGTTCTTAAAGAAGTCCATATCTAACCAATTGAACAAATTTCTGGTCTAGATTAAGATTAAGATATTTCTGACCAAAGAGTTCTCGAAACGAACTTTCTATACAAAGACTCCTTCTGATGTTACGTCGGCCAAAAATTAAGTCCATATTTGACCCAACAAATATTTTTTTGGCCAAACAATAGTCAATCTTGAGCTTTCTATACATACTCAGACTCCTTCTGATGTTACGTCAGCCAAAAAAGAAGTCCATATTTGACCCAACGAACAAAGTTTTGGCCAAATAATAGTCAATCTTGAGCTTTCTATACATACTCATAGACTCTTTCTGATGCTTACATAAGCCATATAGATGTTCTTAGAGAAGTCCATATCTGACCAATTAAACTAATTTCTGGTCAAGATTAAGATTAAGATATTTCTGACCAAAGAGTTCTCGAAACAAACTTTTTTATACAAATACTCCTTCTGAAGTTACGTCAGCCAAAAATAAAAGGTCCATATTTGACCCAACAAACAAAGTTTTGGCCAAATAATAGTCAATCTTGAGCTTTCTCTACATACTCAAAGGCTCCTTCTGCTGTTACGTCAGCCAAAAAAGAAGTCAATATTTGACCCAACGAACATATTTTTGGCCAAATAATAGTCAATCTTGAGCTTTCTGTACATACTCAAAGACTCTTTCTGATGCTTTCATAAGCCATATAGATGTTCTTAGAGAAGTCCATATTTGACCCAACAAATATATTTTTGGCCAAATAATAGTCAATCTTGACCTTTCTATACATACTCAAAGACTCATTCTGATGTTACGTCAGCCAAAAAAGAAGTCCATATTTGACCTAACGAACAAATTTTTGGCAAAATAATAGTCAATCTTGAGCTTTCTTATACATACTCAAAGACTCCTTCTGATGCTCCATAAGCCATATAGATGTCCATATAGAAGTCCATATCTGACCAATTGAACCATGAACTTTCTATACATTCTCATAGACTCCTTCTGATGTCACTCAGCCAAAAAAGAAGTCCATATTTGACCCAAGGGACATATTTTTTGCCAAATAATTGTCAATCTTGAGCTTTCAAAGACTCAAAGACTCTTTCTGATGCTTTCATAAGCCATTAAGATGTCCATATAGAAGTCCATATCTGACCTATTGAACTAATTTCTGGTCAAAGGGTCTTCAAATGGATTTAAACTATATACATTTATAGACTCCTTCTGATGTTACGTCAGCCAAAAAAGAAGTCCATATTTTAACCCAACGAACATATTTTTGGCCAAATAATAGTCAATCTTGAGCTTTCTATACATACTCAAAGACTCCTTCTGATGCTTTCATAAGCCATATAGGTGTCCATATAGAAGTCCATATCTGACCAATTGAACTAATTTCTGGTCAAAGGGTCTTCAAATGGATTTAAACTATATACATTTATAGACTCCTTCCTATGTTGCGTCAGCCAAAAAAGAAGTCCATATTTGACCCAAGGAACATATTTCTGGCCAAATAATAGTCAATCTTGAACTTTCTAGACATACTCAAAGACTATATAGCCATATATAGATGTTCTTAGAGAAGTCCATATCTTGACCAATTGAACGTATTTCTGGCCATAGGGTCCTTAATTGGTTTTAAACTATATAAACTTATAGACTCCTTCTGGTGTTAAATCAGCCATACAGAATTCCATATTTGACCTACTGAACATATTGCTGGCCAAAGAGTCCTCTAGGACTGAAATTCTTTCTGGCCATGGAGTACTCAATTGAACTTTCTATTGATTCTCATTGACTCCTGAGTCAGCCATACAGAAATCCATATTTGACACAATTTGAACATAATATCTGGCCAAAGAGTCCTCGATCTTGAACTTTCTATACATACTCATAGACCCCTTTTGATGCTTCATAAACCATACAGAAGTCAATATCTGACCTATTGAACTTATTTCTTGTCAAAGGGAAATGTTAAATTAAGTATCGTCTGAAAAATCTGAGTATTTAGTTAGTTCACTTTTAAGGACCCTTTGGCAAAAAATATGTTCTATTCACCAGATATGGACATCTATATGGCTTATGAAGAATCAGAATGAATCCATGAGTATGTATAGAAAGTTCAAGATTGAGGATTATTTGGCCAGAAATATTTCCCTTGGGTCAAATATGGACTTCTGTGTAGCTAATATAACAGCTAATATAGTTATTGTTCAGGAACTCTTTGGCCAGAACTATGTTCAGTGAGTCAATAAGGGACCTCTGGATATGGCTGATTTATCATCAGAAAGAGTCTATAACTTAATATAGTTTAAAATCATTTGAGGCCCCTTTGACCAGAAATAAGTTCAATTGGCAAGGTATGGATATATATTATGAAGCATCAGTAGGAGTCTTTGAGAATGTATAGAAAGTTCAATTTTCGAGTACTCTTTGGCCAGAACAATTTTCAGTCAAATATGTTTTTTTTTTGTCAGGCTGATATAACCTCAGAAGAAATCAATCTGAATGTATAAGTGTTAATCTATAAGGACTCCTTGGCCAGTAATATTTTCAGTAGGTCAAATATGGAATTCGGTATGGCTGATTGAACATCAGAAGGAGTCAACATATTAAGAAAGAAAGAGTTCAAAGACTCTTTGTGCAAAAATGTGATCAGTAGTTCAAAAAAGGGACTTTGTTATGGCTGATTTAACATCAGGATGAGTCTATAAGTTTATATAGTTTGAAACCTTTTGAGGACCCTTTGACCAGAAAAACATTCAATGGACTTATATTTAGATGGGTTTAGACTTTCATTTGGCTTAATATGAGGTATTAAAAGGAGTCTATGATATTTTATAAAGAGCTCCAGATCAAGGATTTTTTCCCAGTAATATGAGGGTCAGAAGGTCAAATATGGCCTTCTGACCTCATTATGGCTGATTTATCATCAGGAGGAGCCTATATCTATATATAGTTTACCCCCTTCCTCGGCACCCTCAATTTTGGCAAGTGATGCATTCATGACATAGCCAAAATAAAAAGATTTCTGCTCAGAACTCATTCTGAATAGACACATAACCAACATATATTTAGAAAGCCAACCCTTGAGAGTTTACAGTTCAAGACTCAAAATTCATCAAACTGTTATAAATATTGAGATATATAAGGTCAAACATAAAACAAAAACAACAAATATTAAGAATATATTTATTAAATGTATATAAAAAAAATTAAATGTAGGATATCAACTTATAACCACAACTAAAGTGTAGCTACAAGTGTGGTCATGCTTCATTTTAAATCTGAGGATGATATCACTAAAAGTATGCATTTTATGAAGCCTATTATAAGGTCCTATCATGGGAGGCTTTGGAGAAGTTTTCATGGGAGGCTTTGGAGATGCTTATTAGATATTTTTATTGCCCTATAAATACCCATTTACAGTCTTTGCCTAATGTCTGGCGAGGAGAAATGGCCCATTAGTGTAAATTGACCAACATTTAACACTTCTGCCAGTGAGAGACTTAATCTGCCATTATTCTTTTATTCTTATTCTTTTGTTTGAGATCAGCCATAATAGCCTGCATTCCTGTGTTATTTGCTTGGTCATCTAAATCTCTGCCATCCCACTAATACAAGTAATCCATATATTATCTTCAGTCTACAAACAAAAAAATAACTGTTCTTGAAAATTCTTTAAAAAAAATATTGTATGGAATAACGTTAGTCAAGCTCATGTAGCAGGTGCATTAGCTCATCATGTAGCCTCAAGCTAAATGACACAATATAATTTATTAATAATACAGTTTTACTTAAAGCTCACTTTAAAACACCATCGAGTATTTGAACCATATTCCGGTCGCGGTTTAAAATGGTTTCAAGTCAAAAAAATATTTTAAAATATGTTTTATTTAGCATTAAATACGAAGCTAGGGGCTATCTTTACTAGCATGCATACTGTAACATTCTTTGTTCCTATAACCAAAATCGAACAGAAAGCACACACACAAACCAGCTATACTTGAATATTGAAATTAATAGCTTTTTTAAATCACACGAAGAGATGTTTAGTTGCGTTTGCCTCGTAGCTCAGAATGAGGAAGTAAACAGACAGCGCGTCAGTCAGTGAAGAAGCACAGCCTTTTGGTCACGTTGAACACGTGGATGATTGACAGATTTAGAAACGAATCATATCGCGCTGATGTCATGGTTTACTCGAGTCAGGAAGAGTAGAGTCATCGCTAGCTCTGTTAGCTGTTTTTAGCATTTTTGATCGCTTATTTCAAGTATATTTGAATAGAAATGTGTTTCTGCATTATAAAATATTTTTAAAAAATGTCATAATAATTCATTATTTCTCCAAATGTGCGCACCATTGGACTAATATCCCTCGTGGATCGTGGATATTGTATGTATATGAACACAAATAAACCGGAGATGAGATGAATGGCTGCTGTATAAGTGATGATTTCTATTCCAAATAACGAACGTTACAGATTAATTATTTTGCACTCCTGGGATAAATTAAGAAATTAATGTCACTGAAAACCAGTTTAATTATAAACAGTGGTCAAATATCGAAGCTGGAGTTTTAAACCATCCTAATAAAGCTAATATTGTCCAGATTAAGTAAGAGTGTGATATTTTTAACTAGTAATGAAATTAACACAAAAAAAATCAGGATCACCAGTGGTCCTTGCTGAGGAAGGGGTTTTAAAAACATTTGAGGAATCTTTGGCCAAAAACATGTTAAATCGGTCTAATATAGACTTCTGTCTAGCTGATATAACATCACGGGAAGTCTGTATAGTATGAGAAGTATGTATAGTAAGTTACTGTTCATTGACTCTGGCCTGACGTAATATCAGACGAGTTAACGAGTATGTATAGAAAGTTCAATTTTCGAGTACTCTTTGGCCAGAAAATTTTTCAACAAGTCAAATATGGACTTTTGTCAGGCTGATATAACCTCAGAAGAAATCAATCTGAATGTATAGTGTTAATCTTTAAGGACTCTTTGGACAGTAATATTTTCAGTAGGTCAAATATGGAAATCTGTATGGCTCATTGAACACCAAAAGGAGTCAATATGTTTAGAAAGATAGAGTTCAAATACTCTTTGGGCAAAAATATGTTCAAAAAGGGACCTCGGTATGGCTGATTTAACATCAGGAAGTTTATATAGTTTGTATAGTTTATAACTAAGTTTATATAGTTTGAAACCTTTTGAGGACCCTTTGACCAGAAAAAGGTTCAATTGGTCAGATATGGTCTTCTATTTATAGTAAGTTAATGTTCATTGACTCTGGCCACAAATATGTTCATTAGGTCAAATATGGACTTCTGTATGGCTGATTTTTTATCAAAAGTAGTCTATAACATCACATATAGTTTATATAGTTTAAAAACTTTTGAGGACCCTTTGACCAGGAATAAGCTCAATAGGTCAGATAAGGACATATATATGGCTTATGAAGCATCAGAAAGAGTCTTTAAAAGCTCAAGATTGACTATTATTTGGCCAAAAATATGTTCCTTGGGTCAAATATGGACTTATTTTTTGGCTGAGTGACATCAGAAGGAGTCTATGAGAATGTATAGAAAGTTAATGGTTCAATTGGTCAGATATGGACTTCTATATGGACATCTATATGGCTTATGGAGCATCAGAAGGAGTCTTTGAGTATGTATAGAAAGCTCAAGATTGACTATTATTTGGCCAAAAATATGTTCGTTGGGTCAAATATGGACTTCTTTTTTGGCTGACGTAACATCAGAAGGAGTCTTTGAGTATGTATGGAAAGCTCAAGATTGACTATTATTTGGCCAAAAATATGTTCCTTGGGTCAAATATGGACTTCTTTTTTGGCAGACGTGACATCAGAAGGAGTCTTTAAATATAGAAAGTTCTCTTGGTCAGAAATGTGTTTAGTAATTCATATTTTGAATAGTGTCTTCCTGACATCAGAATAAATCAGAATGTATAAGTTAATCTTTAAGGAATCTTTGGCCAGAAACATGTTCAGTATTTCAAAAAGGGCCCTCTGTTTGTCTGATTTAACATCAGATGGAGTCTAAAAATGTATATAGTTTAAATCCATTTGAAGACCCTTTGACCAGAAATTAGTTCAATAGGTCAGATATGGACTTCTATATGGACATCTATATTGCTTATGAAAGCATCAGAAAGAGTCTTTGAGTATGTATAGAAAGCTCAAGATTGACTATTATTTGTCCAAAAATATGTTCCTTGGGTCAAATATAGACTTCTTTTTTGGCTGACGTAACATCACAAGGAGTCTTTGACTATGTATAGAAAGTTCGTTTCGAGAACTCTTTGGTCAGAAATATGTTTAGTAATTCATATTTTGAATGGTGCCTTCCTGACATCAGAAGAAATCAATCTGAATGTTAATTTCATCTTTATAGAATCTTTGACCAAAAACATGTTCAGTATTTCAAAAAGGAACCTCTGTATGTCTGATTTAACATCAAAAGGAGTTATATAGTTAAAAGTTTATATAGTTAAAAACCATTTAAGGACCCTTTGGCCAGAAATACGTTCAATTGGTCAAGATATGGACTTCTCTAAGAACATCTATATAGCAAAGAAAGAGTCTTTGACTCTTGAGTCTTGAGTCTTTGAGAGTCTCAGACATACAGACATTCCTCTGTATGTCTGATTTAACATCAAAAGGAGTCTATAAGTTTATATAGTTAAAAACCATTTAAGGACCCTTCGGCCAGAAATACGTTCAATTGGTCAAGATATGAACTTCTCTAAGAACATCTATATGGCAAAGAAAGAGTCTTTGAGTGTGTCTAAAAAGTTCAAGAGTGACTATTATAGAGGTATAGAAATTTCAAGATCGAGGGCCATATTTAAGTTGAGTAGGTCAAAAGGGACCTCTTTATGGCTGATTTAACACTAGAAGGAGTCTCTAAATTTATATAGTTTAAATCCATTTGACGACCCTTTGACCAGAAATTAGTTCAAAAGGTCAGATATGACTACATTCTTCCTGATATAACATTACGTGAAGTCATTACATATTTCTGGCCAGAGTCCATGAACATTAACTCTTGATACATACAGACTATGTATCGTGAGTTAATCTTCATGGACTCTGGCCAGAAATATGTTCAATAAGTCAAATATTTGACTTCAATTGGTCAAATATGGACTACCAATCAGAAGGAGTCTATGAGTATGTACAGAAAAGTCAGGATCCAAGGACTCATTGGCAAGAAGTATATTCAAAAGGTACACATCAGGAGGAGACAATGAGAATGAACACCAAGTCGAGGACACTTCGGCCAGAAAAATGTTCATTAGGTCAAAAATGCTGGATGTAACTTCAGAAGAAGTCAATCAGTATGTGTAGAAAGTTCAAGTTTGAGGACTCATACTGTACTGAGGAAAGATCAAAATGAGTCATTATGTATAGAATGTTCAAGATCAAGTACATTTTGACTAGAAATATATTTCGTAAGTCAATTATGGACAAATGTCTGGCTGACTTAAAATCAGAAAGAGTCTTTAAGAATCTATAGTAAGTTGCCTTTTGGGGACCATTTGGCCAGAAATATTTTCATTGGGCCAAATCCATCTGGCTGACGTAACATCAGAAGTAGTCAATGAGTTTACATAGTAAAAAAAAACTTTGAGGACCCTTTGGTCAGAAATATGTTCAATAGATTAGATCAATCAGTATGTGAAGTATCAGTATGTCTTTAAGAATCTATAGTAAGTTGCCTTTTGGGGACCATTTGGCCAGAAATATTTTCATTGGGCCAAATCCATCTGGCTGACGTAATATCAGAAGTAGTCAATGAGTTTACATAGTAAAAAAAAACTTTGAGGACCCTTTGGTCAGAAATATGTTCAATAGATTAGATCAATCAGTATGTGAAGAAAGTTCAAGATTGAGGACTCTTTAGCAAGAAATATATTCAGTAGGTTAAAAATGGACTACTGTATGGCTGAAGTAACATTGAAAAAGGAGTCATTAAGAATATATAGTTCGCTTCCTTTTGGGGAAATATTTTCAATGAGCCAAATACTGGCTGACTTACCAAAACATCAGAAGTAATCAATGAGAATCATAGAAAGTTCAATATCGAGGTCTCTCTTGCCAGAAATATGTTAACGAGGTCAAATATGGACTTCTGTATGGCGGACGTAACATCAGAAGGAGTCTAAGAGTTTATATAATAAAAAAACATTTTGAAGACCCATTGGCCAGAAATATGTTCATTTGATCAGATATGTGCTTTTGTATGGCAATGAGTTTACATAGTGTGTAGAAAATATGTGTAGATAGTTCAAGTTTGAGGACTCTTTAACAAGAAATATGTTCAATTAGTTAAATATGGACTACTGTATGGCTGAATTAACACCAACAGGAGTCAGGAGAATATATATTATAGAATGTTTAAGATCAAGTACTTTTTGGCCAGAAATATATCCAGTAGTTCAAATATGGACAATTGTATATTTGCAATACATGATATTTGCAATGCAATCGGCTGTTGTATTGCATTTCTCTTACGATCAAACGTTGTGCAATAATAACATATAAGAATATAAGAAAAACATATGAGTAATATGCAATGCAATCTGTTGCAATGCATTAAAACCTTTTTCCGTTGTGCAAAGAACCTAACAAATGTCATTGTACATGAAGAATAACATATAAGTGATATGCATATTGTTGTCAATCTGCTGTTGTATTGCATTGCACATACGATCAGGCGTTGTGCATTGAAGAATAAGTATATGCACTTTGTTGCATTGCAATGCATTCAAGAACTAACTCAATCTGAAGTGGGTTGACGATATTTGCAATGCAATCTTATATCATTCGTTGTGCAATGAAAGTATGACAAATAAGTAATATGCACTTTGTTGCATTGCAATGCATTCAAGAGCTAACTCAATCTGAAGTGCGTTGAAGATATTTGCAATGCAATCTTATATCAAGCGTTGTGCATTGAAAGTATGACAAATAAGTAATATGCACGTTGTTGCATTGCAATGCATTCAAGAACTAACTCAATCTGAAGTGCGTTGACGATATTTGCAATGCAATCTTATATTAAGCGTTGTGCATTGAAAGTATGACAAATAAGTAACATTATCTTTGTTGCATTGCAATGCATTCAACAACTAACTCAATCTGAAGTGCATTGAAGATATTTGCATTGCAATCTGCTGTTGCATTGCATTGCTTATTTTAAGCATTGTGCATTGAAAGTATAACAAATAAGTAATATGCACTTTGTTGCATTGCAATGCATTCAAGAACTAACTCAATCTGAAGTGCATTGAAGATATTTGCAATGCAATCTGCTTCTGCAATGCTTATATCAAGCGTTGTGCATTGAAAGTATGACAAATAAGTAATATGCACTTTGTTGCATTGCAATGCAATGCAGATATTTGCAATGCAATTTGCTGTTCCATTGCACTGCACCAACGATCAAACGTTATGCATTGAAGAATAAGAAATATGCACTTTGTTGCATTGCAATGCATTCAAGAGCTAACTCAATCTGAAGTGCGTTGAAGATATTTGCAATGCAATTTACTGTTCCATTGCACTGCACATACGATCAAACGTTATGCATTGAAGAATAAGAAATATGCACATTGTTGCATTGCAATAAATTCAAGAGCTAACTCAATCTGACGTAAATTGAATATATTTGCAATGCAATCTGCTGGTGCAATGCTTATAACAAGCGTTGTGCATTGAAAGTATGACAAATAAGTAATATGCACTTTGTTGCATTGCAATGCATTCAAGAACTAACTCAATCTGAAGTGCGTTGACGATATTTGCAATGCAATCTTATATCATTCGTTGTGCCATGAAAGTATGACAAATAAGTAATATGAACTTTGTTGCATTGCAATGCATTCAAGAACTAACTCAATCTGAAGTGCATTGAAGTTATTTGCAATTCAATCTGCTGTTGCAATGCTTATATCAAGCGTTGTGCATTGAAAGTATGACAAATAAGTAATATGCACTTTGTTGCATTGCAATGCATTCAAGAACTAACTCAATCTGAAGTGCATTGAAGATATTTGCAATGCAATCTGCTTTTGCAATGCTTATATCAAGCATTATGCATTAAAAGTATGACAAATAAGTAATATGCACTTTGTTGCATTGCAATGCAACGATCAAACGTTATGCATTGAAGAATAAGAAATATGCACTTTGTTGCATTGCAATGCATTCAAGAGCTAACTCAATCTGAAGTGCGTTGATGATATTTGCAATGCAATTTACTGTTCCATTGCACTTGCACATACGATCAAACGTTATGCATTGAAGAATAAGAATTATGCACATTGTTGCATTGCAATGCATTCAAGAGCTAACTCATTCTGAAGTGCATTGAAGATATTTGCAATGCAATCTGCTGTTGCAATGCTTATATCAAGCATTGTGCATTGAAAGTATGACAAATAAGTAATATGCACTTTGTTGCAGTGCAATGCATTCAAGAACTGACTCAATCTGAAGTGCGTTGACGATATTTGCAATGCAATCTGCTGTTGCAATGCTTATTCAAGCGTTGTGCATTGAAAGTATGACAAATAAGTAATATGCACTTTGTTGCATTGCAATGCATTCAAGAACTAACTCAATCTGAAGTGCGTTGACGATATTTGCAATGCAATCTTATATTAAGCGTTGTGCATTGAAAGTATGACAAATAAGTAACATGCACTTTGTTGCATTGCAATGCATTCAACAACTAACTCAATCTGAAGTGCGTTGCAATGCAATGCAATCTTATATGAAGCGTTGTGCATTGAAAGTATGACCAATAAGTAACATGCACTTTGTTGCATTGCAATGCATTCAACAACTAACTCAATCTGAAGTGCGTTGCAATGCAATGCAATCTTATATAAAGCATTGTGCATTGAAAGTATGACAAATAAGTAATATGCACTTTGTTGCATTGCAATGCATTCAAGAACTAACTCAATCTGAAGTGCATTGAAGATATTTGCAATGCAATCTGCTGTTGCAATGCTTATTCAAGCGTTGTGCATTGAAAGTATGACAAATAAGTAACATGCACTTTGTTGCATTGCAATGCATTCAACAACTAACTCAATCTGAAGTGCGTTGCAATGCAATGCAATCTTATATTAAGCATAGTGCATTGAAAGTATGACAAATAAGTAATATGCACTTTGTTGCATTGCAATGCAATGCAGATATTTGCAATGTAATCTTATATTAAGCATTGTGCATTGAAAGTATGACAAATAAGTAATATGCACTTTGTTGCATTGCAATGTAATGCAGATATTTGCAATGCAATCTTATATCAAGCGTTGTGCATTGAAAGTATGACAAATAGGCTAAGTAATATGCACTTTGTTGCATTGCAATGCATTCAACAACTAACTCAATCTGAAGTGCGTTGATGATATTTGCAATGCAATCTTATATTAAGCGTTGTGCATTGAAAGTATGACAAATAAGTAACATGCACTTTGTTGCATTGCAATGCATTCAACAACTAACTCAATCTGAAGTGCGTTGCAATGCAATGCAATCTTATATTAATCATTGTGCATTGAAAGTATGACAAATAAGTAATATGCACTTTGTTGCATTGCAATGCAATGCAGATATTTTCAATGCAATCTTATATTAAGCATTGTGCATTGAAAGTATGACAAATAAGTAATATGCACTTTGTTGCATTGCAATGTAATGCAGATATTTGCAATGCAATCTTATATCAAGCGTTGTGCATTGAAAGTATGACAAATAGGCTAAGTAATATGCACTTTGTTGCATTGCAATGCATTCAACAACTAACTCAATCTGAAGTGCGTTGATGATATTTGCAATGCAATCTTATATTAAGCGTTGTGCATTGAAAGTATGACAAATAAGTAACATGCACTTTGTTGCATTGCAATGCATTCAACAACTAACTCAATCTGAAGTGCGTTGCAATGCAATGAAATCTTATATTAAGCATTGTGCATTGAAAGTATGACAGATAAGTAATATGAACTTTGTTGCATTGCAATGCAATGCAGATATTTGCAATCTTATATTAAGCATTGTGCATTGAAAGTATGACAAATAAGTAATATGCACTTTGTTGCATTGCAATGCATTCAACAACTAACTCAATCTGAAGTGCGTTGCAATGCAATGCAATCTTATATTAATCATTGTGCATTGAAAGTATGACAAATAAGTAATATGCACTTTGTTGCATTGCAATGGAATGCAGATATTTTCAATGCAATCTTATATTAAGCATTGTGCATTGAAAGTATGACAAATAAGTAATATGCACTTTGTTGCATTGCAATGCAATGCAGATATTTGCAATGCAATCTTATATCAAGCATTGTGCATTGAAAGTATGACAAATAAGTAATATGCACTTTGTTGCATTGCAATGCAATGCAGATATTTGCAATGCAATCTTATATCAAGCGTTGTGCATTGAAAGTATGACAAATAAGTAATATGCACTTTGTTGCATTGCAATGCATTCAAGAACTAACTCAATCTGAAGTGCATTGAAGATATTTGCAATGCAATCTGCTTTTGCAATGCTTATTCAAGTGTTGTGCATTGAAAGTATGACAAATAAGTAATATGCACTTTGTTGCATTGCAATGCATTCAAGAACTAACTCAATCTGAAGTGCGTTGACGATATTTGCAATGCAATCTTATATTAAGCGTTGTGCATTGAAAGTATGACAAATAAGTAACATGCACTTTGTTGTATTGCAATGCATTCAACAACTAACTCAATCTGAAGTGCGTTGCAATGCAATGCAATCTTATGTTAAGCGTTTTGCATTGAAAGTATGACAAATAAGTAACATGCACTTTGTTGCATTGCAATGCATTCAACAACTAACTCAATCTGAAGTGCGTTGCAATGCAATGCAATCTTATATTAAGCATTGTGCATTGAAAGTATGACAGATAAGTAATATGAACTTTGTTGCATTGCAATGCAATGCAGATATTTGCAATGCAATCTTATATTAAGCATTGTGCATTGAAAGTATGACAAATAAGTAATATGCACTTTGTTGCATTGCAATGCATTCAACAACTAACTCAATCTGAAGTGCGTTGCAATGCAATGCAATCTTATATTAATCATTGTGCATTGAAAGTATGACAAATAAGTAATATGCACTTTGTTGCATTGCAATGCAATGCAGATATTTTCAATGCAATCTAATATTAAGCATTGTGCATTGAAAGTATGACAAATAAGTAATATGCACTTTGTTGCATTGCAATGCAATGCAGATATTTGCAATGCAATCTTATATCAAGCGTTGTGCATTGAAAGTATGACAAATAAGTAATATGCACTTTGTTGCATTGCAATGCATTCAAGAACTAACTCAATCTGAAGTGCATTGAAGATATTTGCAATGCAATCTGCTTTTGCAATGCTTATTCAAGTGTTGTGCATTGAAAGTATGACAAATAAGTAATATGCACTTTGTTGCATTGCAATGCATTCAAGAACTAACTCAATCTGAAGTGCGTTGCAATGCAATGCAATCTTATATTAAGCGTTTTGCATTGAAAGTATGACAAATAAGTAACATGCACTTTGTTGCATTGCAATGCATTCAACAACTAACTCAATCTGAAGTGCGTTGCAATGCAATGCAATCTAATATTAAGCATTGTGCATTGAAAGTATGACAAATAAGTAATATGAACTTTGTTGCAATGCAATGCAGATATTTGCAATGCAATCTTATATTAAGCATTGTGCATTGAAAGTATGACAAATAAGTAATATGCACTTTGTTGCATTGCAATGCAATGCATATATTTGCAATGCAATCTTATATCAAGCTTTGTGCATTGAAAGTATGACAAATAGTAATATGCACTTTGTTGCATTGCAATGCATTCAACAACTAACTCAATCTGAAGTGCGTTGCAATGCAATGCAATCTTATATTAATCATTGTGCATTGAAAGTATGACCAATAAGTAACATGCACTTTGTTGCATTGCAATGCATTCAACAACTAACTCAATCTGAAGTGCGTTGACGATATTTGCAATGCAATCTTATATTAAGCGTTGTGCATTGAAAGTATGACAAATAAGTAATATGCACTTTGTTGCATTGCAATGCAATGCAGATATTTGCAATGCAATCTTATATCAAGCGTTGTGCATTGAAAGTATGACAAATAAGTAATATGCACTTTGTTGCATTGCAATGCATTCAAGAACTAACTCAATCTGAAGTGCATTGAAGATATTTGCAATGCAATCTGCTTTTGCAATGCTTATTCAAGTGTTGTGCATTGAAAGTATGACAAATAAGTAATATGCACTTTGTTGCATTGCAATGCATTCAAGAACTAACTCAATCTGAAGTGCGTTGCAATGCAATGCAATCTTATATTAAGCGTTTTGCATTGAAAGTATGACAAATAAGTAACATGCACTTTGTTGCATTGCAATGCATTCAACAACTAACTCAATCTGAAGTGCGTTGCAATGCAATGCAATCTAATATTAAGCATTGTGCATTGAAAGTATGACAAATAAGTAATATGAACTTTGTTGCAATGCAATGCAGATATTTGCAATGCAATCTTATATTAAGCATTGTGCATTGAAAGTATGACAAATAAGTAATATGCACTTTGTTGCATTGCAATGCAATGCATATATTTGCAATGCAATCTTATATCAAGCTTTGTGCATTGAAAGTATGACAAATAGTAATATGCACTTTGTTGCATTGCAATGCATTCAACAACTAACTCAATCTGAAGTGCGTTGCAATGCAATGCAATCTTATATTAATCATTGTGCATTGAAAGTATGACCAATAAGTAACATGCACTTTGTTGCATTGCAATGCATTCAACAACTAACTCAATCTGAAGTGCGTTGACGATATTTGCAATGCAATCTTATATTAAGCGTTGTGCATTGAAAGTATGACAAATAAGTAACATGCACTTTGTTGTATTGCAATGCATTCAACAACTAACTCAATCTGAAGTGCGTTGCAATGCAATGCAATCTTATATTAAGCGTTTTGCATTGAAAGTATGACCAATAAGTAACATGCACTTTGTTGCATTGCAATGCATTCAACAACTAACTCAATCTGAAGTGCGTTGCAATGCAATGCAATCTTATATTAAGCATTGTGCATTGAAAGTATGACAAATAAGTAATATGCACTTTGTTGCATTGCAATGCATTCAAGAACTAACTCAATCTGAAGTGCATTGAAGATATTTGCAATGCAATCTGCTGTTGCAATGCTTATTCAAGCGTTGTGCATTGAAAGTATGACAAATAAGTAATATGCACTTTGTTGCATTGCAATGCATTCAAGAACTAACTCAATCTGAAGTGCATTGAAGATATTTGCAATGCAATCTGCTGTTGCAATGCTTATTCAAGCGTTGTGCATTGAAAGTATGACAAATAAGTAACATGCACTTTGTTGCATTGCAATGCATTCAACAACTAACTCAATCTGAAGTGCGTTGCAATGCAATGCAATCTTATATTAAGCATAGTGCATTGAAAGTATGACAAATAAGTAATATGCACTTTGTTGCATTGCAATGCAATGCAGATATTTGCAATGTAATCTTATATTAAGCATTGTGCATTGAAATTATGACAAATAAGTAATATGCACTTTGTTGCATTGCAATGTAATGCAGATATTTGCAATGCAATCTTATATCAAGCGTTGTGCATTGAAAGTATGACAAATAGGCTAAGTAATATGCACTTTGTTGCATTGCAATGTAATGCAGATATTTGCAATGCAATCTTATATTAAGCGTTGTGCATTGAAAGTATGACAAATAAGTAACATGCACTTTGTTGCATTGCAATGCATTCAACAACTAACTCAATCTGAAGTGCGTTGCAATGCAATGCAATCTTATATTAAGCATTGTGCATTGAAAGTATGACAAATAAGTAATATGCACTTTGTTGCATTGCAATGCAATGCATATATTTGCAATGCAATCTTTTATCAAGCTTTGTGCATTGAAAGTATTACAAATAAGTAATATGCACTTTGTTGCATTGCAATGCATTCAAGAACTAACTCAATCTGTTGTGCATTGAAGATATTTGCAATGCAATCTGCTGTTGCAATGCTTATTCAAGCGTTGTGCATTGAAAGTATGACAAATAAGTAATATGCACTTTGTTGCATTGCAATGCATTCAACAACTAACTCAATCTGAAGTGCGTTGCAATGCAATGCAATCTTATAATAATCATTGTGCATTGAAAGTATGACAAATAAGTAATATGCACTTTGTTGCATTGCAATGCAATGCAGATATTTTCAATGCAATCTTATATTAAGCATTGTGCATTGAAAGTATGACAAATAAGTAATATGCACTTTGTTGCATTGCAATGCAATGCAGATATTTGCAATGCAATCTTATATCAAGCGTTGTGCATTGAAAGTATGACAAATAAGTAATATGCACTTTGTTGCAATGCAATGCAGATATTTGCAATGCAATCTTATATTAAGCATTGTGCATTGAAAGTATGACAAATAAGTAATATGCACTTTGTTGCATTGCAATGCAATGCATATATTTGCAATGCAATCTTATATCAAGCTTTGTGCATTGAAAGTATGACAAATAGTAATATGCACTTTGTTGCATTGCAATGCATTCAACAACTAACTCAATCTGAAGTGCGTTGCAATGCAATGCAATCTTATATTAATCATTGTGCATTGAAAGTATGACCAATAAGTAACATGCACTTTGTTGCATTGCAATGCATTCAACAACTAACTCAATCTGAAGTGCGTTGACGATATTTGCAATGCAATCTTATATTAAGCGTTGTGCATTGAAAGTATGACAAATAAGTAATATGCACTTTGTTGCATTGCAATGCAATGCAGATATTTGCAATGCAATCTTATATCAAGCGTTGTGCATTGAAAGTATGACAAATAAGTAATATGCACTTTGTTGCATTGCAATGCATTCAAGAACTAACTCAATCTGAAGTGCATTGAAGATATTTGCAATGCAATCTGCTTTTGCAATGCTTATTCAAGTGTTGTGCATTGAAAGTATGACAAATAAGTAATATGCACTTTGTTGCATTGCAATGCATTCAAGAACTAACTCAATCTGAAGTGCGTTGCAATGCAATGCAATCTTATATTAAGCGTTTTGCATTGAAAGTATGACCAATAAGTAACATGCACTTTGTTGCATTGCAATGCATTCAACAACTAACTCAATCTGAAGTGCGTTGACGATATTTGCAATGCAATCTTATATTAAGCGTTGTGCATTGAAAGTATGACAAATAAGTAACATGCACTTTGTTGTATTGCAATGCATTCAACAACTAACTCAATCTGAAGTGCGTTGCAATGCAATGCAATCTTATATTAAGCGTTTTGCATTGAAAGTATGACCAATAAGTAACATGTACTTTGTTGCATTGCAATGCATTCAACAACTAACTCAATCTGAAGTGCGTTGCAATGCAATGCAATCTTATATTAAGCATTGTGCATTGAAAGTATGACAAATAAGTAATATGCACTTTGTTGCATTGCAATGCATTCAAGAACTAACTCAATCTGAAGTGCATTGAAGATATTTGCAATGCAATCTGCTGTTGCAATGCTTATTCAAGCGTTGTGCATTGAAAGTATGACAAATAAGTAACATGCACTTTTTTTGCATTGCAATGCATTCAACAACTAACTCAATCTGAAGTGCGTTGCAATGCAATGCAATCTTATATTAAGCATAGTGCATTGAAAGTATGACAAATAAGTAATATGCACTTTGTTGCATTGCAATGCAATGCAGATATTTGCAATGTAATCTTATATTAAGCATTGTGCATTGAAATTATGACAAATAAGTAATATGCACTTTGTTGCATTGCAATGTAATGCAGATATTTGCAATGCAATCTTATATCAAGCGTTGTGCATTGAAAGTATGACAAATAGGCTAAGTAATATGCACTTTGTTGCATTGCAATGTAATGCAGATATTTGCAATGCAATCTTATATTAAGCGTTGTGCATTGAAAGTATGACAAATAAGTAACATGCACTTTGTTGCATTGCAATGCATTCAACAACTAACTCAATCTGAAGTGCGTTGCAATGCAATGCAATCTTATATTAAGCATTGTGCATTGAAAGTATGACAAATAAGTAATATGCACTTTGTTGCATTGCAATGCAATGCATATATTTGCAATGCAATCTTTTATCAAGCTTTGTGCATTGAAAGTATTACAAATAAGTAATATGCACTTTGTTGCATTGCAATGCATTCAAGAACTAACTCAATCTGTTGTGCATTGAAGATATTTGCAATGCAATCTGCTGTTGCAATGCTTATTCAAGCGTTGTGCATTGAAAGTATGACAAATAAGTAATATGCACTTTGTTGCATTGCAATGCATTCAACAACTAACTCAATCTGAAGTGCGTTGCAATGCAATGCAATCTTATATTAATCATTGTGCATTGAAAGTATGACAAATAAGTAATATGCACTTTGTTGCATTGCAATGCAATGCAGATATTTTCAATGCAATCTTATATTAAGCATTGTGCATTGAAAGTATGACAAATAAGTAATATGCACTTTGTTGCATTGCAATGCAATGCAGATATTTGCAATGCAATCTTATATCAAGCGTTGTGCATTGAAAGTATGACAAATAAGTAATATGCACTTTGTTGCATTGCAATGCATTCAAGAACTAACTCAATCTGAAGTGCGTTGACGATATTTGCAATGCAATCTTATATTAAGCGTTGTGCATTGAAAGTATGACAAATAAGTAACATGCTCTTTGTTGCATTGCAATGCATTCAACAACTAACTCAATCTGAAGTGCGTTGCAATGCAATGCAATCTTATATTAAGCGTTGTGCATTGAAAGTATGACAAATAAGTAACATGCACTTTGTTGCATTGCAATGCATTCAACAACTAACTCAATCTGAAGTGCGTTGCAATGCAATGCAATCTAATATTAAGCATTGCGCATTGAAAGTATGACAAATAAGTAATATGCACTTTGTTGCATTGCAATGCAATGCAGATATTTGCAATGCAATCTTATATTAAGCATTGTGCATTGAAAGTATGACAAATAAGTAATATGCACTTTGTTGCATTGCAATGTAATGCAGATATTTGCAATGCAATCTTATATTAAGCGTTGTGCATTGAAAGTATGACAAATAAGTAACATGCACTTTGTTGCATTGCAATGCATTCAACAACTAACTCAATCTGAAGTGCGTTGCAATGCAATGCAATCTTATATTAAGCGTTGTGCATTGAAAGTATGATAAATAAGTAACATGCACTTTGTTGCATTGCAATGCTTTCAACAACTAACTCAATCTGAAGTGCGTTGCAATGCAATGCAATCTTATATTAAGCATTGCGCATTGAAAGTATGACAAATAAGTAATATGCACTTTGTTGCATTGCAATGCAATGCAGATATTTGCAATGCAATCTTATATTAAGCATTGTGCATTGAAAGTATGACAAATAAGTAATATGCACTTTGTTGCATTGCAATGTAATGCAGATATTTGCAATGCAATCTTTTATTAAGCGTTGTGCATTGAAAGTATGACAAATAAGTAACATGCACTTTGTTGCATTGCAATGCATTCAACAACTAACTGGCCAAAGATTCCTTAAAGATTAACTTATACATTCTGATTTATTCTGATGTCAGGAAGACACTATTCAAAATATGAATTACTAAACACATTTCTGACCAAGAGAACTTTCTATATTTAAAGACTCCTTCTGATGTCACGTCTGCCAAAAAAGAAGTCCATATTTGACCCAAGGAACATATTTTTGGCCAAATAATTGTCAATCTTGAGCTTTCAAAGACTCAAAGACTCTTTCTGATGCTTTCATAAGCCATATAGATGTTCTTAGAGAAGTCCATATCTGACCAATTAAACTAATTTCTGGTCAAGATTAAGATTAAGATATTTCTGACCAAATAGTTCTCAAAACAAACTTTTTTATACAAATACTCCTTCTGAATTTACGTCAGCCAAAAATAAAAGGTCCATATTTGACCCAACAAACAAAGTTTTGGCCAAATAATAGTCAATCTTGAGCTTTCTCTACATACTCAAAGGCTCCTTCTGCTGTTACGTCAGCCAAAAAAGAAGTCAATATTTGACCCAACGAACATATTTTTGGCCAGATAATAGTCAATCTTGAGCTTTCTGTACATACTCAAAGACTCTTTCTGATGCTTTCATAAGCCATATAGATGTTCTTAGAGAAGTCCATATCTGACCAATTGAACTAATTTCTGGTCAAGATTAAGATTAAGATATTTCTGACCAAAGAGTTCTCGAAACAAACTTTCTATACAAAGACTCCTTCTGATGTTACGTCAGCCAAAAATTAAGTCCATATTTGACCCAACAAATAGTTTTTTGGCCAAACAATAGTCAATCTTGAGCTTTCTATACACACTCAGACTCCTTCTGAAGTTACGTCAGCCAAAAATAAAAGGTCCATATTTGACCCAACAAACAAAGTTTTGGCCAAATAATAGTCAATCTTGAGCTTACTATACATACTCAAAGACTCCTTTTGATGTTACGTCTGCCACAACAGAAGTCCATATTTGACCCAACGAACATATTTTTGGCCAAATAATAGTCAATCTTTGAGCTTTCTATACATACTCAAAGACTCTTTCTGATGCTTTCATAAGCCATATAGATGTTCTTAGAGAAGTGCATATCTGACCAATTGAACTAATTTCTGGTCAAGATTAAGATTAAGATATTTCTGACCAAAGAGTTCTCGAAACGAACTTTCTATACAAAGACTCCTTTCTGATGTTACGTCAGCCAAAAATTAAGTCCATATTTGACCCAACAAATATTTTTTTGGCCAAACAATAGTCAATCTTGAGCTTTCTATACATACTCAGAATCCTTCTGATGTTACGTCAGCCAAAAAAGAAGTCCATATTTGACCCAACGAACAAAGTTTTGGCCAAATAATAGTCAATCTTGAGCTTTCTATACATACTCAAAGACTCCTTCTGATGTTACGTCTGCCAAAACAGAAGTCCATATTTGACCCAACGAACATATTTTTGGCCAAATAATAGTCAATCTTGAGCTTTCTATACATACTCAAAGACTCTATCTGATGCTTTCATAAGCCATATAGATGTTCTTAGAGAAGTCCATATCTGACCAATTGAACTAATTTCCTGTCAAGATTAAGATTAAGATATTTCTGACCAAAGAGTTCTCGAAACTAACTTTCTATACAAAGACTCCTTCTGATGTTATGTCAGCCAAAAAAGAAGTCCATATTTGACCCAACAAATATATTTTTGGCCAAATAATAGTCAATCTTGACCTTTCTATACATACTCAAAGACTCATTCTGATGTTACGTCAGCCAAAAAAGAAGTCCATATTTGACCTAACGAACAAATTTTTGGCAAAATAATAGTCAATCTTGAGCTTTCTATACATACTCAAAGACTCCTTCTGATGCTTTATAAGCCATATAGATGTCCATATAGAAGTCCATATCTGACCAATTGAACCATGAACTTTCTATACATTCTCATAGACTCCTTCTGATGTCACTCAGCCAAAAAAGAAGTCCATATTTGACCCAAGGAACATATTTTTTGCCAAATAATTGTCAATCTTGAGCTTTCAAAGACTCAAAGACTCTTTCTGATGCTTTCATAAGCCATTAAGATGTCCATATAGAAGTCCATATCTGACCTATTGAACTAATTTCTGGTCAAAGGGTCTTCAAATGGATTTAAACTATATACATTTATAGACTCCTTCTGATGTTACGTCAGCCAAAAAAGAAGTCCATATTTTAACCCAACGAACATATTTTTGGCCAAATAATAGTCAATCTTGAGCTTTCTGTACATACTCAAAGACTCTTTCTGATGCTTTCATAAGCCATATAGATGTTCTTAGAGAAGTCCATATCTGACCAATTGAACTAATTTCTGGTCAAGATTAAGATTAAGATATTTCTGACCAAAGAGTTCTCGAAACAAACTTTCTATACAAAGACTCCTTCTGATGTTACGTCAGCCAAAAATTAAGTCCATATTTGACCCAACAAATATTTTTTTGGCCAAACAATAGTCAATCTTGAGCTTTCTATACACACTCAGACTCCTTCTGAAGTTACGTCAGCCAAAAATAAAAGGTCCATATTTGACCCAACAAACAAAGTTTTGGCCAAATAATAGTCAATCTTGAGCTTACTATACATACTCAAAGACTCCTTCTGATGTTACGTCTGCCACAACAGAAGTCCATATTTGACCCAACGAACATATTTTTGGCCAAATAATAGTCAATCTTTGAGCTTTCTATACATACTCAAAGACTCTTTCTGATGCTTTCATAAGCCATATAGATGTTCTTAGAGAAGTGCATATCTGACCAATTGAACTAATTTCTGGTCAAGATTAAGATTAAGATATTTCTGACCAAAGAGTTCTCGAAACGAACTTTCTATACAAAGACTCCTTCTGATGTTACGTCAGCCAAAAATTAAGTCCATATTTGACCCAACAAATATTTTTTTGGCCAAACAATAGTCAATCTTGAGCTTTCTATACATACTCAGACTCCTTCTGATGTTACGTCAGCCAAAAAAGAAGTCCATATTTGACCCAACGAACAAAGTTTTGGCCAAATAATAGTCAATCTTGAGCTTTCTATACATACTCAAAGACTCCTTCTGATGTTACGTCTGCCAAAACAGAAGTCCATATTTGACCCAACGAACATATTTTTGGCCAAATAATAGTCAATCTTGAGCTTTCTATACATACTCAAAGACTCTTTCTGATGCTTTCATAAGCCATATAGATGTTCTTAGAGAAGTCCATATCTGACCAATTAAACTAATTTCTGGTCAAGATTAAGATTAAGATATTTCTGACCAAATAGTTCTCGAAACAAACTTTTTTATACAAATACTCCTTCTGAAGTTACGTCAGCCAAAAATAAAAGGTCCATATTTGACCCAACAAACAAAGTTTTGGCCAAATAATAGTCAATCTTGAGCTTTCTCTACATACTCAAAGGCTCCTTCTGCTGTTACGTCAGCCAAAAAAGAAGTCAATATTTGACCCAACGAACATATTTTTGGCCAAATAATAGTCAATCTTGAGCTTTCTATACATACTCAAAGACTCTATCTGATGCTTTCATAAGCCATATAGATGTTCTTAGAGAAGTCCATATCTGACCAATTGAACTAATTTCTGGTCAAGATTAAGATTAAGATATTTCTGACCAAATAGTTCTCGAAACAAACTTTTTTATACAAAGACTCCTTCTGATGTTATGTCAGCCAAAAAAGAAGTCCATATTTGACCCAACAAATATATTTTTGGCCAAATAATAGTCAATCTTGACCTTTCTATACATACTCAAAGACTCATTCTGATGTTACGTCAGCCAAAAAAGAAGTCCATATTTGACCTAACGAACAAATTTTTGGCAAAATAATAGTCAATCTTGAGCTTTCTATACATACTCAAAGACTCCTTCTGATGCTTTATAAGCCATATAGATGTCCATATAGAAGTCCATATCTGACCAATTGAACCATGAACTTTCTATACATTCTCATAGACTCCTTCTGATGTCACTCAGCCAAAAAAAAAAGTCCATATTTGACCCAAGGAACATATTTTTTGCCAAATAATTGTCAATCTTGAGCTTTCAAAGACTCAAAGACTCTTTCTGATGCTTTCATAAGCCATTAAGATGTCCATATAGAAGTCCATATCTGACCTATTGAACTAATTTCTGGTCAAAGGGTCTTCAAATGGATTTAAACTATATACATTTATAGACTCCTTCTGATGTTACGTCAGCCAAAAAAGAAGTCCATATTTTAACCCAACGAACATATTTTTGGCCAAATAATAGTCAATCTTGAGCTTTCTATACATACTCAAAGACTCCTTCTGATGCTTTCATAAGCCATATAGGTGTCCATATAGAAGTCCATATCTGACCAATTGAACTAATTTCTGGTCAAAGGGTCTTCAAATGGATTTAAACTATATACATTTATAGACTCCTTCCTATGTTGCGTCAGCCAAAAAAGAAGTCCATATTTGACCCAAGGAACATATTTCTGGCCAAATAATAGTCAATCTTGAACTTTCTAGACATACTCAAAGACTATATAGCCATATATAGATGTTCTTAGAGAAGTCCATATCTTGACCAATTGAACGTATTTCTGGCCATAGGTCCTTAATTGGTTTTAAACTATATAAACTTATAGACTCCTTCTGGTGTTAAATCAGCCATACAGAATTCCATATTTGACCTACTGAACATATTGCTGGCCAAAGAGTCCTTTAGGACTGAAATTCTTTCTGGCCATGGAGTACTCAATTGAACTTTCTATTGATTCTCATTGACTCCTGAGTCAGCCATACAGAAATCCATATTTGACACAATTTGAACATAATATCTGGCCAAAGAGTCCTCGATCTTGAACTTTCTATACATACTCATAGACCCCTTCTGATGCTTCATAAACCATACAGAAGTCAATATCTGACCTATTGAACTTATTTCTTGTCAAAGGGAAATGTTAAATTAAGTATCGTCTGAAAAATCTGAGTATTTAGTTAGTTCACTTTTAAGGACCCTTTGGCAAAAAATATGTTCTATTCACCAGATATGGACATCTATATGGCTTATGAAGAATCAGAATGAATCCATGAGTATGTATAGAAAGTTCAAGATTGAGGATTATTTGGCCAGAAATATTTCCCTTGGGTCAAATATGGACTTCTGTGTAGCTAATATAACAGCTAATATAGTTATTGTTCAGGAACTCTTTGGCCAGAACTATGTTCAGTGAGTCAATAAGGGACCTCTGGATATGGCTGATTTATCATCAGAAAGAGTCTATAACTTAATATAGTTTAAAATCATTTGAGGCCCCTTTGACCAGAAATAAGTTCAATTGGCAAGGTATGGATATATATTATGAAGCATCAGTAGGAGTCTTTGAGAATGTATAGAAAGTTCAATTTTCGAGTACTCTTTGGCCAGAACAATTTTCAGTCAAATATGTTTTTTTTTTGTCAGGCTGATATAACCTCAGAAGAAATCAATCTGAATGTATAAGTGTTAATCTATAAGGACTCCTTGGCCAGTAATATTTTCAGTAGGTCAAATATGGAATTCGGTATGGCTGATTGAACATCAGAAGGAGTCAACATATTAAGAAAGAAAGAGTTCAAAGACTCTTTGTGCAAAAATGTGATCAGTAGTTCAAAAAAGGGACTTTGTTATGGCTGATTTAACATCAGGATGAGTCTATAAGTTTATATAGTTTGAAACCTTTTGAGGACCCTTTGACCAGAAAAACATTCAATGGACTTATATTTAGATGGGTTTAGACTTTCATTTGGCTTAATATGAGGTATTAAAAGGAGTCTATGATATTTTATAAAGAGCTCCAGATCAAGGATTTTTTTCCCAGTAATATGAGGGTCAGAAGGTCAAATATGGCCTTCTGACCTCATTATGGCTGATTTATCATCAGGAGGAGCCTATATCTATATATAGTTTACCCCCTTCCTCGGCACCCTCAATTTTGGCAAGTGATGCATTCATGACATAGCCAAAATAAAAAGATTTCTGCTCAGAACTCATTCTGAATAGACACATAACCAACATATATTTAGAAAGCCAACCCTTGAGAGTTTACAGTTCAAGACTCAAAATTCATCAAACTGTTATAAATATTGAGATATATAAGGTCAAACATAAAACAAAAACAACAAATATTAAGAATATATTTATTAAATGTATATAAAAAAAATTAAATGTAGGATATCAACTTATAACCACAACTAAAGTGTAGCTACAAGTGTGGTCATGCTTCATTTTAAATCTGAGGATGATATCACTAAAAGTATGCATTTTATGAAGCCTATTATAAGGTCCTATCATGGGAGGCTTTGGAGAAGTTTTCATGGGAGGCTTTGGAGATGCTTATTAGATATTTTTATTGCCCTATAAATACCCATTTACAGTCTTTGACTAATGTCTGGCGAGGAGAAATGGCCCATTAGTGTAAATTGACCAACATTTAACACTTCTGCCAGTGAGAGACTTAATCTGCCATTATTCTTTTATTCTTATTCTTTTGTTTGAGATCAGCCATAATAGCCTGCATTCCTGTGTTATTTGCTTGGTCATCTAAATCTCTGCCATCCCACTAATACAAGTAATCCATATATTATCTTCAGTCTACAAACAAAAAAATAACTGTTCTTGAAAATTCTTTAAAAAAAATATTGTATGGAATAACGTTAGTCAAGCTCATGTAGCAGGTGCATTAGCTCATCATGTAGCCTCAAGCTAAATGACACAATATAATTTATTAATAATACAGTTTTACTTAAAGCTCACTTTAAAACACCATCGAGTATTTGAACCATATTCCGGTCGCGGTTTAAAATGGTTTCAAGTCAAAAAAATATTTTAAAATATGTTTTATTTAGCATTAAATACGAAGCTAGGGGCTATCTTTACTAGCATGCATACTGTAACATTCTTTGTTCCTATAACCAAAATCGAACAGAAAGCACACACACAAACCAGCTATACTTGAATCCTGAATTTATTAGCTTTTTTAAATCACACGAAGAGATGTTTAGTTGCGTTTGCCTCGTAGCTCAGAATGAGGAAGTAAACAGACAGCGCGTCAGTCAGTGAAGAAGCACAGCCTTTTGGTCACGTTGAACACGTGGATGATTGACAGATTTAGAAACGAATCATATCGCGCTGATGTCATGGTTTACTCGAGTCAGGAAGAGTAGAGTCATCGCTAGCTCTGTTAGCTGTTTTTAGCATTTTTGATCGCTTATTTCAAGTATATTTGAATAGAAATGTGTTTCTGCATTATAAAATATTTTTAAAAAATGTCATAATAATTCATTATTTCTCCAAATGTGCGCACCATTGGACTAATATCCCTCGTGGATCGTGGATATTGTATGTATATGAACACAAATAAACCGGAGATGAGATGAATGGCTGCTGTATAAGTGATGATTTCTATTCCAAATAACGAACGTTACAGATTAATTATTTTGCACTCCTGGGATAAATTAAGAAATTAATGTCACTGAAAACCAGTTTAATTATAAACAGTGGTCAAATATCGAAGCTGGAGTTTTAAACCATCCTAATAAAGCTAATATTGTCCAGATTAAGTAAGAGTGTGATATTTTTAACTAGTAATGAAATTAACACAAAAAAAATCAGGATCACCAGTGGTCCTTGCTGAGGAAGGGGTTTTAAAAACATTTGAGGAATCTTTGGCCAAAAACATGTTAAATCGGTCTAATATAGACTTCTGTCTAGCTGATATAACATCACGGGAAGTCTGTATAGTATGAGAAGTATGTATAGTAAGTTACTGTTCATTGACTCTGGCCTGACGTAATATCAGACGAGTTAACGAGTATGTATAGAAAGTTCAATTTTCGAGTACTCTTTGGCCAGAAAATTTTTCAACAAGTCAAATATTGACTTTTGTCAGGCTGATATAACCTCAGAAGAAATCAATCTGAATGTATAGTGTTAATCTTTAAGGACTCTTTGGACAGTAATATTTTCAGTAGGTCAAATATGGAAATCTGTATGGCTCATTGAACACCAAAAGGAGTCAATATGTTTAGAAAGATAGAGTTCAAATACTCTTTGGGCAAAAATATGTTCAAAAAGGGACCTCGGTATGGCTGATTTAACATCAGGAAGTTTATATAGTTTGTATAGTTTATAACTAAGTTTATATAGTTTGAAACCTTTTGAGGACCCTTTGACCAGAAAAAGGTTCAATTGGTCAGATATGGTCTTCTATTTATAGTAAGTTAATGTTCATTGACTCTGGCCACAAATATGTTCATTAGGTCAAATATGGACTTCTTTATGGCTGATTTTTTTATCAAAAGTAGTCTATAACATCACATATAGTTTATATAGTTTAAAAACTTTTGAGGACCCTTTGACCAGGAATAAGCTCAATAGGTCAGATAAGGACATATATATGGCTTATGAAGCATCAGAAAGAGTCTTTGAGTCTTTGAAAGCTCAAGATTGACTATTATTTGGCCAAAAATATGTTCCTTGGGTCAAATATGGACTTCTTTTTTGGCTGAGTGACATCAGAAGGAGTCTATGAGAATGTATAGAAAGTTAATGGTTCAATTGGTCAGATATGGACTTCTATATGGACATCTATATGGCTTATGGAGCATCAGAAGGAGTCATTGAGTATGTATAGAAAGCTCAAGATTGACTATTATTTGGCCAAAAATATGTTCGTTGGGTCAAATATGGACTTCTTTTTTGGCTGACGTAACATCAGAAGGAGTCTTTGAGTATGTATGGAAAGCTCAAGATTGACTATTATTTGGCCAAAAATATGTTCCTTGGGTCAAATATGGACTTCTTTTTTGGCAGACGTGACATCAGAAGGAGTCTTTAAATATAGAAAGTTCTCTTGGTCAGAAATGTGTTTAGTAATTCATATTTTGAATAGTGTCTTCCTGACATCAGAAGAAATCAGAATGTATAAGTTAATCTTTAAGGAATCTTTGGCCAGAAACATGTTCAGTATTTCAAAAAGGGCCCTCTGTTTGTCTGATTTAACATCAGATGGAGTCTAAAAATTTATATAGTTTAAATCCATTTGAAGACCCTTTGACCAGAAATTAGTTCAATAGGTCAGATATGGACTTCTATATGGACATCTATATTGCTTATGAAAGCATCAGAAAGAGTCTTTGAGTATGTATAGAAAGCTCAAGATTGACTATTATTTGTCCAAAAATATGTTCCTTGGGTCAAATATGGACTTGGCTGACGTAACATCAGAAGGAGTCTTTGAGTATGTATAAAGTTCAAGAATGACTAATATTTGGCCAAAAATATGTTCCTTGGGTCAAATATAGACTTCTTTTTTGGCTGACGTAACATCACAAGGAGTCTTTGAGTATGTATAGAAAGTTCGTTTCGAGAACTCTTTGGTCAGAAATATGTTTAGTAATTCATATTTTGAATGGTGCCTTCCTGACATCAGAAGAAATCAATCTGAATGTTAATTTCATCTTTATAGAATCTTTGACCAAAAACATGTTCAGTATTTCAAAAAGGAACCTCTGTATGTCTGATTTAACATCAAAAGGAGTCTATAAGTTTATATAGTTAAAAACCATTTAAGGACCCTTTGGCCAGATATTTTCAATGAGCCAAATACTGGCTGACTTACGAAAACATCAGAAGTAATCAATGAGAATCATAGAAAGTTCAATATCGAGGTCTCTCTTGCCAGAAATATGTTAACGAGGTCAAATATGGACTTCTGTATGGCGGACGTAACATCAGAAGGAGTCTAAGAGTTTATATAATAAAAAAACATTTTGAAGACCCATTGGCCAGAAATATGTTCATTTGATCAGATATGTGCTTTTGTATGGCAATGAGTTTACATAGTGTGTAGAAAATATGTGTAGATAGTTCAAGTTTGAGGACTCTTTAACAAGAAATATGTTCAATAAGTTAAATATGGACTACTGTATGGCTGAAGTAACCCCAACAGGAGTCAGGAGAATATATATTATAGAATGTTTAAGATCAAGTACTTTTTGGCCAGAAATATATCCAGTAGTTCAAATATGGACAATTGTATATTTGCAATACATGATATTTGCAATGCAATCGGCTGTTGTATTGCATTTCTCTTACGATCAAACGTTGTGCAATAATAACATATAAGAATATAAGAAAAACATATGAGTAATATGCAATGCAATCTGTTGCAATGCATTAAAACCTTTTTCCGTTGTGCAAAGAACCTAACAAATGTCATTGTACATGAAGAATAACATATAAGTAATATGCATATTGTTGTCAATCTGCTGTTGTATTGCATTGCACATACGATCAGGCGTTGTGCATTGAAGAATAAGTATATGCACTTTGTTGCATTGCAATGCATTCAAGAGCTAACTCAATCTGAAGTGCGTTGAAGATATTTGCAATGCAATTTACTGTTCCATTGCACTGCACATACGATCAAACGTTATGCATTGAAGAATAAGAAATATGCACTTTGTTGCATTGCAATGCATTCAAGAGCTAACTCAATCTGAAGTGCGTTGAAGATATTTGCAATGCAATCTTATATCAAGCGTTGTGCATTGAAAGTATGACAAATAAGTAATATGCACTTTGTTGCATTGCAATGCATTCAAGAACTAACTCAATCTGAAGTGCGTTGACGATATTTGCAATGCAATCTTATATTAAGCGTTGTGCATTGAAAGTATGACAAATAAGTAACATGCACTTTGTTGCATTGCAATGCATTCAACAACTAACTCAATCTGAAGTGCGTTGCAATGCAATGCAATCTTATATTAAGCATTGTGCATTGAAAGTATGAAAAATAAGTAATTTGCATTTTGTTGCATTGCAATGCAATGCAGATATTTGCAATGCAATCTTATATTAAGCGTTGTGCATTGAAAGTATGACAAATAAGTAACATGCACTTTGTTGCATTGCAATGCATTCAAGAACTAACTCAATCTGAAGTGCGTTGACGATATTTGCAATGCAATCTTATATTAAGCGTTGTGCATTGAAAGTATGACAAATAAGTAACATGCACTTTGTTGCATTGCAATGCATTCAACAACTAACTCAATCTGAAGTGCGTTGCAATGCAATGCAATCTTATATTAAGCGTTGTGCATGAAAGTATGACAAATAAGTAACATGCACTTTGTTGCATTGCAATGCATTCAACAACTAACTCAATCTGAAGTGCGTTGCAATGCAATGCAATCTTATATTAAGCATTGTGCATTGAAAGTATGACAAATAAGTAATATGCACTTTGTTGCATTGCAATGCAATGCAGATATTTGCAATGCAATCTTATATTAAGCATTGTGCATTGAAAGTATGACAAATAAGTAATATGCACTTTGTTGCATTGCAATGCATTCAAGAACTAACTCAATCTGGTGCGTTGACGATATTTGCAATGCAATCTTATATTAAGCGTTGTGCATTGAAAGTATGACAAATAAGTAACATGCACTTTGTTGCATTGCAATGCATTCAACAACTAACTCAATCTGAAGTGCGTTGCAATGCAATGCAATCTTATATTAAGCGTTGTGCATTGAAAGTATGACAAATAAGTAACATGCACTTTGTTGCATTGCAATGCATTCAACAACTAACTCAATCTGAAGTGCGTTGCAATGCAATGCAATCTTATATTAAGCATTGTGCATTGAAAGTATGACAAATAAGTAATATGAACTTTGTTGCATTGCAATGCATTGCAGATATTTGCAATGCAATCTTATATTAAGCATTGTGCATTGAAAGTATGACAAATAAGTAATATGCACTTTGTTGCATTGCAATGCAATGCATATATTTGCAATGCAATCTTATATCAAGCTTTGTGCATTGAAAGTATGACAAATAAGTAATATGCACTTTGTTGCATTGCAATGCATTCAAGAACTAACTCAATCTGAAGTGCATTGAAGATATTTGCAATGCAATCTGCTGTTGCAATGCTTATTCAAGCGTTGTGCATTGAAAGTATGACAAATAAGTAATATGAACTTTGTTGCATTGCAATGCATTCAACAACTAACTCAATCTGAAGTGCGTTGCAATGCAATGCAATCTTATATTAATCATTGTGCATTGAAAGTATGACAAATAAGTAATATGCACTTTGTTGCATTGCAATGCAATGCAGATATTTGCAATGCAATCTTATATTAAGCATTGTGCATTGAAAGTATGACAAATAAGTAATATGCACTTTGTTGCATTGCAATGCATTCAAGAACTAACTCAATCTGAAGTGCATTGAAGATATTTGCAATGCAATCTGCTGTTGCAATGCTTATTCAAGCGTTGTGCATTGAAAGTATGACAAATAAGTAATATGCACTTTGTTGCATTGCAATGCATTCAAGAACTAACTCAATCTGAAGTGCGTTGACGATATTTGCAATGCAATCTTATATTAAGCGTTGTGCATTGAAAGTATGACAAATAAGTAAATGCACTTTGTTGCATTGCAATGCATTCAACAACTAACTCAATCTGAAGTGCGTTGCAATGCAATGCAATATTATATTAAGCATTGTGCATTGAAAGTATGACAAATAAGTAATATGCACTTTGTTGCATTGCAATGCAATGCAGATATTTGCAATGCAATCTTATATTAAGCATTGTGCATTGAAAGTATTACAAATAAGTAATATGCACTTTGTTGCATTGCAGATTGTATTGCAAATATCTTTAACGCACTTCAGATTGAGTTCGTTCTTGAATGCATTGCAATGCAACAAAGTGCATATTACTTATTTGTCATTCTTTCAATGCACAACGCTTGATATAAGCACTGCAACAGCAGATTGCATTGCAAATATCTTCAAAGCACTTCAGATTGAGTTAGTTGTTGAATGCATTGCAATGCAACAAAGTGCATATTACATTATTTGTCATACTTTCAATGCACAACGCTTGATATAAGCATTGCAACAGCAGATTGCATTGCAAATATCTTCAATGCACTTCAGATTGAGTTAGTTCTTGAATGCATTGCAATGCAACAAAGTGCATATTACTTATTTGTCATACTTTCAATGCACAACGCTTGATATAAGCATTGCAACAGCAGATTGCATTGCAAATATCTTCAATGCACTTCAGATTGAGTTAGTTCTTGAATGCATTGCAATGCAACAAAGTGCATATTACTTATTTGTCATACTTTCAATGCACAATGCTTAATATAAGCAATGCAATGCAACAGCAGATTGAATTGCAAATATCTTCAATGCACTTCAGATTGAGTTAGTTCTTGAATGCATTGCAATGCAACAAAGTGCATATTACTTATTTGTCATACTTTCAATGCACAACGCTTAATATAAGATTGCATTGCAAATATCGTCAACGCACTTTCAGATTGAGTTAGTTCTTGAATGCATTGCAATGCAACAAAGTGCATATTACTTATTTGTCATACTTTCAATGCACAACGCTTGATATAAGCAATGAGCTCAATCTTGAGCTTTCTATACATACTCAAAGACTCCTTCTGCTGTTACGTCAGCCAAAAAAGTATTCCATATTTGACCCAACGAACATATTTTTGGTCAAATAATAGTCAATCTTGAGCTTTCTATACATACTCAAAGACTCTTTCTGATGCTTTCATAAGCCATATAGATGTTCTTAGAGAAGTCCATATCTGACCAATTGAACTAATTTCTGGTCAAGATTAAGATTAAGATATTTCTGACCAAAGAGTTCTCGAAACTAACTTTCTATACAAAGTCTCCTTCTGATGTTACGTCAGCCAAAAAAGAAGTCTATATTTGACCCAACGAACACATTTTTGGCCAAATAATAGTCAATCTTGAGCTTTCTATACATACTCAAAGACTCTTTCTGATTTTACATCAGCCAAAAAAGAAGTCCATATTTTAACCCAACGAACATATTTTTGGCCAAACAATAGTCAATCTTGAGCTTTCTATACATACTCAAAGACTCCTTCTGATGCTCCATAAGCCATATAGATGTCCATATAGAAGTCCATATCTGACCAATTAAACAATGAACTTTCTATACATTCTCATAGACTCCTTCTGATGTCACTCAGCCAAAAAAGAAGTCCATTTTTGACCCAAGGAACATATTTTTGGCCAAATAATAGTCAATCTTGAGCTTTAAAAGACTCAAAGACTCTTTCTGATCTTTCATAAGCCATATAGATGTCCATATACAAGTACTTTTCTGACCAATTGAACTAATTTCTGGTCAAAGGGTGTTCAAATGGATTTAAACTATATACATTTATAGACACCTTCTGATGTTAAATCAGACAAACAGAGGGACCTTTTTGAAATACTGAACATGTTTCTGGCCAAAGATTCCTTAAAGATGAACTTATACATTCAGATTTCCTCTGATGTCAGGAAGACACTATTCAAAATATGAATTACTAAACACATTTCTAATCAAGAGAACTTTCTATATTTAAAGACTCCTTCTGATGTTACGTCAGCCAAAAAAGAAGTCCATATTTGACCCAAGGAACATATTTTTGGCCAAACAATAGTCAATCTTGAGCTTTCTATACATACTCAAAGACTCTTTCTGATGCTTTCATAAGCCATATAGATGTTCTTAGAGAAGTCCATATCTAACCAATTGAACAAATTTCTGGTCTAGATTAAGATTAAGATATTTCTGACCAAAGAGTTCTCGAAACGAACTTTCTATACAAAGACTCCTTCTGATGTTACGTCAGCCAAAAATTAAGTCCATATTTGACCCAACAAATATTTTTTTGGCCAAACAATAGTCAATCTTGAGCTTTCTATACATACTCAGACTCCTTCTGATGTTACGTCAGCCAAAAAAGAAGTCCATATTTGACCCAACGAACAAAGTTTTGGCCAAATAATAGTCAATCTTGAGCTTTCTATACATACTCAAAGACTCCTTCTGATGTTACGTCTGCCAAAACAGAAGTCCATATTTGACCCAACGAACATATTTTTGGCCAAATAATAGTCAATCTTGAGCTTTCTATACATACTCAAAGACTCTTTCTGATGCTTTCATAAGCCATATAGATGTTCTTAGAGAAGTCCATATCTGACCAATTAAACTAATTTCTGGTCAAGATTAAGATTAAGATATTTCTGACCAAATAGTTCTCGAAACAAACTTTTTTATACAAATACTCCTTCTGAAGTTACGTCAGCCAAAAATAAAAGGTCCATATTTGACCCAACAAACAAAGTTTTGGCCAAATAATAATCAATCTTGAGCTTTCTCTACATACTCAAAGGCTCCTTCTGCTGTTACGTCAGCCAAAAAAGAAGTCAATATTTGACCCAACGAACATATTTTTGGCCAAATAATAGTCAATCTTGAGCTTTCTGTACATACTCAAAGACTCTTTCTGATGCTTTCATAAGCCATATAGATGTTCTTAGAGAAGTCCATATCTGACCAATTGAACTAATTTCTGGTCAAGATTAAGATTAAGATATTTCTGACCAAAGAGTTCTCGAAACAAACTTTCTATACAAAGACTCCTTCTGATGTTACGTCAGCCAAAAATTAAGTCCATATTTGACCCAACAAATATTTTTTTGGCCAAACAATAGTCAATCTTGAGCTTTCTATACATATTCAGACTCCTTCTGATGTTACGTCAGCCAAAAAAGAAGTCCATATTTGACCCAACGAACAAAGTTTTGGCCAAATAATAGTCAATCTTGAGCTTTCTATACATACTCAAAGACTCTTTCTGATGCTTTCATAAGCCATATAGATGTTCTTAGAGAAGTCCATATCTGACTAATTGAACGAATTTCTGGTCAAGATTAAGATTAAGATATTTCTGACCAAAGAGTTCTCGAAACAAACTTTTTTATACAAATACTCCTTCTGAAGTTACGTCAGCCAAAAATAAAAGGTCCATATTTGACCCAACAAACAAAGTTTTGGCCAAATAATAGTCAATCTTGAGCTTACTATACATACTCAAAGACTCCTTCTGATGTTACGTCTGCCACAACAGAAGTCCATATTTGACCCAACGAACATATTTTTGGCCAAATAATAGTCAATCTTTGAGCTTTCTATACATACTCAAAGACTCTTTCTGATGCTTTCATAAGCCATATAGATGTTCTTAGAGAAGTGCATATCTGACCAATTGAACTAATTTCTGGTCAAGATTAAGATTAAGATATTTCTGACCAAAGAGTTCTCGAAACGAACTTTCTATACAAAGACTCCTTCTGATGTTACGTCAGCCAAAAATTAAGTCCATATTTGACCCAACAAATATTTTTTTGGCCAAACAATAGTCAATCTTGAGCTTTCTATACATACTCAGACTCCTTCTGATGTTACGTCAGCCAAAAAAGAAGTCCATATTTGACCCAACGAACAAAGTTTTGGCCAAATAATAGTCAATCTTGAGCTTTCTATACATACTCAAAGACTCCTTCTGATGTTACGTCTGCCAAAACAGAAGTCCATATTTGACCCAACGAACATATTTTTGGCCAAATAATAGTCAATCTTGAGCTTTCTATACATACTCAAAGACTCTTTCTGATGCTTTCATAAGCCATATAGATGTTCTTAGAGAAGTCCATATCTGACCAATTAAACTAATTTCTGGTCAAGATTAAGATTAAGATATTTCTGACCAAATAGTTCTCGAAACAAACTTTTTTATACAAATACTCCTTCTGAAGTTACGTCAGCCAAAAATAAAAGGTCCATATTTGACCCAACAAACAAAGTTTTGGCCAAATAATAGTCAATCTTGAGCTTTCTCTACATACTCAAAGGCTCCTTCTGCTGTTACGTCAGCCAAAAAAGAAGTCAATATTTGACCCAACGAACATATTTTTGGCCAAATAATAGTCAATCTTGAGCTTTCTATACATACTCAAAGACTCTATCTGATGCTTTCATAAGCCATATAGATGTTCTTAGAGAAGTCCATATCTGACCAATTGAACTAATTTCTGGTCAAGATTAAGATTAAGATATTTCTGACCAAATAGTTCTCGAAACAAACTTTTTTATACAAAGACTCCTTCTGATGTTATGTCAGCCAAAAAAGAAGTCCATATTTGACCCAACAAATATATTTTTGGCCAAATAATAGTCAATCTTGACCTTTCTATACATACTCAAAGACTCATTCTGATGTTACGTCAGCCAAAAAAGAAGTCCATATTTGACCTAACGAACAAATTTTTGGCAAAATAATAGTCAATCTTGAGCTTTCTATACATACTCAAAGACTCCTTCTGATGCTTTATAAGCCATATAGATGTCCATATAGAAGTCCATATCTGACCAATTGAACCATGAACTTTCTATACATTCTCATAGACTCCTTCTGATGTCACTCAGCCAAAAAAAAAAGTCCATATTTGACCCAAGGAACATATTTTTTGCCAAATAATTGTCAATCTTGAGCTTTCAAAGACTCAAAGACTCTTTCTGATGCTTTCATAAGCCATTAAGATGTCCATATAGAAGTCCATATCTGACCTATTGAACTAATTTCTGGTCAAAGGGTCTTCAAATGGATTTAAACTATATACATTTATAGACTCCTTCTGATGTTACGTCAGCCAAAAAAGAAGTCCATATTTTAACCCAACGAACATATTTTTGGCCAAATAATAGTCAATCTTGAGCTTTCTATACATACTCAAAGACTCCTTCTGATGCTTTCATAAGCCATATAGGTGTCCATATAGAAGTCCATATCTGACCAATTGAACTAATTTCTGGTCAAAGGGTCTTCAAATGGATTTAAACTATATACATTTATAGACTCCTTCCTATGTTGCGTCAGCCAAAAAAGAAGTCCATATTTGACCCAAGGAACATATTTCTGGCCAAATAATAGTCAATCTTGAACTTTCTAGACATACTCAAAGACTATATAGCCATATATAGATGTTCTTAGAGAAGTCCATATCTTGACCAATTGAACGTATTTCTGGCCATAGGTCCTTAATTGGTTTTAAACTATATAAACTTATAGACTCCTTCTGGTGTTAAATCAGCCATACAGAATTCCATATTTGACCTACTGAACATATTGCTGGCCAAAGAGTCCTTTAGGACTGAAATTCTTTCTGGCCATGGAGTACTCAATTGAACTTTCTATTGATTCTCATTGACTCCTGAGTCAGCCATACAGAAATCCATATTTGACACAATTTGAACATAATATCTGGCCAAAGAGTCCTCGATCTTGAACTTTCTATACATACTCATAGACCCCTTCTGATGCTTCATAAACCATACAGAAGTCAATATCTGACCTATTGAACTTATTTCTTGTCAAAGGGAAATGTTAAATTAAGTATCGTCTGAAAAATCTGAGTATTTAGTTAGTTCACTTTTAAGGACCCTTTGGCAAAAAATATGTTCTATTCACCAGATATGGACATCTATATGGCTTATGAAGAATCAGAATGAATCCATGAGTATGTATAGAAAGTTCAAGATTGAGGATTATTTGGCCAGAAATATTTCCCTTGGGTCAAATATGGACTTCTGTGTAGCTAATATAACAGCTAATATAGTTATTGTTCAGGAACTCTTTGGCCAGAACTATGTTCAGTGAGTCAATAAGGGACCTCTGGATATGGCTGATTTATCATCAGAAAGAGTCTATAACTTAATATAGTTTAAAATCATTTGAGGCCCCTTTGACCAGAAATAAGTTCAATTGGCAAGGTATGGATATATATTATGAAGCATCAGTAGGAGTCTTTGAGAATGTATAGAAAGTTCAATTTTCGAGTACTCTTTGGCCAGAACAATTTTCAGTCAAATATGTTTTTTTTTTGTCAGGCTGATATAACCTCAGAAGAAATCAATCTGAATGTATAAGTGTTAATCTATAAGGACTCCTTGGCCAGTAATATTTTCAGTAGGTCAAATATGGAATTCGGTATGGCTGATTGAACATCAGAAGGAGTCAACATATTAAGAAAGAAAGAGTTCAAAGACTCTTTGTGCAAAAATGTGATCAGTAGTTCAAAAAAGGGACTTTGTTATGGCTGATTTAACATCAGGATGAGTCTATAAGTTTATATAGTTTGAAACCTTTTGAGGACCCTTTGACCAGAAAAACATTCAATGGACTTATATTTAGATGGGTTTAGACTTTCATTTGGCTTAATATGAGGTATTAAAAGGAGTCTATGATATTTTATAAAGAGCTCCAGATCAAGGATTTTTTCCCAGTAATATGAGGGTCAGAAGGTCAAATATGGCCTTCTGACCTCATTATGGCTGATTTATCATCAGGAGGAGCCTATATCTATATATAGTTTACCCCCATCCTCGGCACCCTCAATTTTGGCAAGTGATGCATTCATGACATAGCCAAAATAAAAAGATTTCTGCTCAGAACTCATTCTGAATAGACACATAACCAACATATATTTAGAAAGCCAACCCTTGAGAGTTTACAGTTCAAGACTCAAAATTCATCAAACTGTTATAAATATTGAGATATATAAGGTCAAACATAAAACAAAAACAACAAATATTAAGAATATATTTATTAAATGTATATAAAAAAAATTAAATGTAGGATATCAACTTATAACCACAACTAAAGTGTAGCTACAAGTGTGGTCATGCTTCATTTTAAATCTGAGGATGATATCACTAAAAGTATGCATTTTATGAAGCCTATTATAAGGTCCTATCATGGGAGGCTTTGGAGAAGTTTTCATGGGAGGCTTTGGAGATGCTTATTAGATATTTTTATTGCCCTATAAATACCCATTTACAGTCTTTGACTAATGTCTGGCGAGGAGAAATGGCCCATTAGTGTAAATTGACCAACATTTAACACTTCTGCCAGTGAGAGACTTAATCTGCCATTATTCTTTTATTCTTATTCTTTTGTTTGAGATCAGCCATAATAGCCTGCATTCCTGTGTTATTTGCTTGGTCATCTAAATCTCTGCCATCCCACTAATACAAGTAATCCATATATTATCTTCAGTCTACAAACAAAAAAATAACTGTTCTTGAAAATTCTTTAAAAAAAATATTGTATGGAATAACGTTAGTCAAGCTCATGTAGCAGGTGCATTAGCTCATCATGTAGCCTCAAGCTAAATGACACAATATAATTTATTAATAATACAGTTTTACTTAAAGCTCACTTTAAAACACCATCGAGTATTTGAACCATATTCCGGTCGCGGTTTAAAATGGTTTCAAGTCAAAAAAATATTTTAAAATATGTTTTATTTAGCATTAAATACGAAGCTAGGGGCTATCTTTACTAGCATGCATACTGTAACATTCTTTGTTCCTATAACCAAAATCGAACAGAAAGCACACACACAAACCAGCTATACTTGAATCCTGAATTTATTAGCATTTTTAAATCACACGAAGAGATGTTTAGTTGCGTTTGCCTCGTAGCTCAGAATGAGGAAGTAAACAGACAGCGCGTCAGTCAGTGAAGAAGCACAGCCTTTTGGTCACGTTGAACACGTGGATGATTGACAGATTTAGAAACGAATCATATCGCGCTGATGTCATGGTTTACTCGAGTCAGGAAGAGTAGAGTCATCGCTAGCTCTGTTAGCTGTTTTTAGCATTTTTGATCGCTTATTTCAAGTATATTTGAATAGAAATGTGTTTCTGCATTATAAAATATTTTTAAAAAATGTCATAATAATTCATTATTTCTCCAAATGTGCGCACCATTGGACTAATATCCCTCGTGGATCGTGGATATTGTATGTATATGAACACAAATAAACCGGAGATGAGATGAATGGCTGCTGTATAAGTGATGATTTCTATTCCAAATAACGAACGTTACAGATTAATTATTTTGCACTCCTGGGATAAATTAAGAAATTAATGTCACTGAAAACCAGTTTAATTATAAACAGTGGTCAAATATCGAAGCTGGAGTTTTAAACCATCCTAATAAAGCTAATATTGTCCAGATTAAGTAAGAGTGTGATATTTTTAACTAGTAATGAAATTAACACAAAAAAAATCAGGATCACCAGTGGTCCTTGCTGAGGAAGGGGTTTTAAAAACATTTGAGGAATCTTTGGCCAAAAACATGTTAAATCGGTCTAATATAGACTTCTGTCTAGCTGATATAACATCACGGGAAGTCTGTATAGTATGAGAAGTATGTATAGTAAGTTACTGTTCATTGACTCTGGCCTGACGTAATATCAGACGAGTTAACGAGTATGTATAGAAAGTTCAATTTTCGAGTACTCTTTGGCCAGAAAATTTTTCAACAAGTCAAATATGGACTTTTGTCAGGCTGATATAACCTCAGAAGAAATCAATCTGAATGTATAGTGTTAATCTTTAAGGACTCTTTGGACAGTAATATTTTCAGTAGGTCAAATATGGAAATCTGTATGGCTCATTGAACACCAAAAGGAGTCAATATGTTTAGAAAGATAGAGTTCAAATACTCTTTGGGCAAAAATATGTTCAAAAAGGGACCTCGGTATGGCTGATTTAACATCAGGAAGTTTATATAGTTTGTATAGTTTATAACTAAGTTTATATAGTTTGAAACCTTTTGAGGACCCTTTGACCAGAAAAAGGTTCAATTGGTCAGATATGGTCTTCTATTTATAGTAAGTTAATGTTCATTGACTCTGGCCACAAATATGTTCATTAGGTCAAATATGGACTTCTTTATGGCTGATTTTTTTATCAAAAGTAGTCTATAACATCACATATAGTTTATATAGTTTAAAAACTTTTGAGGACCCTTTGACCAGGAATAAGCTCAATAGGTCAGATAAGGACATATATATGGCTTATGAAGCATCAGAAAGAGTCTTTGAGTCTTTGAAAGCTCAAGATTGACTATTATTTGGCCAAAAATATGTTCCTTGGGTCAAATATGGACTTCTTTTTTGGCTGAGTGACATCAGAAGGAGTCTATGAGAATGTATAGAAAGTTAATGGTTCAATTGGTCAGATATGGACTTCTATATGGACATCTATATGGCTTATGGAGCATCAGAAGGAGTCATTGAGTATGTATAGAAAGCTCAAGATTGACTATTATTTGGCCAAAAATATGTTCGTTGAGTCAAATATGGACTTCTTTTTTGGCTGACGTAACATCAGAAGGAGTCTTTGAGTATGTATGGAAAGCTCAAGATTGACTATTATTTGGCCAAAAATATGTTCCTTGGGTCAAATATGGACTTCTTTTTTGGCAGACGTGACATCAGAAGGAGTCTTTAAATATAGAAAGTTCTCTTGGTCAGAAATGTGTTTAGTAATTCATATTTTGAATAGTGTCTTCCTGACATCAGAAGAAATCAGAATGTATAAGTTAATCTTTAAGGAATCTTTGGCCAGAAACATGTTCAGTATTTCAAAAAGGGCCCTCTGTTTGTCTGATTTAACATCAGATGGAGTCTAAAAATTTATATAGTTTAAATCCATTTGAAGACCCTTTGACCAGAAATTAGTTCAATAGGTCAGATATGGACTTCTATATGGACATCTATATTGCTTATGAAAGCATCAGAAAGAGTCTTTGAGTATGTATAGAAAGCTCAAGATTGACTATTATTTGTCCAAAAATATGTTCCTTGGGTCAAATATGGACTTGGCTGACGTAACATCAGAAGGAGTCTTTGAGTATGTATAAAGTTCAAGAATGACTAATATTTGGCCAAAAATATGTTCCTTGGGTCAAATATAGACTTCTTTTTTGGCTGACATAACATCACAAGGAGTCTTTGAGTATGTATAGAAAGTTCGTTTCGAGAACTCTTTGGTCAGAAATATGTTTAGTAATTCATATTTTGAATGGTGCCTTCCTGACATCAGAAGAAATCAATCTGAATGTTAATTTCATCTTTATAGAATCTTTGACCAAAAACATGTTCAGTATTTCAAAAAGGAACCTCTGTATGTCTGATTTAACATCAAAAGGAGTCTATAAGTTTATATAGTTAAAAACCATTTAAGGACCCTTTGGCCAGATATTTTCAATGAGCCAAATACTGGCTGACTTACGAAAACATCAGAAGTAATCAATGAGAATCATAGAAAGTTCAATATCGAGGTCTCTCTTGCCAGAAATATGTTAACGAGGTCAAATATGGACTTCTGTATGGCGGACGTAACATCAGAAGGAGTCTAAGAGTTTATATAATAAAAAAACATTTTGAAGACCCATTGGCCAGAAATATGTTCATTTGATCAGATATGTGCTTTTGTATGGCAATGAGTTTACATAGTGTGTAGAAAATATGTGTAGATAGTTCAAGTTTGAGGACTCTTTAACAAGAAATATGTTCAATAAGTTAAATATGGACTACTGTATGGCTGAAGTAACCCCAACAGGAGTCAGGAGAATATATATTATAGAATGTTTAAGATCAAGTACTTTTTGGCCAGAAATATATCCAGTAGTTCAAATATGGACAATTGTATATTTGCAATACATGATATTTGCAATGCAATCGGCTGTTGTATTGCATTTCTCTTACGATCAAACGTTGTGCAATAATAACATATAAGAATATAAGAAAAACATATGAGTAATATGCAATGCAATCTGTTGCAATGCATTAAAACCTGTTTCCGTTGTGCAAAGAACCTAACAAATGTCATTGTACATGAAGAATAACATATAAGTAATATGCATATTGTTGTCAATCTGCTGTTGTATTGCATTGCACATACGATCAGGCGTTGTGCATTGAAGAATAAGTATATGCACTTTGTTGCATTGCAATGCATTCAAGAGCTAACTCAATCTGAAGTGCGTTGAAGATATTTGCAATGCAATTTACTGTTCCATTGCACTGCACATACGATCAAACGTTATGCATTGAAGAATAAGAAATATGCACTTTGTTGCATTGCAATGCATTCAAGAGCTAACTCAATCTGAAGTGCGTTGAAGATATTTGCAATGCAATCTTATATCAAGCGTTGTGCATTGAAAGTATGACAAATAAGTAATATGCACTTTGTTGCATTGCAATGCATTCAAGAACTAACTCAATCTGAAGTGCGTTGACGATATTTGCAATGCAATCTTATATTAAGCGTTGTGCATTGAAAGTATGACAAATAAGTAACATGCACTTTGTTGCATTGCAATGCATTCAACAACTAACTCAATCTGAAGTGCGTTGCAATGCAATGCAATCTTATATTAAGCATTGTGCATTGAAAGTATGAAAAATAAGTAATTTGCATTTTGTTGCATTGCAATGCAATGCAGATATTTGCAATGCAATCTTATATTAAGCGTTGTGCATTGAAAGTATGACAAATAAGTAACATGCACTTTGTTGCATTGCAATGCATTCAAGAACTAACTCAATCTGAAGTGCGTTGACGATATTTGCAATGCAATCTTATATTAAGCGTTGTGCATTGAAAGTATGACAAATAAGTAACATGCACTTTGTTGCATTGCAATGCATTCAACAACTAACTCAATCTGAAGTGCGTTGCAATGCAATGCAATCTTATATTAAGCGTTGTGCATGAAAGTATGACAAATAAGTAACATGCACTTTGTTGCATTGCAATGCATTCAACAACTAACTCAATCTGAAGTGCGTTGCAATGCAATGCAATATTATATTAAGCATTGTGCATTGAAAGTATGACAAATAAGTAATATGCACTTTGTTGCATTGCAATGCAATGCAGATATTTGCAATGCAATCTTATATTAAGCATTGTGCATTGAAAGTATGACAAATAAGTAATATGCACTTTGTTGCATTGCAATGCATTCAAGAACTAACTCAATCTGGTGCGTTGACGATATTTGCAATGCAATCTTATATTAAGCGTTGTGCATTGAAAGTATGACAAATAAGTAACATGCACTTTGTTGCATTGCAATGCATTCAACAACTAACTCAATCTGAAGTGCGTTGCAATGCAATGCAATCTTATATTAAGCGTTGTGCATTGAAAGTATGACAAATAAGTAACATGCACTTTGTTGCATTGCAATGCATTCAACAACTAACTCAATCTGAAGTGCGTTGCAATGCAATGCAATCTTATATTAAGCATTGTGCATTGAAAGTATGACAAATAAGTAATATGAACTTTGTTGCATTGCAATGCATTGCAGATATTTGCAATGCAATCTTATATTAAGCATTGTGCATTGAAAGTATGACAAATAAGTAATATGCACTTTGTTGCATTGCAATGCAATGCATATATTTGCAATGCAATCTTATATCAAGCTTTGTGCATTGAAAGTATGACAAATAAGTAATATGCACTTTGTTGCATTGCAATGCATTCAAGAACTAACTCAATCTGAAGTGCATTGAAGATATTTGCAATGCAATCTGCTGTTGCAATGCTTATTCAAGCGTTGTGCATTGAAAGTATGACAAATAAGTAATATGAACTTTGTTGCATTGCAATGCATTCAACAACTAACTCAATCTGAAGTGCGTTGCAATGCAATGCAATCTTATATTAATCATTGTGCATTGAAAGTATGACAAATAAGTAATATGCACTTTGTTGCATTGCAATGCAATGCAGATATTTGCAATGCAATCTTATATTAAGCATTGTGCATTGAAAGTATGACAAATAAGTAATATGCACTTTGTTGCATTGCAATGCATTCAAGAACTAACTCAATCTGAAGTGCATTGAAGATATTTGCAATGCAATCTGCTGTTGCAATGCTTATTCAAGCGTTGTGCATTGAAAGTATGACAAATAAGTAATATGCACTTTGTTGCATTGCAATGCATTCAAGAACTAACTCAATCTGAAGTGCGTTGACGATATTTGCAATGCAATCTTATATTAAGCGTTGTGCATTGAAAGTATGACAAATAAGTAAATGCACTTTGTTGCATTGATGCATTCAACAACTAACTCAATCTGAAGTGCGTTGCAATGCAATGCAATATTATATTAAGCATTGTGCATTGAAAGTATGACAAATAAGTAATATGCACTTTGTTGCATTGCAATGCAATGCAGATATTTGCAATGCAATCTTATATTAAGCATTGTGCATTGAAAGTATTACAAATAAGTAATATGCACTTTGTTGCATTGCAGATTGTATTGCAAATATCTTTAACGCACTTCAGATTGAGTTCGTTCTTGAATGCATTGCAATGCAACAAAGTGCATATTACTTATTTGTCATACTTTCAATGCACAACGCTTGATATAAGCACTGCAACAGCAGATTGCATTGCAAATATCTTCAAAGCACTTCAGATTGAGTTAGTTGTTGAATGCATTGCAATGCAACAAAGTGCATATTACATTATTTGTCATACTTTCAATGCACAACGCTTGATATAAGCATTGCAACAGCAGATTGCATTGCAAATATCTTCAATGCACTTCAGATTGAGTTAGTTCTTGAATGCATTGCAATGCAACAAAGTGCATATTACTTATTTGTCATACTTTCAATGCACAACGCTTGATATAAGCATTGCAACAGCAGATTGCATTGCAAATATCTTCAATGCACTTCAGATTGAGTTAGTTCTTGAATGCATTGCAATGCAACAAAGTGCATATTACTTATTTGTCATACTTTCAATGCACAATGCTTAATATAAGCAATGCAATGCAACAGCAGATTGCATTGCAAATATCTTCAATGCACTTCAGATTGAGTTAGTTCTTGAATGCATTGCAATGCAACAAAGTGCATATTACTTATTTGTCATACTTTCAATGCACAACGCTTAATATAAGATTGCATTGCAAATATCGTCAACGCACTTCAGATTGAGTTAGTTCTTGAATGCATTGCAATGCAACAAAGTGCATATTACTTATTTGTCATACTTTCAATGCACAACGCTTGATATAAGCAATGAGCTCAATCTTGAGCTTTCTATACATACTCAAAGACTCCTTCTGCTGTTACGTCAGCCAAAAAAGTATTCCATATTTGACCCAACGAACATATTTTTGGTCAAATAATAGTCAATCTTGAGCTTTCTATACATACTCAAAGACTCTTTCTGATGCTTTCATAAGCCATATAGATGTTCTTAGAGAAGTCCATATCTGACCAATTGAACTAATTTCTGGTCAAGATTAAGATTAAGATATTTCTGACCAAAGAGTTCTCGAAACTAACTTTCTATACAAAGTCTCCTTCTGATGTTACGTCAGCCAAAAAAGAAGTCTATATTTGACCCAACGAACACATTTTTGGCCAAATAATAGTCAATCTTGAGCTTTCTATACATACTCAAAGACTCTTTCTGATTTTACATCAGCCAAAAAAGAAGTCCATATTTTAACCCAACGAACATATTTTTGGCCAAACAATAGTCAATCTTGAGCTTTCTATACATACTCAAAGACTCCTTCTGATGCTCCATAAGCCATATAGATGTCCATATAGAAGTCCATATCTGACCAATTAAACAATGAACTTTCTATACATTCTCATAGACTCCTTCTGATGTCACTCAGCCAAAAAAGAAGTCCATTTTTGACCCAAGGAACATATTTTTGGCCAAATAATAGTCAATCTTGAGCTTTAAAAGACTCAAAGACTCTTTCTGATCTTTCATAAGCCATATAGATGTCCATATACAAGTACTTTTCTGACCAATTGAACTAATTTCTGGTCAAAGGGTGTTCAAATGGATTTAAACTATATACATTTATAGACACCTTCTGATGTTAAATCAGACAAACAGAGGGACCTTTTTGAAATACTGAACATGTTTCTGGCCAAAGATTCCTTAAAGATGAACTTATACATTCAGATTTCCTCTGATGTCAGGAAGACACTATTCAAAATATGAATTACTAAACACATTTCTAATCAAGAGAACTTTCTATATTTAAAGACTCCTTCTGATGTTACGTCAGCCAAAAAAGAAGTCCATATTTGACCCAAGGAACATATTTTTGGCCAAACAATAGTCAATCTTGAGCTTTCTATACATACTCAAAGACTCTTTCTGATGCTTTCATAAGCCATATAGATGTTCTTAGAGAAGTCCATATCTAACCAATTGAACAAATTTCTGGTCTAGATTAAGATTAAGATATTTCTGACCAAAGAGTTCTCGAAACGAACTTTCTATACAAAGACTCCTTCTGATGTTACGTCAGCCAAAAATTAAGTCCATATTTGACCCAACAAATATTTTTTTGGCCAAACAATAGTCAATCTTGAGCTTTCTATACATACTCAGACTCCTTCTGATGTTACGTCAGCCAAAAAAGAAGTCCATATTTGACCCAACGAACAAAGTTTTGGCCAAATAATAGTCAATCTTGAGCTTTCTATACATACTCAAAGACTCCTTCTGATGTTACGTCTGCCAAAACAGAAGTCCATATTTGACCCAACGAACATATTTTTGGCCAAATAATAGTCAATCTTGAGCTTTCTATACATACTCAAAGACTCTTTCTGATGCTTTCATAAGCCATATAGATGTTCTTAGAGAAGTCCATATCTGACCAATTAAACTAATTTCTGGTCAAGATTAAGATTAAGATATTTCTGACCAAATAGTTCTCGAAACAAACTTTTTTATACAAATACTCCTTCTGAAGTTACGTCAGCCAAAAATAAAAGGTCCATATTTGACCCAACAAACAAAGTTTTGGCCAAATAATAATCAATCTTGAGCTTTCTCTACATACTCAAAGGCTCCTTCTGCTGTTACGTCAGCCAAAAAAGAAGTCAATATTTGACCCAACGAACATATTTTTGGCCAAATAATAGTCAATCTTGAGCTTTCTGTACATACTCAAAGACTCTTTCTGATGCTTTCATAAGCCATATAGATGTTCTTAGAGAAGTCCATATCTGACCAATTGAACTAATTTCTGGTCAAGATTAAGATTAAGATATTTCTGACCAAAGAGTTCTCGAAACAAACTTTCTATACAAAGACTCCTTCTGATGTTACGTCAGCCAAAAATTAAGTCCATATTTGACCCAACAAATATTTTTTTGGCCAAACAATAGTCAATCTTGAGCTTTCTATACATATTCAGACTCCTTCTGATGTTACGTCAGCCAAAAAAGAAGTCCATATTTGACCCAACGAACAAAGTTTTGGCCAAATAATAGTCAATCTTGAGCTTTCTATACATACTCAAAGACTCTTTCTGATGCTTTCATAAGCCATATAGATGTTCTTAGAGAAGTCCATATCTGACTAATTGAACGAATTTCTGGTCAAGATTAAGATTAAGATATTTCTGACCAAAGAGTTCTCGAAACAAACTTTTTTATACAAATACTCCTTCTGAAGTTACGTCAGCCAAAAATAAAAGGTCCATATTTGACCCAACAAACAAAGTTTTGGCCAAATAATAGTCAATCTTGAGCTTACTATACATACTCAAAGACTCCTTCTGATGTTACGTCTGCCACAACAGAAGTCCATATTTGACCCAACGAACATATTTTTGGCCAAATAATAGTCAATCTTTGAGCTTTCTATACATACTCAAAGACTCTTTCTGATGCTTTCATAAGCCATATAGATGTTCTTAGAGAAGTGCATATCTGACCAATTGAACTAATTTCTGGTCAAGATTAAGATTAAGATATTTCTGACCAAAGAGTTCTCGAAACGAACTTTCTATACAAAGACTCCTTCTGATGTTACGTCAGCCAAAAATTAAGTCCATATTTGACCCAACAAATATTTTTTTGGCCAAACAATAGTCAATCTTGAGCTTTCTATACATACTCAGACTCCTTCTGATGTTACGTCAGCCAAAAAAGAAGTCCATATTTGACCCAACGAACAAAGTTTTGGCCAAATAATAGTCAATCTTGAGCTTTCTATACATACTCAAAGACTCCTTCTGATGTTACGTCTGCCAAAACAGAAGTCCATATTTGACCCAACGAACATATTTTTGGCCAAATAATAGTCAATCTTGAGCTTTCTATACATACTCAAAGACTCTTTCTGATGCTTTCATAAGCCATATAGATGTTCTTAGAGAAGTCCATATCTGACCAATTAAACTAATTTCTGGTCAAGATTAAGATTAAGATATTTCTGACCAAATAGTTCTCGAAACAAACTTTTTTATACAAATACTCCTTCTGAAGTTACGTCAGCCAAAAATAAAAGGTCCATATTTGACCCAACAAACAAAGTTTTGGCCAAATAATAGTCAATCTTGAGCTTTCTCTACATACTCAAAGGCTCCTTCTGCTGTTACGTCAGCCAAAAAAGAAGTCAATATTTGACCCAACGAACATATTTTTGGCCAAATAATAGTCAATCTTGAGCTTTCTATACATACTCAAAGACTCTATCTGATGCTTTCATAAGCCATATAGATGTTCTTAGAGAAGTCCATATCTGACCAATTGAACTAATTTCTGGTCAAGATTAAGATTAAGATATTTCTGACCAAATAGTTCTCGAAACAAACTTTTTTATACAAAGACTCCTTCTGATGTTATGTCAGCCAAAAAAGAAGTCCATATTTGACCCAACAAATATATTTTTGGCCAAATAATAGTCAATCTTGACCTTTCTATACATACTCAAAGACTCATTCTGATGTTACGTCAGCCAAAAAAGAAGTCCATATTTGACCTAACGAACAAATTTTTGGCAAAATAATAGTCAATCTTGAGCTTTCTATACATACTCAAAGACTCCTTCTGATGCTTTATAAGCCATATAGATGTCCATATAGAAGTCCATATCTGACCAATTGAACCATGAACTTTCTATACATTCTCATAGACTCCTTCTGATGTCACTCAGCCAAAAAAAAAAGTCCATATTTGACCCAAGGAACATATTTTTTGCCAAATAATTGTCAATCTTGAGCTTTCAAAGACTCAAAGACTCTTTCTGATGCTTTCATAAGCCATTAAGATGTCCATATAGAAGTCCATATCTGACCTATTGAACTAATTTCTGGTCAAAGGGTCTTCAAATGGATTTAAACTATATACATTTATAGACTCCTTCTGATGTTACGTCAGCCAAAAAAGAAGTCCATATTTTAACCCAACGAACATATTTTTGGCCAAATAATAGTCAATCTTGAGCTTTCTATACATACTCAAAGACTCCTTCTGATGCTTTCATAAGCCATATAGGTGTCCATATAGAAGTCCATATCTGACCAATTGAACTAATTTCTGGTCAAAGGGTCTTCAAATGGATTTAAACTATATACATTTATAGACTCCTTCCTATGTTGCGTCAGCCAAAAAAGAAGTCCATATTTGACCCAAGGAACATATTTCTGGCCAAATAATAGTCAATCTTGAACTTTCTAGACATACTCAAAGACTATATAGCCATATATAGATGTTCTTAGAGAAGTCCATATCTTGACCAATTGAACGTATTTCTGGCCATAGGTCCTTAATTGGTTTTAAACTATATAAACTTATAGACTCCTTCTGGTGTTAAATCAGCCATACAGAATTCCATATTTGACCTACTGAACATATTGCTGGCCAAAGAGTCCTTTAGGACTGAAATTCTTTCTGGCCATGGAGTACTCAATTGAACTTTCTATTGATTCTCATTGACTCCTGAGTCAGCCATACAGAAATCCATATTTGACACAATTTGAACATAATATCTGGCCAAAGAGTCCTCGATCTTGAACTTTCTATACATACTCATAGACCCCTTCTGATGCTTCATAAACCATACAGAAGTCAATATCTGACCTATTGAACTTATTTCTTGTCAAAGGGAAATGTTAAATTAAGTATCGTCTGAAAAATCTGAGTATTTAGTTAGTTCACTTTTAAGGACCCTTTGGCAAAAAATATGTTCTATTCACCAGATATGGACATCTATATGGCTTATGAAGAATCAGAATGAATCCATGAGTATGTATAGAAAGTTCAAGATTGAGGATTATTTGGCCAGAAATATTTCCCTTGGGTCAAATATGGACTTCTGTGTAGCTAATATAACAGCTAATATAGTTATTGTTCAGGAACTCTTTGGCCAGAACTATGTTCAGTGAGTCAATAAGGGACCTCTGGATATGGCTGATTTATCATCAGAAAGAGTCTATAACTTAATATAGTTTAAAATCATTTGAGGCCCCTTTGACCAGAAATAAGTTCAATTGGCAAGGTATGGATATATATTATGAAGCATCAGTAGGAGTCTTTGAGAATGTATAGAAAGTTCAATTTTCGAGTACTCTTTGGCCAGAACAATTTTCAGTCAAATATGTTTTTTTTTTGTCAGGCTGATATAACCTCAGAAGAAATCAATCTGAATGTATAAGTGTTAATCTATAAGGACTCCTTGGCCAGTAATATTTTCAGTAGGTCAAATATGGAATTCGGTATGGCTGATTGAACATCAGAAGGAGTCAACATATTAAGAAAGAAAGAGTTCAAAGACTCTTTGTGCAAAAATGTGATCAGTAGTTCAAAAAAGGGACTTTGTTATGGCTGATTTAACATCAGGATGAGTCTATAAGTTTATATAGTTTGAAACCTTTTGAGGACCCTTTGACCAGAAAAACATTCAATGGACTTATATTTAGATGGGTTTAGACTTTCATTTGGCTTAATATGAGGTATTAAAAGGAGTCTATGATATTTTATAAAGAGCTCCAGATCATGGATTTTTTCCCAGTAATATGAGGGTCAGAAGGTCAAATATGGCCTTCTGACCTCATTATGGCTGATTTATCATCAGGAGGAGCCTATATCTATATATAGTTTACCCCCATCCTCGGCACCCTCAATTTTGGCAAGTGATGCATTCATGACATAGCCAAAATAAAAAGATTTCTGCTCAGAACTCATTCTGAATAGACACATAACCAACATATATTTAGAAAGCCAACCCTTGAGAGTTTACAGTTCAAGACTCAAAATTCATCAAACTGTTATAAATATTGAGATATATAAGGTCAAACATAAAACAAAAACAACAAATATTAAGAATATATTTATTAAATGTATATAAAAAAAATTAAATGTAGGATATCAACTTATAACCACAACTAAAGTGTAGCTACAAGTGTGGTCATGCTTCATTTTAAATCTGAGGATGATATCACTAAAAGTATGCATTTTATGAAGCCTATTATAAGGTCCTATCATGGGAGGCTTTGGAGAAGTTTTCATGGGAGGCTTTGGAGATGCTTATTAGATATTTTTATTGCCCTATAAATACCCATTTACAGTCTTTGACTAATGTCTGGCGAGGAGAAATGGCCCATTAGTGTAAATTGACCAACATTTAACACTTCTGCCAGTGAGAGACTTAATCTGCCATTATTCTTTTATTCTTATTCTTTTGTTTGAGATCAGCCATAATAGCCTGCATTCCTGTGTTATTTGCTTGGTCATCTAAATCTCTGCCATCCCACTAATACAAGTAATCCATATATTATCTTCAGTCTACAAACAAAAAAATAACTGTTCTTGAAAATTCTTTAAAAAAAATATTGTATGGAATAACGTTAGTCAAGCTCATGTAGCAGGTGCATTAGCTCATCATGTAGCCTCAAGCTAAATGACACAATATAATTTATTAATAATACAGTTTTACTTAAAGCTCACTTTAAAACACCATCGAGTATTTGAACCATATTCCGGTCGCGGTTTAAAATGGTTTCAAGTCAAAAAAATATTTTAAAATATGTTTTATTTAGCATTAAATACGAAGCTAGGGGCTATCTTTACTAGCATGCATACTGTAACATTCTTTGTTCCTATAACCAAAATCGAACAGAAAGCACACACACAAACCAGCTATACTTGAATCCTGAATTTATTAGCTTTTTTAAATCACACGAAGAGATGTTTAGTTGCGTTTGCCTCGTAGCTCAGAATGAGGAAGTAAACAGACAGCGCGTCAGTCAGTGAAGAAGCACAGCCTTTTGGTCACGTTGAACACGTGGATGATTGACAGATTTAGAAACGAATCATATCGCGCTGATGTCATGGTTTACTCGAGTCAGGAAGAGTAGAGTCATCGCTAGCTCTGTTAGCTGTTTTTAGCATTTTTGATCGCTTATTTCAAGTATATTTGAATAGAAATGTGTTTCTGCATTATAAAATATTTTTAAAAAATGTCATAATAATTCATTATTTCTCCAAATGTGCGCACCATTGGACTAATATCCCTCGTGGATCGTGGATATTGTATGTATATGAACACAAATAAACCGGAGATGAGATGAATGGCTGCTGTATAAGTGATGATTTCTATTCCAAATAACGAACGTTACAGATTAATTATTTTGCACTCCTGGGATAAATTAAGAAATTAATGTCACTGAAAACCAGTTTAATTATAAACAGTGGTCAAATATCGAAGCTGGAGTTTTAAACCATCCTAATAAAGCTAATATTGTCCAGATTAAGTAAGAGTGTGATATTTTTAACTAGTAATGAAATTAACACAAAAAAAATCAGGATCACCAGTGGTCCTTGCTGAGGAAGGGGTTTTAAAAACATTTGAGGAATCTTTGGCCAAAAACATGTTAAATCGGTCTAATATAGACTTCTGTCTAGCTGATATAACATCACGGGAAGTCTGTATAGTATGAGAAGTATGTATAGTAAGTTACTGTTCATTGACTCTGGCCTGACGTAATATCAGACGAGTTAACGAGTATGTATAGAAAGTTCAATTTTCGAGTACTCTTTGGCCAGAAAATTTTTCAACAAGTCAAATATGGACTTTTGTCAGGCTGATATAACCTCAGAAGAAATCAATCTGAATGTATAGTGTTAATCTTTAAGGACTCTTTGGACAGTAATATTTTCAGTAGGTCAAATATGGAAATCTGTATGGCTCATTGAACACCAAAAGGAGTCAATATGTTTAGAAAGATAGAGTTCAAATACTCTTTGGGCAAAAATATGTTCAAAAAGGGACCTCGGTATGGCTGATTTAACATCAGGAAGTTTATATAGTTTGTATAGTTTATAACTAAGTTTATATAGTTTGAAACCTTTTGAGGACCCTTTGACCAGAAAAAGGTTCAATTGGTCAGATATGGTCTTCTATTTATAGTAAGTTAATGTTCATTGACTCTGGCCACAAATATGTTCATTAGGTCAAATATGGACTTCTTTATGGCTGATTTTTTTATCAAAAGTAGTCTATAACATCACATATAGTTTATATAGTTTAAAAACTTTTGAGGACCCTTTGACCAGGAATAAGCTCAATAGGTCAGATAAGGACATATATATGGCTTATGAAGCATCAGAAAGAGTCTTTGAGTCTTTGAAAGCTCAAGATTGACTATTATTTGGCCAAAAATATGTTCCTTGGGTCAAATATGGACTTCTTTTTTGGCTGAGTGACATCAGAAGGAGTCTATGAGAATGTATAGAAAGTTAATGGTTCAATTGGTCAGATATGGACTTCTATATGGACATCTATATGGCTTATGGAGCATCAGAAGGAGTCATTGAGTATGTATAGAAAGCTCAAGATTGACTATTATTTGGCCAAAAATATGTTCGTTGGGTCAAATATGGACTTCTTTTTTGGCTGACGTAACATCAGAAGGAGTCTTTGAGTATGTATGGAAAGCTCAAGATTGACTATTATTTGGCCAAAAATATGTTCCTTGGGTCAAATATGGACTTCTTTTTTGGCAGACGTGACATCAGAAGGAGTCTTTAAATATAGAAAGTTCTCTTGGTCAGAAATGTGTTTAGTAATTCATATTTTGAATAGTGTCTTCCTGACATCAGAAGAAATCAGAATGTATAAGTTAATCTTTAAGGAATCTTTGGCCAGAAACATGTTCAGTATTTCAAAAAGGGCCCTCTGTTTGTCTGATTTAACATCAGATGGAGTCTAAAAATTTATATAGTTTAAATCCATTTGAAGACCCTTTGACCAGAAATTAGTTCAATAGGTCAGATATGGACTTCTATATGGACATCTATATTGCTTATGAAAGCATCAGAAAGAGTCTTTGAGTATGTATAGAAAGCTCAAGATTGACTATTATTTGTCCAAAAATATGTTCCTTGGGTCAAATATGGACTTGGCTGACGTAACATCAGAAGGAGTCTTTGAGTATGTATAAAGTTCAAGAATGACTAATATTTGGCCAAAAATATGTTCCTTGGGTCAAATATAGACTTCTTTTTTGGCTGACGTAACATCACAAGGAGTCTTTGAGTATGTATAGAAAGTTCGTTTCGAGAACTCTTTGGTCAGAAATATGTTTAGTAATTCATATTTTGAATGGTGCCTTCCTGACATCAGAAGAAATCAATCTGAATGTTAATTTCATCTTTATAGAATCTTTGACCAAAAACATGTTCAGTATTTCAAAAAGGAACCTCTGTATGTCTGATTTAACATCAAAAGGAGTCTATAAGTTTATATAGTTAAAAACCATTTAAGGACCCTTTGGCCAGATATTTTCAATGAGCCAAATACTGGCTGACTTACGAAAACATCAGAAGTAATCAATGAGAATCATAGAAAGTTCAATATCGAGGTCTCTCTTGCCAGAAATATGTTAACGAGGTCAAATATGGACTTCTGTATGGCGGACGTAACATCAGAAGGAGTCTAAGAGTTTATATAATAAAAAAACATTTTGAAGACCCATTGGCCAGAAATATGTTCATTTGATCAGATATGTGCTTTTGTATGGCAATGAGTTTACATAGTGTGTAGAAAATATGTGTAGATAGTTCAAGTTTGAGGACTCTTTAACAAGAAATATGTTCAATAAGTTAAATATGGACTACTGTATGGCTGAAGTAACCCCAACAGGAGTCAGGAGAATATATATTATAGAATGTTTAAGATCAAGTACTTTTTGGCCAGAAATATATCCAGTAGTTCAAATATGGACAATTGTATATTTGCAATACATGATATTTGCAATGCAATCGGCTGTTGTATTGCATTTCTCTTACGATCAAACGTTGTGCAATAATAACATATAAGAATATAAGAAAAACATATGAGTAATATGCAATGCAATCTGTTGCAATGCATTAAAACCTTTTTCCGTTGTGCAAAGAACCTAACAAATGTCATTGTACATGAAGAATAACATATAAGTAATATGCATATTGTTGTCAATCTGCTGTTGTATTGCATTGCACATACGATCAGGCGTTGTGCATTGAAGAATAAGTATATGCACTTTGTTGCATTGCAATGCATTCAAGAGCTAACTCAATCTGAAGTGCGTTGAAGATATTTGCAATGCAATTTACTGTTCCATTGCACTGCACATACGATCAAACGTTATGCATTGAAGAATAAGAAATATGCACTTTGTTGCATTGCAATGCATTCAAGAGCTAACTCAATCTGAAGTGCGTTGAAGATATTTGCAATGCAATCTTATATCAAGCGTTGTGCATTGAAAGTATGACAAATAAGTAATATGCACTTTGTTGCATTGCAATGCATTCAAGAACTAACTCAATCTGAAGTGCGTTGACGATATTTGCAATGCAATCTTATATTAAGCGTTGTGCATTGAAAGTATGACAAATAAGTAACATGCACTTTGTTGCATTGCAATGCATTCAACAACTAACTCAATCTGAAGTGCGTTGCAATGCAATGCAATCTTATATTAAGCATTGTGCATTGAAAGTATGAAAAATAAGTAATTTGCATTTTGTTGCATTGCAATGCAATGCAGATATTTGCAATGCAATCTTATATTAAGCGTTGTGCATTGAAAGTATGACAAATAAGTAACATGCACTTTGTTGCATTGCAATGCATTCAAGAACTAACTCAATCTGAAGTGCGTTGACGATATTTGCAATGCAATCTTATATTAAGCGTTGTGCATTGAAAGTATGACAAATAAGTAACATGCACTTTGTTGCATTGCAATGCATTCAACAACTAACTCAATCTGAAGTGCGTTGCAATGCAATGCAATCTTATATTAAGCGTTGTGCATGAAAGTATGACAAATAAGTAACATGCACTTTGTTGCATTGCAATGCATTCAACAACTAACTCAATCTGAAGTGCGTTGCAATGCAATGCAATCTTATATTAAGCATTGTGCATTGAAAGTATGACAAATAAGTAATATGCACTTTGTTGCATTGCAATGCAATGCAGATATTTGCAATGCAATCTTATATTAAGCATTGTGCATTGAAAGTATGACAAATAAGTAATATGCACTTTGTTGCATTGCAATGCATTCAAGAACTAACTCAATCTGGTGCGTTGACGATATTTGCAATGCAATCTTATATTAAGCGTTGTGCATTGAAAGTATGACAAATAAGTAACATGCACTTTGTTGCATTGCAATGCATTCAACAACTAACTCAATCTGAAGTGCGTTGCAATGCAATGCAATCTTATATTAAGCGTTGTGCATTGAAAGTATGACAAATAAGTAACATGCACTTTGTTGCATTGCAATGCATTCAACAACTAACTCAATCTGAAGTGCGTTGCAATGCAATGCAATCTTATATTAAGCATTGTGCATTGAAAGTATGACAAATAAGTAATATGAACTTTGTTGCATTGCAATGCATTGCAGATATTTGCAATGCAATCTTATATTAAGCATTGTGCATTGAAAGTATGACAAATAAGTAATATGCACTTTGTTGCATTGCAATGCAATGCATATATTTGCAATGCAATCTTATATCAAGCTTTGTGCATTGAAAGTATGACAAATAAGTAATATGCACTTTGTTGCATTGCAATGCATTCAAGAACTAACTCAATCTGAAGTGCATTGAAGATATTTGCAATGCAATCTGCTGTTGCAATGCTTATTCAAGCGTTGTGCATTGAAAGTATGACAAATAAGTAATATGAACTTTGTTGCATTGCAATGCATTCAACAACTAACTCAATCTGAAGTGCGTTGCAATGCAATGCAATCTTATATTAATCATTGTGCATTGAAAGTATGACAAATAAGTAATATGCACTTTGTTGCATTGCAATGCAATGCAGATATTTGCAATGCAATCTTATATTAAGCATTGTGCATTGAAAGTATGACAAATAAGTAATATGCACTTTGTTGCATTGCAATGCATTCAAGAACTAACTCAATCTGAAGTGCATTGAAGATATTTGCAATGCAATCTGCTGTTGCAATGCTTATTCAAGCGTTGTGCATTGAAAGTATGACAAATAAGTAATATGCACTTTGTTGCATTGCAATGCATTCAAGAACTAACTCAATCTGAAGTGCGTTGACGATATTTGCAATGCAATCTTATATTAAGCGTTGTGCATTGAAAGTATGACAAATAAGTAAATGCACTTTGTTGCATTGCAATGCATTCAACAACTAACTCAATCTGAAGTGCGTTGCAATGCAATGCAATATTATATTAAGCATTGTGCATTGAAAGTATGACAAATAAGTAATATGCACTTTGTTGCATTGCAATGCAATGCAGATATTTGCAATGCAATCTTATATTAAGCATTGTGCATTGAAAGTATTACAATTAAGTAATATGCACTTTGTTGCATTGCAGATTGTATTGCAAATATCTTTAACGCACTTCAGATTGAGTTCGTTCTTGAATGCATTGCAATGCAACAAAGTGCATATTACTTATTTGTCATACTTTCAATGCACAACGCTTGATATAAGCACTGCAACAGCAGATTGCATTGCAAATATCTTCAAAGCACTTCAGATTGAGTTAGTTGTTGAATGCATTGCAATGCAACAAAGTGCATATTACATTATTTGTCATACTTTCAATGCACAACGCTTGATATAAGCATTGCAACAGCAGATTGCATTGCAAATATCTTCAATGCACTTCAGATTGAGTTAGTTCTTGAATGCATTGCAATGCAACAAAGTGCATATTACTTATTTGTCATACTTTCAATGCACAACGCTTGATATAAGCATTGCAACAGCAGATTGCATTGCAAATATCTTCAATGCACTTCAGATTGAGTTAGTTCTGAATGCATTGCAATGCAACAAAGTGCATATTACTTATTTGTCATACTTTCAATGCACAATGCTTAATATAAGCAATGCAATGCAACAGCAGATTGCATTGCAAATATCTTCAATGCACTTCAGATTGAGTTAGTTCTTGAATGCATTGCAATGCAACAAAGTGCATATTACTTATTTGTCATACTTTCAATGCACAACGCTTAATATAAGATTGCATTGCAAATATCGTCAACGCACTTCAGATTGAGTTAGTTCTTGAATGCATTGCAATGCAACAAAGTGCATATTACTTATTTGTCATACTTTCAATGCACAACGCTTGATATAAGCAATGAGCTCAATCTTGAGCTTTCTATACATACTCAAAGACTCCTTCTGCTGTTACGTCAGCCAAAAAAGTATTCCATATTTGACCCAACGAACATATTTTTGGTCAAATAATAGTCAATCTTGAGCTTTCTATACATACTCAAAGACTCTTTCTGATGCTTTCATAAGCCATATAGATGTTCTTAGAGAAGTCCATATCTGACCAATTGAACTAATTTCTGGTCAAGATTAAGATTAAGATATTTCTGACCAAAGAGTTCTCGAAACTAACTTTCTATACAAAGTCTCCTTCTGATGTTACGTCAGCCAAAAAAGAAGTCTATATTTGACCCAACGAACACATTTTTGGCCAAATAATAGTCAATCTTGAGCTTTCTATACATACTCAAAGACTCTTTCTGATTTTACATCAGCCAAAAAAGAAGTCCATATTTTAACCCAACGAACATATTTTTGGCCAAACAATAGTCAATCTTGAGCTTTCTATACATACTCAAAGACTCCTTCTGATGCTCCATAAGCCATATAGATGTCCATATAGAAGTCCATATCTGACCAATTAAACAATGAACTTTCTATACATTCTCATAGACTCCTTCTGATGTCACTCAGCCAAAAAAGAAGTCCATTTTTGACCCAAGGAACATATTTTTGGCCAAATAATAGTCAATCTTGAGCTTTAAAAGACTCAAAGACTCTTTCTGATCTTTCATAAGCCATATAGATGTCCATATACAAGTACTTTTCTGTCCAATTGAACTAATTTCTGGTCAAAGGGTGTTCAAATGGATTTAAACTATATACATTTATAGACACCTTCTGATGTTAAATCAGACAAACAGAGGGACCTTTTTGAAATACTGAACATGTTTCTGGCCAAAGATTCCTTAAAGATGAACTTATACATTCAGATTTCCTCTGATGTCAGGAAGACACTATTCAAAATATGAATTACTAAACACATTTCTAATCAAGAGAACTTTCTATATTTAAAGACTCCTTCTGATGTTACGTCAGCCAAAAAAGAAGTCCATATTTGACCCAAGGAACATATTTTTGGCCAAACAATAGTCAATCTTGAGCTTTCTATACATACTCAAAGACTCTTTCTGATGCTTTCATAAGCCATATAGATGTTCTTAGAGAAGTCCATATCTAACCAATTGAACAAATTTCTGGTCTAGATTAAGATTAAGATATTTCTGACCAAAGAGTTCTCGAAACGAACTTTCTATACAAAGACTCCTTCTGATGTTACGTCAGCCAAAAATTAAGTCCATATTTGACCCAACAAATATTTTTTTGGCCAAACAATAGTCAATCTTGAGCTTTCTATACATACTCAGACTCCTTCTGATGTTACGTCAGCCAAAAAAGAAGTCCATATTTGACCCAACGAACAAAGTTTTGGCCAAATAATAGTCAATCTTGAGCTTTCTATACATACTCAAAGACTCCTTCTGATGTTACGTCTGCCAAAACAGAAGTCCATATTTGACCCAACGAACATATTTTTGGCCAAATAATAGTCAATCTTGAGCTTTCTATACATACTCAAAGACTCTTTCTGATGCTTTCATAAGCCATATAGATGTTCTTAGAGAAGTCCATATCTGACCAATTAAACTAATTTCTGGTCAAGATTAAGATTAAGATATTTCTGACCAAATAGTTCTCGAAACAAACTTTTTTATACAAATACTCCTTCTGAAGTTACGTCAGCCAAAAATAAAAGGTCCATATTTGACCCAACAAACAAAGTTTTGGCCAAATAATAATCAATCTTGAGCTTTCTCTACATACTCAAAGGCTCCTTCTGCTGTTACGTCAGCCAAAAAAGAAGTCAATATTTGACCCAACGAACATATTTTTGGCCAAATAATAGTCAATCTTGAGCTTTCTGTACATACTCAAAGACTCTTTCTGATGCTTTCATAAGCCATATAGATGTTCTTAGAGAAGTCCATATCTGACCAATTGAACTAATTTCTGGTCAAGATTAAGATTAAGATATTTCTGACCAAAGAGTTCTCGAAACAAACTTTCTATACAAAGACTCCTTCTGATGTTACGTCAGCCAAAAATTAAGTCCATATTTGACCCAACAAATATTTTTTTGGCCAAACAATAGTCAATCTTGAGCTTTCTATACATATTCAGACTCCTTCTGATGTTACGTCAGCCAAAAAAGAAGTCCATATTTGACCCAACGAACAAAGTTTTGGCCAAATAATAGTCAATCTTGAGCTTTCTATACATACTCAAAGACTCTTTCTGATGCTTTCATAAGCCATATAGATGTTCTTAGAGAAGTCCATATCTGACTAATTGAACTAATTTCTGGTCAAGATTAAGATTAAGATATTTCTGACCAAAGAGTTCTCGAAACAAACTTTTTTATACAAATACTCCTTCTGAAGTTACGTCAGCCAAAAATAAAAGGTCCATATTTGACCCAACAAACAAAGTTTTGGCCAAATAATAGTCAATCTTGAACTTACTATACATACTCAAAGACTCCTTCTGATGTTACGTCTGCCACAACAGAAGTCCATATTTGACCCAACGAACATATTTTTGGCCAAATAATAGTCAATCTTTGAGCTTTCTATACATACTCAAAGACTCTTTCTGATGCTTTCATAAGCCATATAGATGTTCTTAGAGAAGTGCATATCTGACCAATTGAACTAATTTCTGGTCAAGATTAAGATTAAGATATTTCTGACCAAAGAGTTCTCGAAACGAACTTTCTATACAAAGACTCCTTCTGATGTTACGTCAGCCAAAAATTAAGTCCATATTTGACCCAACAAATATTTTTTTGGCCAAACAATAGTCAATCTTGAGCTTTCTATACATACTCAGACTCCTTCTGATGTTACGTCAGCCAAAAAAGAAGTCCATATTTGACCCAACGAACAAAGTTTTGGCCAAATAATAGTCAATCTTGAGCTTTCTATACATACTCAAAGACTCCTTCTGATGTTACGTCTGCCAAAACAGAAGTCCATATTTGACCCAACGAACATATTTTTGGCCAAATAATAGTCAATCTTGAGCTTTCTATACATACTCAAAGACTCTTTCTGATGCTTTCATAAGCCATATAGATGTTCTTAGAGAAGTCCATATCTGACCAATTAAACTAATTTCTGGTCAAGATTAAGATTAAGATATTTCTGACCAAATAGTTCTCGAAACAAACTTTTTTATACAAATACTCCTTCTGAAGTTACGTCAGCCAAAAATAAAAGGTCCATATTTGACCCAACAAACAAAGTTTTGGCCAAATAATAGTCAATCTTGAGCTTTCTCTACATACTCAAAGGCTCCTTCTGCTGTTACGTCAGCCAAAAAAGAAGTCAATATTTGACCCAACGAACATATTTTTGGCCAAATAATAGTCAATCTTGAGCTTTCTATACATACTCAAAGACTCTATCTGATGCTTTCATAAGCCATATAGATGTTCTTAGAGAAGTCCATATCTGACCAATTGAACTAATTTCTGGTCAAGATTAAGATTAAGATATTTCTGACCAAATAGTTCTCGAAACAAACTTTTTTATACAAAGACTCCTTCTGATGTTATGTCAGCCAAAAAAGAAGTCCATATTTGACCCAACAAATATATTTTTGGCCAAATAATAGTCAATCTTGACCTTTCTATACATACTCAAAGACTCATTCTGATGTTACGTCAGCCAAAAAAGAAGTCCATATTTGACCTAACGAACAAATTTTTGGCAAAATAATAGTCAATCTTGAGCTTTCTATACATACTCAAAGACTCCTTCTGATGCTTTATAAGCCATATAGATGTCCATATAGAAGTCCATATCTGACCAATTGAACCATGAACTTTCTATACATTCTCATAGACTCCTTCTGATGTCACTCAGCCAAAAAAGAAGTCCATATTTGACCCAAGGAACATATTTTTTGCCAAATAATTGTCAATCTTGAGCTTTCAAAGACTCAAAGACTCTTTCTGATGCTTTCATAAGCCATTAAGATGTCCATATAGAAGTCCATATCTGACCTATTGAACTAATTTCTGGTCAAAGGGTCTTCAAATGGATTTAAACTATATACATTTATAGACTCCTTCTGATGTTACGTCAGCCAAAAAAGAAGTCCATATTTTAACCCAACGAACATATTTTTGGCCAAATAATAGTCAATCTTGAGCTTTCTATACATACTCAAAGACTCCTTCTGATGCTTTCATAAGCCATATAGGTGTCCATATAGAAGTCCATATCTGACCAATTGAACTAATTTCTGGTCAAAGGGTCTTCAAATGGATTTAAACTATATACATTTATAGACTCCTTCCTATGTTGCGTCAGCCAAAAAAGAAGTCCATATTTGACCCAAGGAACATATTTCTGGCCAAATAATAGTCAATCTTGAACTTTCTAGACATACTCAAAGACTATATAGCCATATATAGATGTTCTTAGAGAAGTCCATATCTTGACCAATTGAACGTATTTCTGGCCATAGGTCCTTAATTGGTTTTAAACTATATAAACTTATAGACTCCTTCTGGTGTTAAATCAGCCATACAGAATTCCATATTTGACCTACTGAACATATTGCTGGCCAAAGAGTCCTTTAGGACTGAAATTCTTTCTGGCCATGGAGTACTCAATTGAACTTTCTATTGATTCTCATTGACTCCTGAGTCAGCCATACAGAAATCCATATTTGACACAATTTGAACATAATATCTGGCCAAAGAGTCCTCGATCTTGAACTTTCTATACATACTCATAGACCCCTTCTGATGCTTCATAAACCATACAGAAGTCAATATCTGACCTATTGAACTTATTTCTTGTCAAAGGGAAATGTTAAATTAAGTATCGTCTGAAAAATCTGAGTATTTAGTTAGTTCACTTTTAAGGACCCTTTGGCAAAAAATATGTTCTATTCACCAGATATGGACATCTATATGGCTTATGAAGAATCAGAATGAATCCATGAGTATGTATAGAAAGTTCAAGATTGAGGATTATTTGGCCAGAAATATTTCCCTTGGGTCAAATATGGACTTCTGTGTAGCTAATATAACAGCTAATATAGTTATTGTTCAGGAACTCTTTGGCCAGAACTATGTTCAGTGAGTCAATAAGGGACCTCTGGATATGGCTGATTTATCATCAAAAAGAGTCTATAACTTAATATAGTTTAAAATCATTTGAGGCCCCTTTGACCAGAAATAAGTTCAATTGGCAAGGTATGGATATATATTATGAAGCATCAGTAGGAGTCTTTGAGAATGTATAGAAAGTTCAATTTTCGAGTACTCTTTGGCCAGAACAATTTTCAGTCAAATATGTTTTTTTTTTGTCAGGCTGATATAACCTCAGAAGAAATCAATCTGAATGTATAAGTGTTAATCTATAAGGACTCCTTGGCCAGTAATATTTTCAGTAGGTCAAATATGGAATTCGGTATGGCTGATTGAACATCAGAAGGAGTCAACATATTAAGAAAGAAAGAGTTCAAAGACTCTTTGTGCAAAAATGTGATCAGTAGTTCAAAAAAGGGACTTTGTTATGGCTGATTTAACATCAGGATGAGTCTATAAGTTTATATAGTTTGAAACCTTTTGAGGACCCTTTGACCAGAAAAACATTCAATGGACTTATATTTAGATGGGTTTAGACTTTCATTTGGCTTAATATGAGGTATTAAAAGGAGTCTATGATATTTTATAAAGAGCTCCAGATCAAGGATTTTTTCCCAGTAATATGAGGGTCAGAAGGTCAAATATGGCCTTCTGACCTCATTATGGCTGATTTATCATCAGGAGGAGCCTATATCTATATATAGTTTACCCCCTTCCTCGGCACCCTCAATTTTGGCAAGTGATGCATTCATGACATAGCCAAAATAAAAAGATTTCTGCTCAGAACTCATTCTGAATAGACACATAACCAACATATATTTAGAAAGCCAACCCTTGAGAGTTTACAGTTCAAGACTCAAAATTCATCAAACTGTTATAAATATTGAGATATATAAGGTCAAACATAAAACAAAAACAACAAATATTAAGAATATATTTATTAAATGTATATAAAAAAAATTAAATGTAGGATATCAACTTATAACCACAACTAAAGTGTAGCTACAAGTGTGGTCATGCTTCATTTTAAATCTGAGGATGATATCACTAAAAGTATGCATTTTATGAAGCCTATTATAAGGTCCTATCATGGGAGGCTTTGGAGAAGTTTTCATGGGAGGCTTTGGAGATGCTTATTAGATATTTTTATTGCCCTATAAATACCCATTTACAGTCTTTGACTAATGTCTGGCGAGGAGAAATGGCCCATTAGTGTAAATTGACCAACATTTAACACTTCTGCCAGTGAGAGACTTAATCTGCCATTATTCTTTTATTCTTATTCTTTTGTTTGAGATCAGCCATAATAGCCTGCATTCCTGTGTTATTTGCTTGGTCATCTAAATCTCTGCCATCCCACTAATACAAGTAATCCATATATTATCTTCAGTCTACAAACAAAAAAATAACTGTTCTTGAAAATTCTTTAAAAAAAATATTGTATGGAATAACGTTAGTCAAGCTCATGTAGCAGGTGCATTAGCTCATCATGTAGCCTCAAGCTAAATGACACAATATAATTTATTAATAATACAGTTTTACTTAAAGCTCACTTTAAAACACCATCGAGTATTTGAACCATATTCCGGTCGCGGTTTAAAATGGTTTCAAGTCAAAAAAATATTTTAAAATATGTTTTATTTAGCATTAAATACGAAGCTAGGGGCTATCTTTACTAGCATGCATACTGTAACATTCTTTGTTCCTATAACCAAAATCGAACAGAAAGCACACACACAAACCAGCTATACTTGAATCCTGAATTTATTAGCTTTTTTAAATCACACGAAGAGATGTTTAGTTGCGTTTGCCTCGTAGCTCAGAATGAGGAAGTAAACAGACAGCGCGTCAGTCAGTGAAGAAGCACAGCCTTTTGGTCACGTTGAACACGTGGATGATTGACAGATTTAGAAACGAATCATATCGCGCTGATGTCATGGTTTACTCGAGTCAGGAAGAGTAGAGTCATCGCTAGCTCTGTTAGCTGTTTTTAGCATTTTTGATCGCTTATTTCAAGTATATTTGAATAGAAATGTGTTTCTGCATTATAAAATATTTTTAAAAAATGTCATAATAATTCATTATTTCTCCAAATGTGCGCACCATTGGACTAATATCCCTCGTGGATCGTGGATATTGTATGTATATGAACACAAATAAACCGGAGATGAGATGAATGGCTGCTGTATAAGTGATGATTTCTATTCCAAATAACGAACGTTACAGATTAATTATTTTGCACTCCTGGGATAAATTAAGAAATTAATGTCACTGAAAACCAGTTTAATTATAAACAGTGGTCAAATATCGAAGCTGGAGTTTTAAACCATCCTAATAAAGCTAATATTGTCCAGATTAAGTAAGAGTGTGATATTTTTAACTAGTAATGAAATTAACACAAAAAAAATCAGATCACCAGTGGTCCTTGCTGAGGAAGGGGTTTTAAAAACATTTGAGGAATCTTTGGCCAAAAACATGTTAAATCGGTCTAATATAGACTTCTGTCTAGCTGATATAACATCACGGGAAGTCTGTATAGTATGAGAAGTATGTATAGTAAGTTACTGTTCATTGACTCTGGCCTGACGTAATATCAGACGAGTTAACGAGTATGTATAGAAAGTTCAATTTTCGAGTACTCTTTGGCCAGAAAATTTTTCAACAAGTCAAATATAGACTTTTGTCAGGCTGATATAACCTCAGAAGAAATCAATCTGAATGTATAGTGTTAATCTTTAAGGACTCTTTGGACAGTAATATTTTCAGTAGGTCAAATATGGAAATCTGTATGGCTCATTGAACACCAAAAGGAGTCAATATGTTTAGAAAGATAGAGTTCAAATACTCTTTGGGCAAAAATATGTTCAAAAAGGGACCTCGGTATGGCTGATTTAACATCAGGAAGTTTATATAGTTTGTATAGTTTATAACTAAGTTTATATAGTTTGAAACCTTTTGAGGACCCTTTGACCAGAAAAAGGTTCAATTGGTCAGATATGGTCTTCTATTTATAGTAAGTTAATGTTCATTGACTCTGGCCACAAATATGTTCATTAGGTCAAATATGGACTTCTGTATGGCTGATTTTTTTATCAAAAGTAGTCTATAACATCACATATAGTTTATATAGTTTAAAAACTTTTGAGGACCCTTTGACCAGGAATAAGCTCAATAGGTCAGATAAGGACATATATATGGCTTATGAAGCATCAGAAAGAGTCTTTGAGTCTTTGAAAGCTCAAGATTGACTATTATTTGGCCAAAAATATGTTCCTTGGGTCAAATATGGACTTCTTTTTTGGCTGAGTGACATCAGAAGGAGTCTATGAGAATGTATAGAAAGTTAATGGTTCAATCGGTCAGATATGGACTTCTATATGGACATCTATATGGCTTATGGAGCATCAGAAGGAGTCATTGAGTATGTATAGAAAGCTCAAGATTGACTATTATTTGGCCAAAAATATGTTCGTTGGGTCAAATATGGACTTCTTTTTTGGCTGACGTAACATCAGAAGGAGTCTTTGAGTATGTATGGAAAGCTCAAGATTGACTATTATTTGGCCAAAAATATGTTCCTTGGGTCAAATATGGACTTCTTTTTTGGCAGACGTGACATCAGAAGGAGTCTTTAAATATAGAAAGTTCTCTTGTTCAGAAATGTGTTTAGTAATTCATATTTTGAATAGTGTCTTCCTGACATCAGAAGAAATCAGAATGTATAAGTTAATCTTTAAGGAATCTTTGGCCAGAAACATGTTCAGTATTTCAAAAAGGGCCCTCTGTTTGTCTGATTTAACATCAGATGGAGTCTAAAAATGTATATAGTTTAAATCCATTTGAAGACCCTTTGACCAGAAATTAGTTCAATAGGTCAGATATGGACTTCTATATGGACATCTATATTGCTTATGAAAGCATCAGAAAGAGTCTTTGAGTATGTATAGAAAGCTCAAGATTGACTATTATTTGTCCAAAAATATGTTCCTTGGGTCAAATATGGACTTGGCTGACGTAACATCAGAAGGAGTCTTTGAGTATGTATAAAGTTCAAGAATGACTAATATTTGGCCAAAAATATGTTCCTTGGGTCAAATATAGACTTCTTTTTTGGCTGACGTAACATCACAAGGAGTCTTTGAGTATGTATAGAAAGTTCGTTTCGAGAACTCTTTGGTCAGAAATATGTTTAGTAATTCATATTTTGAATGGTGCCTTCCTGACATCAGAAGAAATCAATCTGAATGTTAATTTCATCTTTATAGAATCTTTGACCAAAAACATGTTCAGTATTTCAAAAAGGAACCTCTGTATGTCTGATTTAACATCAAAAGGAGTCTATAAGTTTATATAGTTAAAAACCATTTAAGGACCCTTTGGCCAGAAATACGTTCAATTGGTCAAGATATGGACTTCTCTAAGAACATCTATATGGCAAAGAAAGAGTCTTTGACTCTTGAGTCTTGAGTCTTTGAGAGTCTCAGACATACAGACATTCCTCTGTATGTCTGATTTAGCATCAAAAGGAGTCTATAAGTTTATATAGTTAAAAACCATTTAAGGACCCTTTGGCCAGAAATACGTTCAATTGGTCAAGATATGAACTTCTCTAAGAACATCTATATGGCAAAGAAAGAGTCTTTGAGTGTGTCTAAAAAGTTCAAGAGTGACTATTATAGAGGTATAGAAATTTCAAGATCGAGGGCCATATTTAAGTTGAGTAGGTCAAAAGGGACCTCTTTATGGCTGATTTAACACTAGAAGGAGTCTCTAAATTTATATAGTTTAAATCCATTTGAAGACCCTTTGACCAGAAATTAGTTCAAAAGGTCAGATATGACTACTTTCTTCCTGATATAACATTACGTGAAGTCATTACATATTTCTGGCCAGAGTGAACATTAACTCTCGATACATACAGACTATGTATCGTGAGTTAATGTTCATGGACTCTGGCCAGAAATATGTTCAATAAGTCAAATATTTGACTTCAATTGGTCAAATATGGACTACCAATCAGAAGGAGTCTATGAGTATGTACAGAAAAGTCAGGATCAAGGACTCATTGGCAAGAAGTATATTCAAAAGGTACACATCAGGAGGAGACAATGAGAATGAACACCAAGTCGAGGACACTTCGGCCAGAAAAATGTTCATTAGGTCAAAAATGCTGGATGTAACTTCAGAAGAAGTCAATCAGTATGTGTAGAAAGTTCAAGTTTGAGGACTCATACTGTACTGAGGAAAGATCAAAATGAGTCATTATGTATAGAATGTTCAAGATCAAGTACATTTTGGCTAGAAATATATTTCGTAGGTCAATTATGGACAAATGTCTGGCTGACTTAAAATCAGAAAGAGTCTTTAAGAATCTATAGTAAGTTGCCTTTTGGGGACCATTTGGCCAGAAATATTTTCATTTGGCCAAATCCATCTGGCTGACGTAACATCAGAAGTAGTCAATGAGTTTACATAGTAAAAAAAAACTTTGAGGACCCTTTGGTCAGAAATATGTTCAATAGATTAGATCAATCAGTATGTGAAGAAAGTTCAATATTGAAGACTTTTTAGCAAGAAATATATTCAGTAGGTTAAAAATGGACTACTGTATGGCTGAAGTAACATTGAAAAAGGAGTCATTGAGAATATATAGTACGCTTCCTTTTGGGGAAATATTTTCAATGAGCCAAATACTGGCTGACTTACGAAAACATCAGAAGTAATCAATGAGAATCATAGAAAGTTCAATATCGAGGTCTCTCTTGCCAGAAATATGTTAACGAGGTCAAATATGGACTTCTGTATGGCGGACGTAACATCAGAAGGAGTCTAAGAGTTTATATAATAAAAAAACATTTTGAAGACCCATTGGCCAGAAATATGTTCATTTGATCAGATATGTGCTTTTGTATGGCAATGAGTTTACATAGTGTGTAGAAAATATGTGTAGATAGTTCAAGTTTGAGGACTCTTTAACAAGAAATATGTTCAATAAGTTAAATATGGACTACTGTATGGCTGAAGTAACCCCAACAGGAGTCAGGAGAATATATATTATAGAATGTTTAAGATCAAGTACTTTTTGGCCAGAAATATATCCAGTAGTTCAAATATGGACAATTGTATATTTGCAATACATGATATTTGCAATGCAATCGGCTGTTGTATTGCATTTCTCTTACGATCAAACGTTGTGCAATAATAACATATAAGAATATAAGAAAAACATATGAGTAATATGCAATGCAATCTGTTGCAATGCATTAAAACCTTTTTCCGTTGTGCAAAGAACCTAACAAATGTCATTGTACATGAAGAATAACATATGAGTAATATGCATATTGTTGTCAATCTGCTGTTGTATTGCATTGCACATACGATCAGGCGTTGTGCATTGAAGAATAAGTATATGCACTTTGTTGCATTGCAATGCATTCAAGAGCTAACTCAATCTGAAGTGCGTTGAAGATATTTGCAATGCAATTTACTGTTCCATTGCACTGCACATACGATCAAACGTTATGCATTGAAGAATAAGAAATATGCACTTTGTTGCATTGCAATGCATTCAAGAGCTAACTCAATCTGAAGTGCGTTGAAGATATTTGCAATGCAATCTTATATCAAGCGTTGTGCATTGAAAGTATGACAAATAAGTAATATGCACTTTGTTGCATTGCAATGCATTCAAGAACTAACTCAATCTGAAGTGCGTTGACGATATTTGCAATGCAATCTTATATTAAGCGTTGTGCATTTGAAAGTATGACAAATAAGTAACATGCACTTTGTTGCATTGCAATGCATTCAACAACTAACTCAATCTGAAGTGCGTTGCAATGCAATGCAATCTTATATTAAGCATTGTGCATTGAAAGTATGAAAAATAAGTAATTTGCATTTTGTTGCATTGCAATGCAATGCAGATATTTGCAATGCAATCTTATATTAAGCGTTGTGCATTGAAAGTATGACAAATAAGTAACATGCACTTTGTTGCATTGCAATGCATTCAAGAACTAACTCAATCTGAAGTGCGTTGACGATATTTGCAATGCAATCTTATATTAAGCGTTGTGCATTGAAAGTATGACAAATAAGTAACATGCACTTTGTTGCATTGCAATGCATTCAACAACTAACTCAATCTGAAGTGCGTTGCAATGCAATGCAATCTTATATTAAGCGTTGTGCATGAAAGTATGACAAATAAGTAACATGCACTTTGTTGCATTGCAATGCATTCAACAACTAACTCAATCTGAAGTGCGTTGCAATGCAATGCAATCTTATATTAAGCATTGTGCATTGAAAGTATGACAAATAAGTAATATGCACTTTGTTGCATTGCAATGCAATGCAGATATTTGCAATGCAATCTTATATTAAGCATTGTGCATTGAAAGTATGACAAATAAGTAATATGCACTTTGTTGCATTGCAATGCATTCAAGAACTAACTCAATCTGGTGCGTTGACGATATTTGCAATGCAATCTTATATTAAGCGTTGTGCATTGAAAGTATGACAAATAAGTAACATGCACTTTGTTGCATTGCAATGCATTCAACAACTAACTCAATCTGAAGTGCGTTGCAATGCAATGCAATCTTATATTAAGCGTTGTGCATTGAAAGTATGACAAATAAGTAACATGCACTTTGTTGCATTGCAATGCATTCAACAACTAACTCAATCTGAAGTGCGTTGCAATGCAATGCAATCTTATATTAAGCATTGTGCATTGAAAGTATGACAAATAAGTAATATGAACTTTGTTGCATTGCAATGCATTGCAGATATTTGCAATGCAATCTTATATTAAGCATTGTGCATTGAAAGTATGACAAATAAGTAATATGCACTTTGTTGCATTGCAATGCAATGCATATATTTGCAATGCAATCTTATATCAAGCTTTGTGCATTGAAAGTATGACAAATAAGTAATATGCACTTTGTTGCATTGCAATGCATTCAAGAACTAACTCAATCTGAAGTGCATTGAAGATATTTGCAATGCAATCTGCTGTTGCAATGCTTATTCAAGCGTTGTGCATTGAAAGTATGACAAATAAGTAATATGAACTTTGTTGCATTGCAATGCATTCAACAACTAACTCAATCTGAAGTGCGTTGCAATGCAATGCAATCTTATATTAATCATTGTGCATTGAAAGTATGACAAATAAGTAATATGCACTTTGTTGCATTGCAATGCAATGCAGATATTTGCAATGCAATCTTATATTAAGCATTGTGCATTGAAAGTATGACAAATAAGTAATATGCACTTTGTTGCATTGCAATGCATTCAAGAACTAACTCAATCTGAAGTGCATTGAAGATATTTGCAATGCAATCTGCTGTTGCAATGCTTATTCAAGCGTTGTGCATTGAAAGTATGACAAATAAGTAATATGCACTTTGTTGCATTGCAATGCATTCAAGAACTAACTCAATCTGAAGTGCGTTGACGATATTTGCAATGCAATCTTATATTAAGCGTTGTGCATTGAAAGTATGACAAATAAGTAAATGCACTTTGTTGCATTGCAATGCATTCAACAACTAACTCAATCTGAAGTGCGTTGCAATGCAATGCAATATTATATTAAGCATTGTGCATTGAAAGTATGACAAATAAGTAATATGCACTTTGTTGCATTGCAATGCAATGCAGATATTTGCAATGCAATCTTATATTAAGCATTGTGCATTGAAAGTATTACAAATAAGTAATATGCACTTTGTTGCATTGCAGATTGTATTTCAAATATCTTTAACGCACTTCAGATTGAGTTCGTTCTTGAATGCATTGCAATGCAACAAAGTGCATATTACTTATTTGTCATACTTTCAATGCACAACGCTTGATATAAGCACTGCAACAGCAGATTGCATTGCAAATATCTTCAAAGCACTTCAGATTGAGTTAGTTGTTGAATGCATTGCAATGCAACAAAGTGCATATTACATTATTTGTCATACTTTCAATGCACAACGCTTGATATAAGCATTGCAACAGCAGATTGCATTGCAAATATCTTCAATGCACTTCAGATTGAGTTAGTTCTTGAATGCATTGCAATGCAACAAAGTGCATATTACTTATTTGTCATACTTTCAATGCACAACGCTTGATATAAGCATTGCAACAGCAGATTGCATTGCAAATATCTTCAATGCACTTCAGATTGAGTTAGTTCTTGAATGCATTGCAATGCAACAAAGTGCATATTACTTATTTGTCATACTTTCAATGCACAATGCTTAATATAAGCAATGCAATGCAACAGCAGATTGCATTGCAAATATCTTCAATGCACTTCAGATTGAGTTAGTTCTTGAATGCATTGCAATGCAACAAAGTGCATATTACTTATTTGTCATACTTTCAATGCACAACGCTTAATATAAGATTGCATTGCAAATATCGTCAACGCACTTCAGATTGAGTTAGTTCTTGAATGCATTGCAATGCAACAAAGTGCATATTACTTATTTGTCATACTTTCAATGCACAACGCTTGATATAAGCAATGAGCTCAATCTTGAGCTTTCTATACATACTCAAAGACTCCTTCTGCTGTTACGTCAGCCAAAAAAGTATTCCATATTTGACCCAACGAACATATTTTTGGTCAAATAATAGTCAATCTTGAGCTTTCTATACATACTCAAAGACTCTTTCTGATGCTTTCATAAGCCATATAGATGTTCTTAGAGAAGTCCATATCTGACCAATTGAACTAATTTCTGGTCAAGATTAAGATTAAGATATTTCTGACCAAAGAGTTCTCGAAACTAACTTTCTATACAAAGTCTCCTTCTGATGTTACGTCAGCCAAAAAAGAAGTCTATATTTGACCCAACGAACACATTTTTGGCCAAATAATAGTCAATCTTGAGCTTTCTATACATACTCAAAGACTCTTTCTGATTTTACATCAGCCAAAAAAGAAGTCCATATTTTAACCCAACGAACATATTTTTGGCCAAACAATAGTCAATCTTGAGCTTTCTATACATACTCAAAGACTCCTTCTGATGCTCCATAAGCCATATAGATGTCCATATAGAAGTCCATATCTGACCAATTAAACAATGAACTTTCTATACATTCTCATAGACTCCTTCTGATGTCACTCAGCCAAAAAAGAAGTCCATTTTTGACCCAAGGAACATATTTTTGGCCAAATAATAGTCAATCTTGAGCTTTAAAAGACTCAAAGACTCTTTCTGATCTTTCATAAGCCATATAGATGTCCATATACAAGTACTTTTCTGACCAATTGAACTAATTTCTGGTCAAAGGGTGTTCAAATGGATTTAAACTATATACATTTATAGACACCTTCTGATGTTAAATCAGACAAACAGAGGGACCTTTTTGAAATACTGAACATGTTTCTGGCCAAAGATTCCTTAAAGATGAACTTATACATTCAGATTTCCTCTGATGTCAGGAAGACACTATTCAAAATATGAATTACTAAACACATTTCTAATCAAGAGAACTTTCTATATTTAAAGACTCCTTCTGATGTTACGTCAGCCAAAAAAGAAGTCCATATTTGACCCAAGGAACATATTTTTGGCCAAACAATAGTCAATCTTGAGCTTTCTATACATACTCAAAGACTCTTTCTGATGCTTTCATAAGCCATATAGATGTTCTTAGAGAAGTCCATATCTAACCAATTGAACAAATTTCTGGTCTAGATTAAGATTAAGATATTTCTGACCAAAGAGTTCTCGAAACGAACTTTCTATACAAAGACTCCTTCTGATGTTACGTCAGCCAAAAATTAAGTCCATATTTGACCCAGCAAATATTTTTTTGGCCAAACAATAGTCAATCTTGAGCTTTCTATACATACTCAGACTCCTTCTGATGTTACGTCAGCCAAAAAAGAAGTCCATATTTGACCCAACGAACAAAGTTTTGGCCAAATAATAGTCAATCTTGAGCTTTCTATACATACTCAAAGACTCCTTCTGATGTTACGTCTGCCAAAACAGAAGTCCATATTTGACCCAACGAACATATTTTTGGCCAAATAATAGTCAATCTTGAGCTTTCTATACATACTCAAAGACTCTTTCTGATGCTTTCATAAGCCATATAGATGTTCTTAGAGAAGTCCATATCTGACCAATTAAACTAATTTCTGGTCAAGATTAAGATTAAGATATTTCTGACCAAATAGTTCTCGAAACAAACTTTTTTATACAAATACTCCTTCTGAAGTTACGTCAGCCAAAAATAAAAGGTCCATATTTGACCCAACAAACAAAGTTTTGGCCAAATAATAATCAATCTTGAGCTTTCTCTACATACTCAAAGGCTCCTTCTGCTGTTACGTCAGCCAAAAAAGAAGTCAATATTTGACCCAACGAACATATTTTTGGCCAAATAATAGTCAATCTTGAGCTTTCTGTACATACTCAAAGACTCTTTCTGATGCTTTCATAAGCCATATAGATGTTCTTAGAGAAGTCCATATCTGACCAATTGAACTAATTTCTGGTCAAGATTAAGATTAAGATATTTCTGACCAAAGAGTTCTCGAAACAAACTTTCTATACAAAGACTCCTTCTGATGTTACGTCAGCCAAAAATTAAGTCCATATTTGACCCAACAAATATTTTTTTGGCCAAACAATAGTCAATCTTGAGCTTTCTATACATACTCAGACTCCTTCTGATGTTACGTCAGCCAAAAAAGAAGTCCATATTTGACCCAACGAACAAAGTTTTGGCCAAATAATAGTCAATCTTGAGCTTTCTATACATACTCAAAGACTCTTTCTGATGCTTTCATAAGCCATATAGATGTTCTTAGAGAAGTCCATATCTGACTAATTGAACTAATTTCTGGTCAAGATTAAGATTAAGATATTTCTGACCAAAGAGTTCTCGAAACAAACTTTTTTATACAAATACTCCTTCTGAAGTTACGTCAGCCAAAAATAAAAGGTCCATATTTGACCCAACAAACAAAGTTTTGGCCAAATAATAGTCAATCTTGAGCTTACTATACATACTCAAAGACTCCTTCTGATGTTACGTCTGCCACAACAGAAGTCCATATTTGACCCAACGAACATATTTTTGGCCAAATAATAGTCAATCTTGAGCTTTCAAAGACTCAAAGACTCTTTCTGATGCTTTCATAAGCCATATAGATGTTCTTAGAGAAGTGCATATCTGACCAATTGAACTAATTTCTGGTCAAGATTAAGATTAAGATATTTCTGACCAAAGAGTTCTCGAAACGAACTTTCTATACAAAGACTCCTTCTGATGTTACGTCAGCCAAAAATTAAGTCCATATTTGACCCAACAAATATTTTTTTGGCCAAACAATAGTCTATCTTGAGCTTTCTATACATACTCAGACTCCTTCTGATGTTACGTCAGCCAAAAAAGAAGTCCATATTTGACCCAACGAACAAAGTTTTGGCCAAATAATAGTCAATCTTGAGCTTTCTATACATACTCAAAGACTCCTTCTGATGTTACGTCTGCCAAAACAGAAGTCCATATTTGACCCAACGAACATATTTTTGGCCAAATAATAGTCAATCTTGAGCTTTCTATACATACTCAAAGACTCTTTCTGATGCTTTCATAAGCCATATAGATGTTCTTAGAGAAGTCCATATCTGACCAATTAAACTAATTTCTGGTCAAGATTAAGATTAAGATATTTCTGACCAAATAGTTCTCGAAACAAACTTTTTTATACAAATACTCCTTCTGAAGTTACGTCAGCCAAAAATAAAAGGTCCATATTTGACCCAACAAACAAAGTTTTGGCCAAATAATAGTCAATCTTGAGCTTTCTCTACATACTCAAAGGCTCCTTCTGCTGTTACGTCAGCCAAAAAAGAAGTCAATATTTGACCCAACGAACATATTTTTGGCCAAATAATAGTCAATCTTGAGCTTTCTGTACATACTCAAAGACTCTTTCTGATGCTTTCATAAGCCATATAGATGTTCTTAGAGAAGTCCATATCTGACCAATTGAACTAATTTCTGGTCAAGATTAAGATTAAGATATTTCTGACCAAAGAGTTCTCGAAACAAACTTTCTATACAAAGACTCCTTCTGATGTTACGTCAGCCAAAAATTAAGTCCATATTTGACCCAACAAATATTTTTTTGGCCAAACAATAGTCAATCTTGAGCTTTCTATACATACTCAGACTCCTTCTGATGTTACGTCAGCCAAAAAAGAAGTCCATATTTGACCCAACGAACAAAGTTTTGGCCAAATAATAGTCAATCTTGAGCTTTCTATACATACTCAAAGACTCTTTCTGATGCTTTCATAAGCCATATAGATGTTCTTAGAGAAGTCCATATCTGACCAATTGAACTAATTTCTGGTCAAGATTAAGATTAAGATATTTCTGACCAAAGAGTTCTCGAAACAAACTTTTTTATACAAATACTCCTTCTGAAGTTACGTCAGCCAAAAATAAAAGGTCCATATTTGACCCAACAAACAAAGTTTTGGCCAAATAATAGTCAATCTTGAGCTTACTATACATACTCAAAGACTCCTTCTGATGTTACGTCTGCCACAACAGAAGTCCATATTTGACCCAACGAACATATTTTTGGCCAAATAATAGTCAATCTTGAGCTTTCTATACATACTCAAAGACTCTTTCTGATGCTTTCATAAGCCATATAGATGTTCTTAGAGAAGTCCATATCTGACCAATTGAACTAATTTCTGGTCAAGATTAAGATTAAGATATTTCTGACCAAAGAGTTCTCGAAACGAACTTTCTATACAAAGACTCCTTCTGATGTTACGTCAGCCAAAAATTAAGTCCATATTTGACCCAACAAATATTTTTTTGGCCAAACAATAGTCAATCTTGAGCTTTCTATACATACTCAGACTCCTTCTGATGTTACGTCAGCCAAAAAAGAAGTCCATATTTGACCCAACGAACAAAGTTTTGGCCAAATAATAGTCAATCTTGAGCTTTCTATACATACTCAAAGACTCCTTCTGATGTTACGTCTGCCAAAACAGAAGTCCATATTTGACCCAACGAACATATTTTTGGCCAAATAATAGTCAATCTTGAGCTTTCTATACATACTCAAAGACTCTTTCTGATGCTTTCATAAGCCATATAGATGTTCTTAGAGAAGTCCATATCTGACCAATTGAACTAATTTCTGGTCAAGATTAAGATTAAGATATTTCTGACCAAAGAGTTCTCGAAACAAACTTTTTTATACAAATACTCCTTCTGAAGTTACGTCAGCCAAAAATAAAAGGTCCATATTTGACCCAACAAACAAAGTTTTGGCCAAATAATAGTCAATCTTGAGCTTTCTCTACATACTCAAAGGCTCCTTCTGCTGTTACGTCAGCCAAAAAAGAAGTCAATATTTGACCCAACGAACATATTTTTGGCCAAATAATAGTCAATCTTGAGCTTTCTATACATACTCAAAGACTCTATCTGATGCTTTCATAAGCCATATAGATGTTCTTAGAGAAGTCCATATCTGACCAATTGAACTAATTTCTGGTCAAGATTAAGATTAAGATATTTCTGACCAAAGAGTTCTCGAAACTAACTTTCTATACAAAGACTCCTTCTGATGTTATGTCAGCCAAAAAAGAAGTCCATATTTGACCCAACAAATATATTTTTGGCCAAATAATAGTCAATCTTGACCTTTCTATACATACTCAAAGACTCATTCTGATGTTACGTCAGCCAAAAAAGAAGTCCATATTTGACCTAACGAACAAATTTTTGGCAAAATAATAGTCAATCTTGAGCTTTCTATACATACTCAAAGACTCCTTCTGATGCTCCATAAGCCATATTAGATGTCCATATAGAAGTCCATATCTGACCAATTGAACCATGAACTTTCTATACATTCTCATAGACTCCTTCTGATGTCACTCAGCCAAAAAAGAAGTCCATATTTGACCCAAGGAACATATTTTTGGCCAAATAATTGTCAATCTTGAGCTTTCAAAGACTCAAAGACTCTTTCTGATGCTTTCATAAGCCATTAAGATGTCCATATAGAAGTCCATATCTGACCTATTGAACTAATTTCTGGTCAAAGGGTCTTCAAATGGATTTAAACTATATACATTTATAGACTCCTTCTGATGTTACGTCAGCCAAAAAAGAAGTCCATATTTTAACCCAACGAACATATTTTTGGCCAAATAATAGTCAATCTTGAGCTTTCTATACATACTCAAAGACTCCTTCTGATGCTTTCATAAGCCATATAGGTGTCCATATAGAAGTCCATATCTGACCAATTGAACTAATTTCTGGTCAAAGGGTCTTCAAATGGATTTAAACTATATACATTTATAGACTCCTTCCTATGTTGCGTCAGCCAAAAAAGAAGTCCATATTTGACCCAAGGAACATATTTCTGGCCAAATAATAGTCAATCTTGAACTTTCTAGACATACTCAAAGACTATATAGCCATATATAGATGTTCTTAGAGAAGTCCATATCTTGACCAATTGAACGTATTTCTGGCCATAGGTCCTTAATTGGTTTTAAACTATATAAACTTATAGACTCCTTCTGGTGTTAAATCAGCCATACAGAATTCCATATTTGACCTACTGAACATATTGCTGGCCAAAGAGTCCTTTAGGACTGAAATTCTTTCTGGCCATGGAGTACTCAATTGAACTTTCTATTGATTCTCATTGACTCCTGAGTCAGCCATACAGAAATCCATATTTGACACAATTTGAACATAATATCTGGCCAAAGAGTCCTCGATCTTGAACTTTCTATACATACTCATAGACCCCTTCTGATGCTTCATAAACCATACAGAAGTCAATATCTGACCTATTGAACTTATTTCTTGTCAAAGGGAAATGTTAAATTAAGTATCGTCTGAAAAATCTGAGTATTTAGTTAGTTCACTTTTAAGGACCCTTTGGCAAAAAATATGTTCTATTCACCAGATATGGACATCTATATGGCTTATGAAGAATCAGAATGAATCCATGAGTATGTATAGAAAGTTCAAGATTGAGGATTATTTGGCCAGAAATATTTCCCTTGGGTCAAATATGGACTTCTGTGTAGCTAATATAACAGCTAATATAGTTATTGTTCAGGAACTCTTTGGCCAGAACTATGTTCAGTGAGTCAATAAGGGACCTCTGGATATGGCTGATTTATCATCAGAAAGAGTCTATAACTTAATATAGTTTAAAATCATTTGAGGCCCCTTTGACCAGAAATAAGTTCAATTGGCAAGGTATGGATATATATTATGAAGCATCAGTAGGAGTCTTTGAGAATGTATAGAAAGTTCAATTTTCGAGTACTCTTTGGCCAGAACAATTTTCAGTCAAATATGTTTTTTTTTTGTCAGGCTGATATAACCTCAGAAGAAATCAATCTGAATGTATAAGTGTTAATCTATAAGGACTCCTTGGCCAGTAATATTTTCAGTAGGTCAAATATGGAATTCGGTATGGCTGATTGAACATCAGAAGGAGTCAACATATTAAGAAAGAAAGAGTTCAAAGACTCTTTGTGCAAAAATGTGATCAGTAGTTCAAAAAAGGGACTTTGTTATGGCTGATTTAACATCAGGATGAGTCTATAAGTTTATATAGTTTGAAACCTTTTGAGGACCCTTTGACCAGAAAAACATTCAATGGACTTATATTTAGATGGGTTTAGACTTTCATTTGGCTTAATATGAGGTATTAAAAGGAGTCTATGATATTTTATAAAGAGCTCCAGATCATGGATTTTTTCCCAGTAATATGAGGGTCAGAAGGTCAAATATGGCCTTCTGACCTCATTATGGCTGATTTATCATCAGGAGGAGCCTATATCTATATATAGTTTACCCCCATCCTCGGCACCCTCAATTTTGGCAAGTGATGCATTCATGACATAGCCAAAATAAAAAGATTTCTGCTCAGAACTCATTCTGAATAGACACATAACCAACATATATTTAGAAAGCCAACCCTTGAGAGTTTACAGTTCAAGACTCAAAATTCATCAAACTGTTATAAATATTGAGATATATAAGGTCAAACATAAAACAAAAACAACAAATATTAAGAATATATTTATTAAATGTATATAAAAAAAATTAAATGTAGGATATCAACTTATAACCACAACTAAAGTGTAGCTACAAGTGTGGTCATGCTTCATTTTAAATCTGAGGATGATATCACTAAAAGTATGCATTTTATGAAGCCTATTATAAGGTCCTATCATGGGAGGCTTTGGAGAAGTTTTCATGGGAGGCTTTGGAGATGCTTATTAGATATTTTTATTGCCCTATAAATACCCATTTACAGTCTTTGACTAATGTCTGGCGAGGAGAAATGGCCCATTAGTGTAAATTGACCAACATTTAACACTTCTGCCAGTGAGAGACTTAATCTGCCATTATTCTTTTATTCTTATTCTTTTGTTTGAGATCAGCCATAATAGCCTGCATTCCTGTGTTATTTGCTTGGTCATCTAAATCTCTGCCATCCCACTAATACAAGTAATCCATATATTATCTTCAGTCTACAAACAAAAAAATAACTGTTCTTGAAAATTCTTTAAAAAAAATATTGTATGGAATAACGTTAGTCAAGCTCATGTAGCAGGTGCATTAGCTCATCATGTAGCCTCAAGCTAAATGACACAATATAATTTATTAATAATACAGTTTTACTTAAAGCTCACTTTAAAACACCATCGAGTATTTGAACCATATTCCGGTCGCGGTTTAAAATGGTTTCAAGTCAAAAAAATATTTTAAAATATGTTTTATTTAGCATTAAATACGAAGCTAGGGGCTATCTTTACTAGCATGCATACTGTAACATTCTTTGTTCCTATAACCAAAATCGAACAGAAAGCACACACACAAACCAGCTATACTTGAATCCTGAATTTATTAGCTTTTTTAAATCACACGAAGAGATGTTTAGTTGCGTTTGCCTCGTAGCTCAGAATGAGGAAGTAAACAGACAGCGCGTCAGTCAGTGAAGAAGCACAGCCTTTTGGTCACGTTGAACACGTGGATGATTGACAGATTTAGAAACGAATCATATCGCGCTGATGTCATGGTTTACTCGAGTCAGGAAGAGTAGAGTCATCGCTAGCTCTGTTAGCTGTTTTTAGCATTTTTGATCGCTTATTTCAAGTATATTTGAATAGAAATGTGTTTCTGCATTATAAAATATTTTTAAAAAATGTCATAATAATTCATTATTTCTCCAAATGTGCGCACCATTGGACTAATATCCCTCGTGGATCGTGGATATTGTATGTATATGAACACAAATAAACCGGAGATGAGATGAATGGCTGCTGTATAAGTGATGATTTCTATTCCAAATAACGAACGTTACAGATTAATTATTTTGCACTCCTGGGATAAATTAAGAAATTAATGTCACTGAAAACCAGTTTAATTATAAACAGTGGTCAAATATCGAAGCTGGAGTTTTAAACCATCCTAATAAAGCTAATATTGTCCAGATTAAGTAAGAGTGTGATATTTTTAACTAGTAATGAAATTAACACAAAAAAAATCAGGATCACCAGTGGTCCTTGCTGAGGAAGGGGTTTTAAAAACATTTGAGGAATCTTTGGCCAAAAACATGTTAAATCGGTCTAATATAGACTTCTGTCTAGCTGATATAACATCACGGGAAGTCTGTATAGTATGAGAAGTATGTATAGTAAGTTACTGTTCATTGACTCTGGCCTGACGTAATATCAGACGAGTTAACGAGTATGTATAGAAAGTTCAATTTTCGAGTACTCTTTGGCCAGAAAATTTTTCAACAAGTCAAATATGGACTTTTGTCAGGCTGATATAACCTCAGAAGAAATCAATCTGAATGTATAGTGTTAATCTTTAAGGACTCTTTGGACAGTAATATTTTCAGTAGGTCAAATATGGAAATCTGTATGGCTCATTGAACACCAAAAGGAGTCAATATGTTTAGAAAGATAGAGTTCAAATACTCTTTGGGCAAAAATATGTTCAAAAAGGGACCTCGGTATGGCTGATTTAACATCAGGAAGTTTATATAGTTTGTATAGTTTATAACTAAGTTTATATAGTTTGAAACCTTTTGAGGACCCTTTGACCAGAAAAAGGTTCAATTGGTCAGATATGGTCTTCTATTTATAGTAAGTTAATGTTCATTGACTCTGGCCACAAATATGTTCATTAGGTCAAATATGGACTTCTTTATGGCTGATTTTTTTATCAAAAGTAGTCTATAACATCACATATAGTTTATATAGTTTAAAAACTTTTGAGGACCCTTTGACCAGGAATAAGCTCAATAGGTCAGATAAGGACATATATATGGCTTATGAAGCATCAGAAAGAGTCTTTGAGTCTTTGAAAGCTCAAGATTGACTATTATTTGGCCAAAAATATGTTCCTTGGGTCAAATATGGACTTCTTTTTTGGCTGAGTGACATCAGAAGGAGTCTATGAGAATGTATAGAAAGTTAATGGTTCAATTGGTCAGATATGGACTTCTATATGGACATCTATATGGCTTATGGAGCATCAGAAGGAGTCATTGAGTATGTATAGAAAGCTCAAGATTGACTATTATTTGGCCAAAAATATGTTCGTTGGGTCAAATATGGACTTCTTTTTTGGCTGACGTAACATCAGAAGGAGTCTTTGAGTATGTATGGAAAGCTCAAGATTGACTATTATTTGGCCAAAAATATGTTCCTTGGGTCAAATATGGACTTCTTTTTTGGCAGACGTGACATCAGAAGGAGTCTTTAAATATAGAAAGTTCTCTTGGTCAGAAATGTGTTTAGTAATTCATATTTTGAATAGTGTCTTCCTGACATCAGAAGAAATCAGAATGTATAAGTTAATCTTTAAGGAATCTTTGGCCAGAAACATGTTCAGTATTTCAAAAAGGGCCCTCTGTTTGTCTGATTTAACATCAGATGGAGTCTAAAAATTTATATAGTTTAAATCCATTTGAAGACCCTTTGACCAGAAATTAGTTCAATAGGTCAGATATGGACTTCTATATGGACATCTATATTGCTTATGAAAGCATCAGAAAGAGTCTTTGAGTATGTATAGAAAGCTCAAGATTGACTATTATTTGTCCAAAAATATGTTCCTTGGGTCAAATATGGACTTGGCTGACGTAACATCAGAAGGAGTCTTTGAGTATGTATAAAGTTCAAGAATGACTAATATTTGGCCAAAAATATGTTCCTTGGGTCAAATATAGACTTCTTTTTTGGCTGACGTAACATCACAAGGAGTCTTTGAGTATGTATAGAAAGTTCGTTTCGAGAACTCTTTGGTCAGAAATATGTTTAGTAATTCATATTTTGAATGGTGCCTTCCTGACATCAGAAGAAATCAATCTGAATGTTAATTTCATCTTTATAGAATCTTTGACCAAAAACATGTTCAGTATTTCAAAAAGGAACCTCTGTATGTCTGATTTAACATCAAAAGGAGTCTATAAGTTTATATAGTTAAAAACCATTTAAGGACCCTTTGGCCAGATATTTTCAATGAGCCAAATACTGGCTGACTTACGAAAACATCAGAAGTAATCAATGAGAATCATAGAAAGTTCAATATCGAGGTCTCTCTTGCCAGAAATATGTTAACGAGGTCAAATATGGACTTCTGTATGGCGGACGTAACATCAGAAGGAGTCTAAGAGTTTATATAATAAAAAAACATTTTGAAGACCCATTGGCCAGAAATATGTTCATTTGATCAGATATGTGCTTTTGTATGGCAATGAGTTTACATAGTGTGTAGAAAATATGTGTAGATAGTTCAAGTTTGAGGACTCTTTAACAAGAAATATGTTCAATAAGTTAAATATGGACTACTGTATGGCTGAAGTAACCCCAACAGGAGTCAGGAGAATATATATTATAGAATGTTTAAGATCAAGTACTTTTTGGCCAGAAATATATCCAGTAGTTCAAATATGGACAATTGTATATTTGCAATACATGATATTTGCAATGCAATCGGCTGTTGTATTGCATTTCTCTTACGATCAAACGTTGTGCAATAATAACATATAAGAATATAAGAAAAACATATGAGTAATATGCAATGCAATCTGTTGCAATGCATTAAAACCTTTTTCCGTTGTGCAAAGAACCTAACAAATGTCATTGTACATGAAGAATAACATATAAGTAATATGCATATTGTTGTCAATCTGCTGTTGTATTGCATTGCACATACGATCAGGCGTTGTGCATTGAAGAATAAGTATATGCACTTTGTTGCATTGCAATGCATTCAAGAGCTAACTCAATCTGAAGTGCGTTGAAGATATTTGCAATGCAATTTACTGTTCCATTGCACTGCACATACGATCAAACGTTATGCATTGAAGAATAAGAAATATGCACTTTGTTGCATTGCAATGCATTCAAGAGCTAACTCAATCTGAAGTGCGTTGAAGATATTTGCAATGCAATCTTATATCAAGCGTTGTGCATTGAAAGTATGACAAATAAGTAATATGCACTTTGTTGCATTGCAATGCATTCAAGAACTAACTCAATCTGAAGTGCGTTGACGATATTTGCAATGCAATCTTATATTAAGCGTTGTGCATTGAAAGTATGACAAATAAGTAACATGCACTTTGTTGCATTGCAATGCATTCAACAACTAACTCAATCTGAAGTGCGTTGCAATGCAATGCAATCTTATATTAAGCATTGTGCATTGAAAGTATGAAAAATAAGTAATTTGCATTTTGTTGCATTGCAATGCAATGCAGATATTTGCAATGCAATCTTATATTAAGCGTTGTGCATTGAAAGTATGACAAATAAGTAACATGCACTTTGTTGCATTGCAATGCATTCAAGAACTAACTCAATCTGAAGTGCGTTGACGATATTTGCAATGCAATCTTATATTAAGCGTTGTGCATTGAAAGTATGACAAATAAGTAACATGCACTTTGTTGCATTGCAATGCATTCAACAACTAACTCAATCTGAAGTGCGTTGCAATGCAATGCAATCTTATATTAAGCGTTGTGCATGAAAGTATGACAAATAAGTAACATGCACTTTGTTGCATTGCAATGCATTCAACAACTAACTCAATCTGAAGTGCGTTGCAATGCAATGCAATCTTATATTAAGCATTGTGCATTGAAAGTATGACAAATAAGTAATATGCACTTTGTTGCATTGCAATGCAATGCAGATATTTGCAATGCAATCTTATATTAAGCATTGTGCATTGAAAGTATGACAAATAAGTAATATGCACTTTGTTGCATTGCAATGCATTCAAGAACTAACTCAATCTGGTGCGTTGACGATATTTGCAATGCAATCTTATATTAAGCGTTGTGCATTGAAAGTATGACAAATAAGTAACATGCACTTTGTTGCATTGCAATGCATTCAACAACTAACTCAATCTGAAGTGCGTTGCAATGCAATGCAATCTTATATTAAGCGTTGTGCATTGAAAGTATGACAAATAAGTAACATGCACTTTGTTGCATTGCAATGCATTCAACAACTAACTCAATCTGAAGTGCGTTGCAATGCAATGCAATCTTATATTAAGCATTGTGCATTGAAAGTATGACAAATAAGTAATATGAACTTTGTTGCATTGCAATGCATTGCAGATATTTGCAATGCAATCTTATATTAAGCATTGTGCATTGAAAGTATGACAAATAAGTAATATGCACTTTGTTGCATTGCAATGCAATGCATATATTTGCAATGCAATCTTATATCAAGCTTTGTGCATTGAAAGTATGACAAATAAGTAATATGCACTTTGTTGCATTGCAATGCATTCAAGAACTAACTCAATCTGAAGTGCATTGAAGATATTTGCAATGCAATCTGCTGTTGCAATGCTTATTCAAGCGTTGTGCATTGAAAGTATGACAAATAAGTAATATGAACTTTGTTGCATTGCAATGCATTCAACAACTAACTCAATCTGAAGTGCGTTGCAATGCAATGCAATCTTATATTAATCATTGTGCATTGAAAGTATGACAAATAAGTAATATGCACTTTGTTGCATTGCAATGCATTCAAGAACTAACTCAATCTGAAGTGCATTGAAGATATTTGCAATGCAATCTGCTGTTGCAATGCTTATTCAAGCGTTGTGCATTGAAAGTATGACAAATAAGTAATATGCACTTTGTTGCATTGCAATGCATTCAAGAACTAACTCAATCTGAAGTGCGTTGACGATATTTGCAATGCAATCTTATATTAAGCGTTGTGCATTGAAAGTATGACAAATAAGTAAATGCACTTTGTTGCATTGCAATGCATTCAACAACTAACTCAATCTGAAGTGCGTTGCAATGCAATGCAATATTATATTAAGCATTGTGCATTGAAAGTATGACAAATAAGTAATATGCACTTTGTTGCATTGCAATGCAATGCAGATATTTGCAATGCAATCTTATATTAAGCATTGTGCATTGAAAGTATTACAATTAAGTAATATGCACTTTGTTGCATTGCAGATTGTATTGCAAATATCTTTAACGCACTTCAGATTGAGTTCGTTCTTGAATGCATTGCAATGCAACAAAGTGCATATTACTTATTTGTCATACTTTCAATGCACAACGCTTGATATAAGCACTGCAACAGCAGATTGCATTGCAAATATCTTCAAAGCACTTCAGATTGAGTTAGTTGTTGAATGCATTGCAATGCAACAAAGTGCATATTACATTATTTGTCATACTTTCAATGCACAACGCTTGATATAAGCATTGCAACAGCAGATTGCATTGCAAATATCTTCAATGCACTTCAGATTGAGTTAGTTCTTGAATGCATTGCAATGCAACAAAGTGCATATTACTTATTTGTCATACTTTCAATGCACAACGCTTGATATAAGCATTGCAACAGCAGATTGCATTGCAAATATCTTCAATGCACTTCAGATTGAGTTAGTTCTGAATGCATTGCAATGCAACAAAGTGCATATTACTTATTTGTCATACTTTCAATGCACAATGCTTAATATAAGCAATGCAATGCAACAGCAGATTGCATTGCAAATATCTTCAATGCACTTCAGATTGAGTTAGTTCTTGAATGCATTGCAATGCAACAAAGTGCATATTACTTATTTGTCATACTTTCAATGCACAACGCTTAATATAAGATTGCATTGCAAATATCGTCAACGCACTTCAGATTGAGTTAGTTCTTGAATGCATTGCAATGCAACAAAGTGCATATTACTTATTTGTCATACTTTCAATGCACAACGCTTGATATAAGCAATGAGCTCAATCTTGAGCTTTCTATACATACTCAAAGACTCCTTCTGCTGTTACGTCAGCCAAAAAAGTATTCCATATTTGACCCAACGAACATATTTTTGGTCAAATAATAGTCAATCTTGAGCTTTCTATACATACTCAAAGACTCTTTCTGATGCTTTCATAAGCCATATAGATGTTCTTAGAGAAGTCCATATCTGACCAATTGAACTAATTTCTGGTCAAGATTAAGATTAAGATATTTCTGACCAAAGAGTTCTCGAAACTAACTTTCTATACAAAGTCTCCTTCTGATGTTACGTCAGCCAAAAAAGAAGTCTATATTTGACCCAACGAACACATTTTTGGCCAAATAATAGTCAATCTTGAGCTTTCTATACATACTCAAAGACTCTTTCTGATTTTACATCAGCCAAAAAAGAAGTCCATATTTTAACCCAACGAACATATTTTTGGCCAAACAATAGTCAATCTTGAGCTTTCTATACATACTCAAAGACTCCTTCTGATGCTCCATAAGCCATATAGATGTCCATATAGAAGTCCATATCTGACCAATTAAACAATGAACTTTCTATACATTCTCATAGACTCCTTCTGATGTCACTCAGCCAAAAAAGAAGTCCATTTTTGACCCAAGGAACATATTTTTGGCCAAATAATAGTCAATCTTGAGCTTTAAAAGACTCAAAGACTCTTTCTGATCTTTCATAAGCCATATAGATGTCCATATACAAGTACTTTTCTGACCAATTGAACTAATTTCTGGTCAAAGGGTGTTCAAATGGATTTAAACTATATACATTTATAGACACCTTCTGATGTTAAATCAGACAAACAGAGGGACCTTTTTGAAATACTGAACATGTTTCTGGCCAAAGATTCCTTAAAGATGAACTTATACATTCAGATTTCCTCTGATGTCAGGAAGACACTATTCAAAATATGAATTACTAAACACATTTCTAATCAAGAGAACTTTCTATATTTAAAGACTCCTTCTGATGTTACGTCAGCCAAAAAAGAAGTCCATATTTGACCCAAGGAACATATTTTTGGCCAAACAATAGTCAATCTTGAGCTTTCTATACATACTCAAAGACTCTTTCTGATGCTTTCATAAGCCATATAGATGTTCTTAGAGAAGTCCATATCTAACCAATTGAACAAATTTCTGGTCTAGATTAAGATTAAGATATTTCTGACCAAAGAGTTCTCGAAACGAACTTTCTATACAAAGACTCCTTCTGATGTTACGTCAGCCAAAAATTAAGTCCATATTTGACCCAACAAATATTTTTTTGGCCAAACAATAGTCAATCTTGAGCTTTCTATACATACTCAGACTCCTTCTGATGTTACGTCAGCCAAAAAAGAAGTCCATATTTGACCCAACGAACAAAGTTTTGGCCAAATAATAGTCAATCTTGAGCTTTCTATACATACTCAAAGACTCCTTCTGATGTTACGTCTGCCAAAACAGAAGTCCATATTTGACCCAACGAACATATTTTTGGCCAAATAATAGTCAATCTTGAGCTTTCTATACATACTCAAAGACTCTTTCTGATGCTTTCATAAGCCATATAGATGTTCTTAGAGAAGTCCATATCTGACCAATTAAACTAATTTCTGGTCAAGATTAAGATTAAGATATTTCTGACCAAATAGTTCTCGAAACAAACTTTTTTATACAAATACTCCTTCTGAAGTTACGTCAGCCAAAAATAAAAGGTCCATATTTGACCCAACAAACAAAGTTTTGGCCAAATAATAATCAATCTTGAGCTTTCTCTACATACTCAAAGGCTCCTTCTGCTGTTACGTCAGCCAAAAAAGAAGTCAATATTTGACCCAACGAACATATTTTTGGCCAAATAATAGTCAATCTTGAGCTTTCTGTACATACTCAAAGACTCTTTCTGATGCTTTCATAAGCCATATAGATGTTCTTAGAGAAGTCCATATCTGACCAATTGAACTAATTTCTGGTCAAGATTAAGATTAAGATATTTCTGACCAAAGAGTTCTCGAAACAAACTTTCTATACAAAGACTCCTTCTGATGTTACGTCAGCCAAAAATTAAGTCCATATTTGACCCAACAAATATTTTTTTGGCCAAACAATAGTCAATCTTGAGCTTTCTATACATATTCAGACTCCTTCTGATGTTACGTCAGCCAAAAAAGAAGTCCATATTTGACCCAACGAACAAAGTTTTGGCCAAATAATAGTCAATCTTGAGCTTTCTATACATACTCAAAGACTCTTTCTGATGCTTTCATAAGCCATATAGATGTTCTTAGAGAAGTCCATATCTGACTAATTGAACTAATTTCTGGTCAAGATTAAGATTAAGATATTTCTGACCAAAGAGTTCTCGAAACAAACTTTTTTATACAAATACTCCTTCTGAAGTTACGTCAGCCAAAAATAAAAGGTCCATATTTGACCCAACAAACAAAGTTTTGGCCAAATAATAGTCAATCTTGAACTTACTATACATACTCAAAGACTCCTTCTGATGTTACGTCTGCCACAACAGAAGTCCATATTTGACCCAACGAACATATTTTTGGCCAAATAATAGTCAATCTTTGAGCTTTCTATACATACTCAAAGACTCTTTCTGATGCTTTCATAAGCCATATAGATGTTCTTAGAGAAGTGCATATCTGACCAATTGAACTAATTTCTGGTCAAGATTAAGATTAAGATATTTCTGACCAAAGAGTTCTCGAAACGAACTTTCTATACAAAGACTCCTTCTGATGTTACGTCAGCCAAAAATTAAGTCCATATTTGACCCAACAAATATTTTTTTGGCCAAACAATAGTCAATCTTGAGCTTTCTATACATACTCAGACTCCTTCTGATGTTACGTCAGCCAAAAAAGAAGTCCATATTTGACCCAACGAACAAAGTTTTGGCCAAATAATAGTCAATCTTGAGCTTTCTATACATACTCAAAGACTCCTTCTGATGTTACGTCTGCCAAAACAGAAGTCCATATTTGACCCAACGAACATATTTTTGGCCAAATAATAGTCAATCTTGAGCTTTCTATACATACTCAAAGACTCTTTCTGATGCTTTCATAAGCCATATAGATGTTCTTAGAGAAGTCCATATCTGACCAATTAAACTAATTTCTGGTCAAGATTAAGATTAAGATATTTCTGACCAAATAGTTCTCGAAACAAACTTTTTTATACAAATACTCCTTCTGAAGTTACGTCAGCCAAAAATAAAAGGTCCATATTTGACCCAACAAACAAAGTTTTGGCCAAATAATAGTCAATCTTGAGCTTTCTCTACATACTCAAAGGCTCCTTCTGCTGTTACGTCAGCCAAAAAAGAAGTCAATATTTGACCCAACGAACATATTTTTGGCCAAATAATAGTCAATCTTGAGCTTTCTATACATACTCAAAGACTCTATCTGATGCTTTCATAAGCCATATAGATGTTCTTAGAGAAGTCCATATCTGACCAATTGAACTAATTTCTGGTCAAGATTAAGATTAAGATATTTCTGACCAAATAGTTCTCGAAACAAACTTTTTTATACAAAGACTCCTTCTGATGTTATGTCAGCCAAAAAAGAAGTCCATATTTGACCCAACAAATATATTTTTGGCCAAATAATAGTCAATCTTGACCTTTCTATACATACTCAAAGACTCATTCTGATGTTACGTCAGCCAAAAAAGAAGTCCATATTTGACCTAACGAACAAATTTTTGGCAAAATAATAGTCAATCTTGAGCTTTCTATACATACTCAAAGACTCCTTCTGATGCTTTATAAGCCATATAGATGTCCATATAGAAGTCCATATCTGACCAATTGAACCATGAACTTTCTATACATTCTCATAGACTCCTTCTGATGTCACTCAGCCAAAAAAGAAGTCCATATTTGACCCAAGGAACATATTTTTTGCCAAATAATTGTCAATCTTGAGCTTTCAAAGACTCAAAGACTCTTTCTGATGCTTTCATAAGCCATTAAGATGTCCATATAGAAGTCCATATCTGACCTATTGAACTAATTTCTGGTCAAAGGGTCTTCAAATGGATTTAAACTATATACATTTATAGACTCCTTCTGATGTTACGTCAGCCAAAAAAGAAGTCCATATTTTAACCCAACGAACATATTTTTGGCCAAATAATAGTCAATCTTGAGCTTTCTATACATACTCAAAGACTCCTTCTGATGCTTTCATAAGCCATATAGGTGTCCATATAGAAGTCCATATCTGACCAATTGAACTAATTTCTGGTCAAAGGGTCTTCAAATGGATTTAAACTATATACATTTATAGACTCCTTCCTATGTTGCGTCAGCCAAAAAAGAAGTCCATATTTGACCCAAGGAACATATTTCTGGCCAAATAATAGTCAATCTTGAACTTTCTAGACATACTCAAAGACTATATAGCCATATATAGATGTTCTTAGAGAAGTCCATATCTTGACCAATTGAACGTATTTCTGGCCATAGGTCCTTAATTGGTTTTAAACTATATAAACTTATAGACTCCTTCTGGTGTTAAATCAGCCATACAGAATTCCATATTTGACCTACTGAACATATTGCTGGCCAAAGAGTCCTTTAGGACTGAAATTCTTTCTGGCCATGGAGTACTCAATTGAACTTTCTATTGATTCTCATTGACTCCTGAGTCAGCCATACAGAAATCCATATTTGACACAATTTGAACATAATATCTGGCCAAAGAGTCCTCGATCTTGAACTTTCTATACATACTCATAGACCCCTTCTGATGCTTCATAAACCATACAGAAGTCAATATCTGACCTATTGAACTTATTTCTTGTCAAAGGGAAATGTTAAATTAAGTATCGTCTGAAAAATCTGAGTATTTAGTTAGTTCACTTTTAAGGACCCTTTGGCAAAAAATATGTTCTATTCACCAGATATGGACATCTATATGGCTTATGAAGAATCAGAATGAATCCATGAGTATGTATAGAAAGTTCAAGATTGAGGATTATTTGGCCAGAAATATTTCCCTTGGGTCAAATATGGACTTCTGTGTAGCTAATATAACAGCTAATATAGTTATTGTTCAGGAACTCTTTGGCCAGAACTATGTTCAGTGAGTCAATAAGGGACCTCTGGATATGGCTGATTTATCATCAAAAAGAGTCTATAACTTAATATAGTTTAAAATCATTTGAGGCCCCTTTGACCAGAAATAAGTTCAATTGGCAAGGTATGGATATATATTATGAAGCATCAGTAGGAGTCTTTGAGAATGTATAGAAAGTTCAATTTTCGAGTACTCTTTGGCCAGAACAATTTTCAGTCAAATATGTTTTTTTTTTGTCAGGCTGATATAACCTCAGAAGAAATCAATCTGAATGTATAAGTGTTAATCTATAAGGACTCCTTGGCCAGTAATATTTTCAGTAGGTCAAATATGGAATTCGGTATGGCTGATTGAACATCAGAAGGAGTCAACATATTAAGAAAGAAAGAGTTCAAAGACTCTTTGTGCAAAAATGTGATCAGTAGTTCAAAAAAGGGACTTTGTTATGGCTGATTTAACATCAGGATGAGTCTATAAGTTTATATAGTTTGAAACCTTTTGAGGACCCTTTGACCAGAAAAACATTCAATGGACTTATATTTAGATGGGTTTAGACTTTCATTTGGCTTAATATGAGGTATTAAAAGGAGTCTATGATATTTTATAAAGAGCTCCAGATCAAGGATTTTTTCCCAGTAATATGAGGGTCAGAAGGTCAAATATGGCCTTCTGACCTCATTATGGCTGATTTATCATCAGGAGGAGCCTATATCTATATATAGTTTACCCCCTTCCTCGGCACCCTCAATTTTGGCAAGTGATGCATTCATGACATAGCCAAAATAAAAAGATTTCTGCTCAGAACTCATTCTGAATAGACACATAACCAACATATATTTAGAAAGCCAACCCTTGAGAGTTTACAGTTCAAGACTCAAAATTCATCAAACTGTTATAAATATTGAGATATATAAGGTCAAACATAAAACAAAAACAACAAATATTAAGAATATATTTATTAAATGTATATAAAAAAAATTAAATGTAGGATATCAACTTATAACCACAACTAAAGTGTAGCTACAAGTGTGGTCATGCTTCATTTTAAATCTGAGGATGATATCACTAAAAGTATGCATTTTATGAAGCCTATTATAAGGTCCTATCATGGGAGGCTTTGGAGAAGTTTTCATGGGAGGCTTTGGAGATGCTTATTAGATATTTTTATTGCCCTATAAATACCCATTTACAGTCTTTGACTAATGTCTGGCGAGGAGAAATGGCCCATTAGTGTAAATTGACCAACATTTAACACTTCTGCCAGTGAGAGACTTAATCTGCCATTATTCTTTTATTCTTATTCTTTTGTTTGAGATCAGCCATAATAGCCTGCATTCCTGTGTTATTTGCTTGGTCATCTAAATCTCTGCCATCCCACTAATACAAGTAATCCATATATTATCTTCAGTCTACAAACAAAAAAATAACTGTTCTTGAAAATTCTTTAAAAAAAATATTGTATGGAATAACGTTAGTCAAGCTCATGTAGCAGGTGCATTAGCTCATCATGTAGCCTCAAGCTAAATGACACAATATAATTTATTAATAATACAGTTTTACTTAAAGCTCACTTTAAAACACCATCGAGTATTTGAACCATATTCCGGTCGCGGTTTAAAATGGTTTCAAGTCAAAAAAATATTTTAAAATATGTTTTATTTAGCATTAAATACGAAGCTAGGGGCTATCTTTACTAGCATGCATACTGTAACATTCTTTGTTCCTATAACCAAAATCGAACAGAAAGCACACACACAAACCAGCTATACTTGAATCCTGAATTTATTAGCTTTTTTAAATCACACGAAGAGATGTTTAGTTGCGTTTGCCTCGTAGCTCAGAATGAGGAAGTAAACAGACAGCGCGTCAGTCAGTGAAGAAGCACAGCCTTTTGGTCACGTTGAACACGTGGATGATTGACAGATTTAGAAACGAATCATATCGCGCTGATGTCATGGTTTACTCGAGTCAGGAAGAGTAGAGTCATCGCTAGCTCTGTTAGCTGTTTTTAGCATTTTTGATCGCTTATTTCAAGTATATTTGAATAGAAATGTGTTTCTGCATTATAAAATATTTTTAAAAAATGTCATAATAATTCATTATTTCTCCAAATGTGCGCACCATTGGACTAATATCCCTCGTGGATCGTGGATATTGTATGTATATGAACACAAATAAACCGGAGATGAGATGAATGGCTGCTGTATAAGTGATGATTTCTATTCCAAATAACGAACGTTACAGATTAATTATTTTGCACTCCTGGGATAAATTAAGAAATTAATGTCACTGAAAACCAGTTTAATTATAAACAGTGGTCAAATATCGAAGCTGGAGTTTTAAACCATCCTAATAAAGCTAATATTGTCCAGATTAAGTAAGAGTGTGATATTTTTAACTAGTAATGAAATTAACACAAAAAAAATCAGATCACCAGTGGTCCTTGCTGAGGAAGGGGTTTTAAAAACATTTGAGGAATCTTTGGCCAAAAACATGTTAAATCGGTCTAATATAGACTTCTGTCTAGCTGATATAACATCACGGGAAGTCTGTATAGTATGAGAAGTATGTATAGTAAGTTACTGTTCATTGACTCTGGCCTGACGTAATATCAGACGAGTTAACGAGTATGTATAGAAAGTTCAATTTTCGAGTACTCTTTGGCCAGAAAATTTTTCAACAAGTCAAATATAGACTTTTGTCAGGCTGATATAACCTCAGAAGAAATCAATCTGAATGTATAGTGTTAATCTTTAAGGACTCTTTGGACAGTAATATTTTCAGTAGGTCAAATATGGAAATCTGTATGGCTCATTGAACACCAAAAGGAGTCAATATGTTTAGAAAGATAGAGTTCAAATACTCTTTGGGCAAAAATATGTTCAAAAAGGGACCTCGGTATGGCTGATTTAACATCAGGAAGTTTATATAGTTTGTATAGTTTATAACTAAGTTTATATAGTTTGAAACCTTTTGAGGACCCTTTGACCAGAAAAAGGTTCAATTGGTCAGATATGGTCTTCTATTTATAGTAAGTTAATGTTCATTGACTCTGGCCACAAATATGTTCATTAGGTCAAATATGGACTTCTGTATGGCTGATTTTTTTATCAAAAGTAGTCTATAACATCACATATAGTTTATATAGTTTAAAAACTTTTGAGGACCCTTTGACCAGGAATAAGCTCAATAGGTCAGATAAGGACATATATATGGCTTATGAAGCATCAGAAAGAGTCTTTGAGTCTTTGAAAGCTCAAGATTGACTATTATTTGGCCAAAAATATGTTCCTTGGGTCAAATATGGACTTCTTTTTTGGCTGAGTGACATCAGAAGGAGTCTATGAGAATGTATAGAAAGTTAATGGTTCAATCGGTCAGATATGGACTTCTATATGGACATCTATATGGCTTATGGAGCATCAGAAGGAGTCATTGAGTATGTATAGAAAGCTCAAGATTGACTATTATTTGGCCAAAAATATGTTCGTTGGGTCAAATATGGACTTCTTTTTTGGCTGACGTAACATCAGAAGGAGTCTTTGAGTATGTATGGAAAGCTCAAGATTGACTATTATTTGGCCAAAAATATGTTCCTTGGGTCAAATATGGACTTCTTTTTTGGCAGACGTGACATCAGAAGGAGTCTTTAAATATAGAAAGTTCTCTTGTTCAGAAATGTGTTTAGTAATTCATATTTTGAATAGTGTCTTCCTGACATCAGAAGAAATCAGAATGTATAAGTTAATCTTTAAGGAATCTTTGGCCAGAAACATGTTCAGTATTTCAAAAAGGGCCCTCTGTTTGTCTGATTTAACATCAGATGGAGTCTAAAAATGTATATAGTTTAAATCCATTTGAAGACCCTTTGACCAGAAATTAGTTCAATAGGTCAGATATGGACTTCTATATGGACATCTATATTGCTTATGAAAGCATCAGAAAGAGTCTTTGAGTATGTATAGAAAGCTCAAGATTGACTATTATTTGTCCAAAAATATGTTCCTTGGGTCAAATATGGACTTGGCTGACGTAACATCAGAAGGAGTCTTTGAGTATGTATAAAGTTCAAGAATGACTAATATTTGGCCAAAAATATGTTCCTTGGGTCAAATATAGACTTCTTTTTTGGCTGACGTAACATCACAAGGAGTCTTTGAGTATGTATAGAAAGTTCGTTTCGAGAACTCTTTGGTCAGAAATATGTTTAGTAATTCATATTTTGAATGGTGCCTTCCTGACATCAGAAGAAATCAATCTGAATGTTAATTTCATCTTTATAGAATCTTTGACCAAAAACATGTTCAGTATTTCAAAAAGGAACCTCTGTATGTCTGATTTAACATCAAAAGGAGTCTATAAGTTTATATAGTTAAAAACCATTTAAGGACCCTTTGGCCAGAAATACGTTCAATTGGTCAAGATATGGACTTCTCTAAGAACATCTATATGGCAAAGAAAGAGTCTTTGACTCTTGAGTCTTGAGTCTTTGAGAGTCTCAGACATACAGACATTCCTCTGTATGTCTGATTTAGCATCAAAAGGAGTCTATAAGTTTATATAGTTAAAAACCATTTAAGGACCCTTTGGCCAGAAATACGTTCAATTGGTCAAGATATGAACTTCTCTAAGAACATCTATATGGCAAAGAAAGAGTCTTTGAGTGTGTCTAAAAAGTTCAAGAGTGACTATTATAGAGGTATAGAAATTTCAAGATCGAGGGCCATATTTAAGTTGAGTAGGTCAAAAGGGACCTCTTTATGGCTGATTTAACACTAGAAGGAGTCTCTAAATTTATATAGTTTAAATCCATTTGAAGACCCTTTGACCAGAAATTAGTTCAAAAGGTCAGATATGACTACTTTCTTCCTGATATAACATTACGTGAAGTCATTACATATTTCTGGCCAGAGTGAACATTAACTCTCGATACATACCGACTATGTATCGTGAGTTAATGTTCATGGACTCTGGCCAGAAATATGTTCAATAAGTCAAATATTTGACTTCAATTGGTCAAATATGGACTACCAATCAGAAGGAGTCTATGAGTATGTACAGAAAAGTCAGGATCAAGGACTCATTGGCAAGAAGTATATTCAAAAGGTACACATCAGGAGGAGACAATGAGAATGAACACCAAGTCGAGGACACTTCGGCCAGAAAAATGTTCATTAGGTCAAAAATGCTGGATGTAACTTCAGAAGAAGTCAATCAGTATGTGTAGAAAGTTCAAGTTTGAGGACTCATACTGTACTGAGGAAAGATCAAAATGAGTCATTATGTATAGAATGTTCAAGATCAAGTACATTTTGGCTAGAAATATATTTCGTAGGTCAATTATGGACAAATGTCTGGCTGACTTAAAATCAGAAAGAGTCTTTAAGAATCTATAGTAAGTTGCCTTTTGGGGACCATTTGGCCAGAAATATTTTCATTTGGCCAAATCCATCTGGCTGACGTAACATCAGAAGTAGTCAATGAGTTTACATAGTAAAAAAAAACTTTGAGGACCCTTTGGTCAGAAATATGTTCAATAGATTAGATCAATCAGTATGTGAAGAAAGTTCAATATTGAAGACTTTTTAGCAAGAAATATATTCAGTAGGTTAAAAATGGACTACTGTATGGCTGAAGTAACATTGAAAAAGGAGTCATTGAGAATATATAGTACGCTTCCTTTTGGGGAAATATTTTCAATGAGCCAAATACTGGCTGACTTACGAAAACATCAGAAGTAATCAATGAGAATCATAGAAAGTTCAATATCGAGGTCTCTCTTGCCAGAAATATGTTAACGAGGTCAAATATGGACTTCTGTATGGCGGACGTAACATCAGAAGGAGTCTAAGAGTTTATATAATAAAAAAACATTTTGAAGACCCATTGGCCAGAAATATGTTCATTTGATCAGATATGTGCTTTTGTATGGCAATGAGTTTACATAGTGTGTAGAAAATATGTGTAGATAGTTCAAGTTTGAGGACTCTTTAACAAGAAATATGTTCAATAAGTTAAATATGGACTACTGTATGGCTGAAGTAACCCCAACAGGAGTCAGGAGAATATATATTATAGAATGTTTAAGATCAAGTACTTTTTGGCCAGAAATATATCCAGTAGTTCAAATATGGACAATTGTATATTTGCAATACATGATATTTGCAATGCAATCGGCTGTTGTATTGCATTTCTCTTACGATCAAACGTTGTGCAATAATAACATATAAGAATATAAGAAAAACATATGAGTAATATGCAATGCAATCTGTTGCAATGCATTAAAACCTTTTTCCGTTGTGCAAAGAACCTAACAAATGTCATTGTACATGAAGAATAACATATGAGTAATATGCATATTGTTGTCAATCTGCTGTTGTATTGCATTGCACATACGATCAGGCGTTGTGCATTGAAGAATAAGTATATGCACTTTGTTGCATTGCAATGCATTCAAGAGCTAACTCAATCTGAAGTGCGTTGAAGATATTTGCAATGCAATTTACTGTTCCATTGCACTGCACATACGATCAAACGTTATGCATTGAAGAATAAGAAATATGCACTTTGTTGCATTGCAATGCATTCAAGAGCTAACTCAATCTGAAGTGCGTTGAAGATATTTGCAATGCAATCTTATATCAAGCGTTGTGCATTGAAAGTATGACAAATAAGTAATATGCACTTTGTTGCATTGCAATGCATTCAAGAACTAACTCAATCTGAAGTGCGTTGACGATATTTGCAATGCAATCTTATATTAAGCGTTGTGCATTTGAAAGTATGACAAATAAGTAACATGCACTTTGTTGCATTGCAATGCATTCAACAACTAACTCAATCTGAAGTGCGTTGCAATGCAATGCAATCTTATATTAAGCATTGTGCATTGAAAGTATGAAAAATAAGTAATTTGCATTTTGTTGCATTGCAATGCAATGCAGATATTTGCAATGCAATCTTATATTAAGCGTTGTGCATTGAAAGTATGACAAATAAGTAACATGCACTTTGTTGCATTGCAATGCATTCAAGAACTAACTCAATCTGAAGTGCGTTGACGATATTTGCAATGCAATCTTATATTAAGCGTTGTGCATTGAAAGTATGACAAATAAGTAACATGCACTTTGTTGCATTGCAATGCATTCAACAACTAACTCAATCTGAAGTGCGTTGCAATGCAATGCAATCTTATATTAAGCGTTGTGCATGAAAGTATGACAAATAAGTAACATGCACTTTGTTGCATTGCAATGCATTCAACAACTAACTCAATCTGAAGTGCGTTGCAATGCAATGCAATCTTATATTAAGCATTGTGCATTGAAAGTATGACAAATAAGTAATATGCACTTTGTTGCATTGCAATGCAATGCAGATATTTGCAATGCAATCTTATATTAAGCATTGTGCATTGAAAGTATGACAAATAAGTAATATGCACTTTGTTGCATTGCAATGCATTCAAGAACTAACTCAATCTGGTGCGTTGACGATATTTGCAATGCAATCTTATATTAAGCGTTGTGCATTGAAAGTATGACAAATAAGTAACATGCACTTTGTTGCATTGCAATGCATTCAACAACTAACTCAATCTGAAGTGCGTTGCAATGCAATGCAATCTTATATTAAGCGTTGTGCATTGAAAGTATGACAAATAAGTAACATGCACTTTGTTGCATTGCAATGCATTCAACAACTAACTCAATCTGAAGTGCGTTGCAATGCAATGCAATCTTATATTAAGCATTGTGCATTGAAAGTATGACAAATAAGTAATATGAACTTTGTTGCATTGCAATGCATTGCAGATATTTGCAATGCAATCTTATATTAAGCATTGTGCATTGAAAGTATGACAAATAAGTAATATGCACTTTGTTGCATTGCAATGCAATGCATATATTTGCAATGCAATCTTATATCAAGCTTTGTGCATTGAAAGTATGACAAATAAGTAATATGCACTTTGTTGCATTGCAATGCATTCAAGAACTAACTCAATCTGAAGTGCATTGAAGATATTTGCAATGCAATCTGCTGTTGCAATGCTTATTCAAGCGTTGTGCATTGAAAGTATGACAAATAAGTAATATGAACTTTGTTGCATTGCAATGCATTCAACAACTAACTCAATCTGAAGTGCGTTGCAATGCAATGCAATCTTATATTAATCATTGTGCATTGAAAGTATGACAAATAAGTAATATGCACTTTGTTGCATTGCAATGCAATGCAGATATTTGCAATGCAATCTTATATTAAGCATTGTGCATTGAAAGTATGACAAATAAGTAATATGCACTTTGTTGCATTGCAATGCATTCAAGAACTAACTCAATCTGAAGTGCATTGAAGATATTTGCAATGCAATCTGCTGTTGCAATGCTTATTCAAGCGTTGTGCATTGAAAGTATGACAAATAAGTAATATGCACTTTGTTGCATTGCAATGCATTCAAGAACTAACTCAATCTGAAGTGCGTTGACGATATTTGCAATGCAATCTTATATTAAGCGTTGTGCATTGAAAGTATGACAAATAAGTAAATGCACTTTGTTGCATTGCAATGCATTCAACAACTAACTCAATCTGAAGTGCGTTGCAATGCAATGCAATATTATATTAAGCATTGTGCATTGAAAGTATGACAAATAAGTAATATGCACTTTGTTGCATTGCAATGCAATGCAGATATTTGCAATGCAATCTTATATTAAGCATTGTGCATTGAAAGTATTACAAATAAGTAATATGCACTTTGTTGCATTGCAGATTGTATTTCAAATATCTTTAACGCACTTCAGATTGAGTTCGTTCTTGAATGCATTGCAATGCAACAAAGTGCATATTACTTATTTGTCATACTTTCAATGCACAACGCTTGATATAAGCACTGCAACAGCAGATTGCATTGCAAATATCTTCAAAGCACTTCAGATTGAGTTAGTTGTTGAATGCATTGCAATGCAACAAAGTGCATATTACATTATTTGTCATACTTTCAATGCACAACGCTTGATATAAGCATTGCAACAGCAGATTGCATTGCAAATATCTTCAATGCACTTCAGATTGAGTTAGTTCTTGAATGCATTGCAATGCAACAAAGTGCATATTACTTATTTGTCATACTTTCAATGCACAACGCTTGATATAAGCATTGCAACAGCAGATTGCATTGCAAATATCTTCAATGCACTTCAGATTGAGTTAGTTCTTGAATGCATTGCAATGCAACAAAGTGCATATTACTTATTTGTCATACTTTCAATGCACAATGCTTAATATAAGCAATGCAATGCAACAGCAGATTGCATTGCAAATATCTTCAATGCACTTCAGATTGAGTTAGTTCTTGAATGCATTGCAATGCAACAAAGTGCATATTACTTATTTGTCATACTTTCAATGCACAACGCTTAATATAAGATTGCATTGCAAATATCGTCAACGCACTTCAGATTGAGTTAGTTCTTGAATGCATTGCAATGCAACAAAGTGCATATTACTTATTTGTCATACTTTCAATGCACAACGCTTGATATAAGCAATGAGCTCAATCTTGAGCTTTCTATACATACTCAAAGACTCCTTCTGCTGTTACGTCAGCCAAAAAAGTATTCCATATTTGACCCAACGAACATATTTTTGGTCAAATAATAGTCAATCTTGAGCTTTCTATACATACTCAAAGACTCTTTCTGATGCTTTCATAAGCCATATAGATGTTCTTAGAGAAGTCCATATCTGACCAATTGAACTAATTTCTGGTCAAGATTAAGATTAAGATATTTCTGACCAAAGAGTTCTCGAAACTAACTTTCTATACAAAGTCTCCTTCTGATGTTACGTCAGCCAAAAAAGAAGTCTATATTTGACCCAACGAACACATTTTTGGCCAAATAATAGTCAATCTTGAGCTTTCTATACATACTCAAAGACTCTTTCTGATTTTACATCAGCCAAAAAAGAAGTCCATATTTTAACCCAACGAACATATTTTTGGCCAAACAATAGTCAATCTTGAGCTTTCTATACATACTCAAAGACTCCTTCTGATGCTCCATAAGCCATATAGATGTCCATATAGAAGTCCATATCTGACCAATTAAACAATGAACTTTCTATACATTCTCATAGACTCCTTCTGATGTCACTCAGCCAAAAAAGAAGTCCATTTTTGACCCAAGGAACATATTTTTGGCCAAATAATAGTCAATCTTGAGCTTTAAAAGACTCAAAGACTCTTTCTGATCTTTCATAAGCCATATAGATGTCCATATACAAGTACTTTTCTGACCAATTGAACTAATTTCTGGTCAAAGGGTGTTCAAATGGATTTAAACTATATACATTTATAGACACCTTCTGATGTTAAATCAGACAAACAGAGGGACCTTTTTGAAATACTGAACATGTTTCTGGCCAAAGATTCCTTAAAGATGAACTTATACATTCAGATTTCCTCTGATGTCAGGAAGACACTATTCAAAATATGAATTACTAAACACATTTCTAATCAAGAGAACTTTCTATATTTAAAGACTCCTTCTGATGTTACGTCAGCCAAAAAAGAAGTCCATATTTGACCCAAGGAACATATTTTTGGCCAAACAATAGTCAATCTTGAGCTTTCTATACATACTCAAAGACTCTTTCTGATGCTTTCATAAGCCATATAGATGTTCTTAGAGAAGTCCATATCTAACCAATTGAACAAATTTCTGGTCTAGATTAAGATTAAGATATTTCTGACCAAAGAGTTCTCGAAACGAACTTTCTATACAAAGACTCCTTCTGATGTTACGTCAGCCAAAAATTAAGTCCATATTTGACCCAGCAAATATTTTTTTGGCCAAACAATAGTCAATCTTGAGCTTTCTATACATACTCAGACTCCTTCTGATGTTACGTCAGCCAAAAAAGAAGTCCATATTTGACCCAACGAACAAAGTTTTGGCCAAATAATAGTCAATCTTGAGCTTTCTATACATACTCAAAGACTCCTTCTGATGTTACGTCTGCCAAAACAGAAGTCCATATTTGACCCAACGAACATATTTTTGGCCAAATAATAGTCAATCTTGAGCTTTCTATACATACTCAAAGACTCTTTCTGATGCTTTCATAAGCCATATAGATGTTCTTAGAGAAGTCCATATCTGACCAATTAAACTAATTTCTGGTCAAGATTAAGATTAAGATATTTCTGACCAAATAGTTCTCGAAACAAACTTTTTTATACAAATACTCCTTCTGAAGTTACGTCAGCCAAAAATAAAAGGTCCATATTTGACCCAACAAACAAAGTTTTGGCCAAATAATAATCAATCTTGAGCTTTCTCTACATACTCAAAGGCTCCTTCTGCTGTTACGTCAGCCAAAAAAGAAGTCAATATTTGACCCAACGAACATATTTTTGGCCAAATAATAGTCAATCTTGAGCTTTCTGTACATACTCAAAGACTCTTTCTGATGCTTTCATAAGCCATATAGATGTTCTTAGAGAAGTCCATATCTGACCAATTGAACTAATTTCTGGTCAAGATTAAGATTAAGATATTTCTGACCAAAGAGTTCTCGAAACAAACTTTCTATACAAAGACTCCTTCTGATGTTACGTCAGCCAAAAATTAAGTCCATATTTGACCCAACAAATATTTTTTTGGCCAAACAATAGTCAATCTTGAGCTTTCTATACATACTCAGACTCCTTCTGATGTTACGTCAGCCAAAAAAGAAGTCCATATTTGACCCAACGAACAAAGTTTTGGCCAAATAATAGTCAATCTTGAGCTTTCTATACATACTCAAAGACTCTTTCTGATGCTTTCATAAGCCATATAGATGTTCTTAGAGAAGTCCATATCTGACTAATTGAACTAATTTCTGGTCAAGATTAAGATTAAGATATTTCTGACCAAAGAGTTCTCGAAACAAACTTTTTTATACAAATACTCCTTCTGAAGTTACGTCAGCCAAAAATAAAAGGTCCATATTTGACCCAACAAACAAAGTTTTGGCCAAATAATAGTCAATCTTGAGCTTACTATACATACTCAAAGACTCCTTCTGATGTTACGTCTGCCACAACAGAAGTCCATATTTGACCCAACGAACATATTTTTGGCCAAATAATAGTCAATCTTGAGCTTTCAAAGACTCAAAGACTCTTTCTGATGCTTTCATAAGCCATATAGATGTTCTTAGAGAAGTGCATATCTGACCAATTGAACTAATTTCTGGTCAAGATTAAGATTAAGATATTTCTGACCAAAGAGTTCTCGAAACGAACTTTCTATACAAAGACTCCTTCTGATGTTACGTCAGCCAAAAATTAAGTCCATATTTGACCCAACAAATATTTTTTTGGCCAAACAATAGTCTATCTTGAGCTTTCTATACATACTCAGACTCCTTCTGATGTTACGTCAGCCAAAAAAGAAGTCCATATTTGACCCAACGAACAAAGTTTTGGCCAAATAATAGTCAATCTTGAGCTTTCTATACATACTCAAAGACTCCTTCTGATGTTACGTCTGCCAAAACAGAAGTCCATATTTGACCCAACGAACATATTTTTGGCCAAATAATAGTCAATCTTGAGCTTTCTATACATACTCAAAGACTCTTTCTGATGCTTTCATAAGCCATATAGATGTTCTTAGAGAAGTCCATATCTGACCAATTAAACTAATTTCTGGTCAAGATTAAGATTAAGATATTTCTGACCAAATAGTTCTCGAAACAAACTTTTTTATACAAATACTCCTTCTGAAGTTACGTCAGCCAAAAATAAAAGGTCCATATTTGACCCAACAAACAAAGTTTTGGCCAAATAATAGTCAATCTTGAGCTTTCTCTACATACTCAAAGGCTCCTTCTGCTGTTACGTCAGCCAAAAAAGAAGTCAATATTTGACCCAACGAACATATTTTTGGCCAAATAATAGTCAATCTTGAGCTTTCTGTACATACTCAAAGACTCTTTCTGATGCTTTCATAAGCCATATAGATGTTCTTAGAGAAGTCCATATCTGACCAATTGAACTAATTTCTGGTCAAGATTAAGATTAAGATATTTCTGACCAAAGAGTTCTCGAAACAAACTTTCTATACAAAGACTCCTTCTGATGTTACGTCAGCCAAAAATTAAGTCCATATTTGACCCAACAAATATTTTTTTGGCCAAACAATAGTCAATCTTGAGCTTTCTATACATACTCAGACTCCTTCTGATGTTACGTCAGCCAAAAAAGAAGTCCATATTTGACCCAACGAACAAAGTTTTGGCCAAATAATAGTCAATCTTGAGCTTTCTATACATACTCAAAGACTCTTTCTGATGCTTTCATAAGCCATATAGATGTTCTTAGAGAAGTCCATATCTGACCAATTGAACTAATTTCTGGTCAAGATTAAGATTAAGATATTTCTGACCAAAGAGTTCTCGAAACAAACTTTTTTATACAAATACTCCTTCTGAAGTTACGTCAGCCAAAAATAAAAGGTCCATATTTGACCCAACAAACAAAGTTTTGGCCAAATAATAGTCAATCTTGAGCTTACTATACATACTCAAAGACTCCTTCTGATGTTACGTCTGCCACAACAGAAGTCCATATTTGACCCAACGAACATATTTTTGGCCAAATAATAGTCAATCTTGAGCTTTCTATACATACTCAAAGACTCTTTCTGATGCTTTCATAAGCCATATAGATGTTCTTAGAGAAGTCCATATCTGACCAATTGAACTAATTTCTGGTCAAGATTAAGATTAAGATATTTCTGACCAAAGAGTTCTCGAAACGAACTTTCTATACAAAGACTCCTTCTGATGTTACGTCAGCCAAAAATTAAGTCCATATTTGACCCAACAAATATTTTTTTGGCCAAACAATAGTCAATCTTGAGCTTTCTATACATACTCAGACTCCTTCTGATGTTACGTCAGCCAAAAAAGAAGTCCATATTTGACCCAACGAACAAAGTTTTGGCCAAATAATAGTCAATCTTGAGCTTTCTATACATACTCAAAGACTCCTTCTGATGTTACGTCTGCCAAAACAGAAGTCCATATTTGACCCAACGAACATATTTTTGGCCAAATAATAGTCAATCTTGAGCTTTCTATACATACTCAAAGACTCTTTCTGATGCTTTCATAAGCCATATAGATGTTCTTAGAGAAGTCCATATCTGACCAATTGAACTAATTTCTGGTCAAGATTAAGATTAAGATATTTCTGACCAAAGAGTTCTCGAAACAAACTTTTTTATACAAATACTCCTTCTGAAGTTACGTCAGCCAAAAATAAAAGGTCCATATTTGACCCAACAAACAAAGTTTTGGCCAAATAATAGTCAATCTTGAGCTTTCTCTACATACTCAAAGGCTCCTTCTGCTGTTACGTCAGCCAAAAAAGAAGTCAATATTTGACCCAACGAACATATTTTTGGCCAAATAATAGTCAATCTTGAGCTTTCTATACATACTCAAAGACTCTATCTGATGCTTTCATAAGCCATATAGATGTTCTTAGAGAAGTCCATATCTGACCAATTGAACTAATTTCTGGTCAAGATTAAGATTAAGATATTTCTGACCAAAGAGTTCTCGAAACTAACTTTCTATACAAAGACTCCTTCTGATGTTATGTCAGCCAAAAAAGAAGTCCATATTTGACCCAACAAATATATTTTTGGCCAAATAATAGTCAATCTTGACCTTTCTATACATACTCAAAGACTCATTCTGATGTTACGTCAGCCAAAAAAGAAGTCCATATTTGACCTAACGAACAAATTTTTGGCAAAATAATAGTCAATCTTGAGCTTTCTATACATACTCAAAGACTCCTTCTGATGCTCCATAAGCCATATTAGATGTCCATATAGAAGTCCATATCTGACCAATTGAACCATGAACTTTCTATACATTCTCATAGACTCCTTCTGATGTCACTCAGCCAAAAAAGAAGTCCATATTTGACCCAAGGAACATATTTTTGGCCAAATAATTGTCAATCTTGAGCTTTCAAAGACTCAAAGACTCTTTCTGATGCTTTCATAAGCCATTAAGATGTCCATATAGAAGTCCATATCTGACCTATTGAACTAATTTCTGGTCAAAGGGTCTTCAAATGGATTTAAACTATATACATTTATAGACTCCTTCTGATGTTACGTCAGCCAAAAAAGAAGTCCATATTTTAACCCAACGAACATATTTTTGGCCAAATAATAGTCAATCTTGAGCTTTCTATACATACTCAAAGACTCCTTCTGATGCTTTCATAAGCCATATAGGTGTCCATATAGAAGTCCATATCTGACCAATTGAACTAATTTCTGGTCAAAGGGTCTTCAAATGGATTTAAACTATATACATTTATAGACTCCTTCCTATGTTGCGTCAGCCAAAAAAGAAGTCCATATTTGACCCAAGGAACATATTTCTGGCCAAATAATAGTCAATCTTGAACTTTCTAGACATACTCAAAGACTATATAGCCATATATAGATGTTCTTAGAGAAGTCCATATCTTGACCAATTGAACGTATTTCTGGCCATAGGTCCTTAATTGGTTTTAAACTATATAAACTTATAGACTCCTTCTGGTGTTAAATCAGCCATACAGAATTCCATATTTGACCTACTGAACATATTGCTGGCCAAAGAGTCCTTTAGGACTGAAATTCTTTCTGGCCATGGAGTACTCAATTGAACTTTCTATTGATTCTCATTGACTCCTGAGTCAGCCATACAGAAATCCATATTTGACACAATTTGAACATAATATCTGGCCAAAGAGTCCTCGATCTTGAACTTTCTATACATACTCATAGACCCCTTCTGATGCTTCATAAACCATACAGAAGTCAATATCTGACCTATTGAACTTATTTCTTGTCAAAGGGAAATGTTAAATTAAGTATCGTCTGAAAAATCTGAGTATTTAGTTAGTTCACTTTTAAGGACCCTTTGGCAAAAAATATGTTCTATTCACCAGATATGGACATCTATATGGCTTATGAAGAATCAGAATGAATCCATGAGTATGTATAGAAAGTTCAAGATTGAGGATTATTTGGCCAGAAATATTTCCCTTGGGTCAAATATGGACTTCTGTGTAGCTAATATAACAGCTAATATAGTTATTGTTCAGGAACTCTTTGGCCAGAACTATGTTCAGTGAGTCAATAAGGGACCTCTGGATATGGCTGATTTATCATCAGAAAGAGTCTATAACTTAATATAGTTTAAAATCATTTGAGGCCCCTTTGACCAGAAATAAGTTCAATTGGCAAGGTATGGATATATATTATGAAGCATCAGTAGGAGTCTTTGAGAATGTATAGAAAGTTCAATTTTCGAGTACTCTTTGGCCAGAACAATTTTCAGTCAAATATGTTTTTTTTTTGTCAGGCTGATATAACCTCAGAAGAAATCAATCTGAATGTATAAGTGTTAATCTATAAGGACTCCTTGGCCAGTAATATTTTCAGTAGGTCAAATATGGAATTCGGTATGGCTGATTGAACATCAGAAGGAGTCAACATATTAAGAAAGAAAGAGTTCAAAGACTCTTTGTGCAAAAATGTGATCAGTAGTTCAAAAAAGGGACTTTGTTATGGCTGATTTAACATCAGGATGAGTCTATAAGTTTATATAGTTTGAAACCTTTTGAGGACCCTTTGACCAGAAAAACATTCAATGGACTTATATTTAGATGGGTTTAGACTTTCATTTGGCTTAATATGAGGTATTAAAAGGAGTCTATGATATTTTATAAAGAGCTCCAGATCAAGGATTTTTTCCCAGTAATATGAGGGTCAGAAGGTCAAATATGGCCTTCTGACCTCATTATGGCTGATTTATCATCAGGAGGAGCCTATATCTATATATAGTTTACCCCCTTCCTCGGCACCCTCAATTTTGGCAAGTGATGCATTCATGACATAGCCAAAATAAAAAGATTTCTGCTCAGAACTCATTCTGAATAGACACATAACCAACATATATTTAGAAAGCCAACCCTTGAGAGTTTACAGTTCAAGACTCAAAATTCATCAAACTGTTATAAATATTGAGATATATAAGGTCAAACATAAAACAAAAACAACAAATATTAAGAATATATTTATTAAATGTATATAAAAAAAATTAAATGTAGGATATCAACTTATAACCACAACTAAAGTGTAGCTACAAGTGTGGTCATGCTTCATTTTAAATCTGAGGATGATATCACTAAAAGTATGCATTTTATGAAGCCTATTATAAGGTCCTATCATGGGAGGCTTTGGAGAAGTTTTCATGGGAGGCTTTGGAGATGCTTATTAGATATTTTTATTGCCCTATAAATACCCATTTACAGTCTTTGACTAATGTCTGGCGAGGAGAAATGGCCCATTAGTGTAAATTGACCAACATTTAACACTTCTGCCAGTGAGAGACTTAATCTGCCATTATTCTTTTATTCTTATTCTTTTGTTTGAGATCAGCCATAATAGCCTGCATTCCTGTGTTATTTGCTTGGTCATCTAAATCTCTGCCATCCCACTAATACAAGTAATCCATATATTATCTTCAGTCTACAAACAAAAAAATAACTGTTCTTGAAAATTCTTTAAAAAAAATATTGTATGGAATAACGTTAGTCAAGCTCATGTAGCAGGTGCATTAGCTCATCATGTAGCCTCAAGCTAAATGACACAATATAATTTATTAATAATACAGTTTTACTTAAAGCTCACTTTAAAACACCATCGAGTATTTGAACCATATTCCGGTCGCGGTTTAAAATGGTTTCAAGTCAAAAAAATATTTTAAAATATGTTTTATTTAGCATTAAATACGAAGCTAGGGGCTATCTTTACTAGCATGCATACTGTAACATTCTTTGTTCCTATAACCAAAATCGAACAGAAAGCACACACACAAACCAGCTATACTTGAATCCTGAATTTATTAGCTTTTTTAAATCACACGAAGAGATGTTTAGTTGCGTTTGCCTCGTAGCTCAGAATGAGGAAGTAAACAGACAGCGCGTCAGTCAGTGAAGAAGCACAGCCTTTTGGTCACGTTGAACACGTGGATGATTGACAGATTTAGAAACGAATCATATCGCGCTGATGTCATGGTTTACTCGAGTCAGGAAGAGTAGAGTCATCGCTAGCTCTGTTAGCTGTTTTTAGCATTTTTGATCGCTTATTTCAAGTATATTTGAATAGAAATGTGTTTCTGCATTATAAAATATTTTTAAAAAATGTCATAATAATTCATTATTTCTCCAAATGTGCGCACCATTGGACTAATATCCCTCGTGGATCGTGGATATTGTATGTATATGAACACAAATAAACCGGAGATGAGATGAATGGCTGCTGTATAAGAGATGATTTCTATTCCAAATAACGAACGTTACAGATTAATTATTTTGCACTCCTGGGATAAATTAAGAAATTAATGTCACTGAAAACCAGTTTAATTATAAACAGTGGTCAAATATCGAAGCTGGAGTTTTAAACCATCCTAATAAAGCTAATATTGTCCAGATTAAGTAAGAGTGTGATGTTTTTAACTAGTAATGAAATTAAAAAAAATCAGGATCACCAGTGGTCCTTGCTGAGGAAGGGGTTTTAAAAACATTTGAGGAATCTTTGGCCAAAAACATGTTAAATCGGTCTAATATAGACTTCTGTCTAGCTGATATAACATCACGGGAAGTCTGTATAGTATGAGAAGTATGTATAGTAAGTTACTGTTCATTGACTCTGGCCTGACGTAATATCAGACGAGTTAACGAGTATGTATAGAAAGTTCAATTTTCGAGTACTCTTTGGCCAGAAAATTTTTCAAAAGGACTTTTGTCAGGCTGATATAACCTCAGAAGAAATCAATCTGAATGTATAGTGTTAATCTTTAAGGACTCTTTGGACAGTAATATTTTCAGTAGGTCAAATATGGAAATCTGTATGGCTCATTGAACACCAAAAGGAGTCAATATGTTTAGAAAGATAGAGTTCAAATACTCTTTGGGCAAAAATATGTTCAAAAAGGGACCTCGGTATGGCTGATTTACCATCAGGAAGTTTATATAGTTTGTATAGTTTATAACTAAGTTTATATAGTTTGAAACCTTTTGAGGACCCTTTGACCAGAAAAAGGTTCAATTGGTCAGATATGGTCTTCTATTTATAGTAAGTTAATGTTCATTGACTCTGGCCACAAATATGTTCATTAGGTCAAATATGGACTTCTGTATGGCTGATTTTTTTTATCAAAAGTAGTCTATAACATCACATATAGTTTATATAGTTTAAAAACTTTTGAGGACCCTTTGACCAGGAATAAGCTCAATAGGTCAGATAAGGACATATATATGGCTTATGAAGCATCAGAAAGAGTCTTTGAGTCTTTGAAAGCTCAAGATTGACTATTATTTGGCCAAAAATATGTTCCTTGGGTCAAATATGGACTTCTTTTTTGGCTGAGTGACATCAGAAGGAGTCTATGAGAATGTATAGAAAGTTAATGGTTCAATTGGTCAGATATGGACTTCTATATGGACATCTATATGGCTTATGGAGCATCAGAAGGAGTCTTTGAGTATGTATAGAAAGCTCAAGATTGACTATTATTTGGCCAAAAATATGTTCGTTGGGTCAAATATGGTCTTCTTTTTTGGCTGACGTAACATCAGAAGGAGTCTTTGAGTATGTATGGAAAGCTCAAGATTGACTATTATTTGGCCAAAAATATGTTCCTTGGGTCAAATATGGACTTCTTTTTTGGCAGACGTGACATCAGAAGGAGTCTTTAAATATAGAAAGTTCTCTTGGTCAGAAATGTGTTTAGTAATTCATATTTTGAATAGTGTCTTCCTGACATCAGAATAAATCAGAATGTATAAGTTAATCTTTAAGGAATCTTTGGCCAGAAACATGTTCAGTATTTCAAAAAGGGCCCTCTGTTTGTCTGATTTAACATCAGATGGAGTCTAAAAATGTATATAGTTTAAATCCATTTGAAGACCCTTTGACCAGAAATTAGTTCAATAGGTCAGATATGGACTTCTATATGGACATCTATATTGCTTATGAAAGCATCAGAAAGAGTCTTTGAGTATGTATAGAAAGCTCAAGATTGACTATTATTTGTCCAAAGATATGTTCCTTGGGTCAAATATGGACTTGGCTGACGTAACATCAGAAGGAGTCTTTGAGTATGTATAAAGTTCAAGAATGACTAATATTTGGCCAAAAATATGTTCCTTGGGTCAAATATAGACTTCTTTTTTGGCTGACGTAACATCACAAGGAGTCTTTGAGTATGTATAGAAAGTTCGTTTCGAGAACTCTTTGGTCAGAAATATGTTTAGTAATTCATATTTTGAATGGTGCCTTCCTGACATCAGAAGAAATCAATCTGAATGTTAATTTCATCTTTATAGAATCTTTGACCAAAAACATGTTCAGTATTTCAAAAAGGAACCTCTGTATGTCTGATTTAACATCAAAAGGAGTCTATAAGTTTATATAGTTAAAAACCATTTAAGGACCCTTTGGCCAGAAATACGTTCAATTGGTCAAGATATGGACTTCTCTAAGAACATCTATATGGCAAAGAAAGAGTCTTTGACTCTTGAGTCTTGAGTCTTTGAGAGTCTCAGACATACAGACATTCCTCTGTATGTCTGATTTAGCATCAAAAGTAGTCTATAAGTTTATATAGTTAAAAACCATTTAAGGACCCTTTGGCCAGAAATACGTTCAATTGGTCAAGATATGAACTTCTCTAAGAACATCTATATGGCAAAGAAAGAGTCTTTGAGTGTGTCTAAAAAGTTCAAGAGTGACTATTATAGAGGTATAGAAATTTCAAGATCGAGGGCCATATTTAAGTTGAGTAGGTCAAAAGGGACCTCTTTATGGCTGATTTAACACTAGAAGGAGTCTCTAAATTTATATAGTTTAAATCCATTTGAAGACCCTTTGACCAGAAATTAGTTCAAAAGGTCAGATATGACTACTTTCTTCCTGATATAACATTACGTGAAGTCATTACATATTTCTGGCCAGAGTCCATGAACATTAACTCTCGATACATACAGACTATGTATCGTGAGTTAATGTTCATGGACTCTGGCCAGAAATATGTTCAATAAGTCAAATATTTGACTTCAATTGGTCAAATATGGACTACCAATCAGAAGGAGTCTATGAGTATGTACAGAAAAGTCAGGATCAAGGACTCATTGGCAAGAAGTATATTCAAAAGGTACACATCAGGAGGAGACAATGAGAATGAACACCAAGTCGAGGACACTTCGGCCAGAAAAATGTTCATTAGGTCAAAAATGCTGGATGTAACTTCAGAAGAAGTCAATCAGTATGTGTAGAAAGTTCAAGTTTGAGGACTCATACTGTACTGAGGAAAGATCAAAATGAGTCATTATGTATAGAATGTTCAAGATCAAGTACATTTTGGCTAGAAATATATTTCGTAGGTCAATTATGGACAAATGTCTGGCTGACTTAAAATCAGAAAGAGTCTTTAAGAATCTATAGTAAGTTGCCTTTTGGGGACCATTTGGCCAGAAATATTTTCATTGGGCCAAATCCATCTGGCTGACGTAACATCAGAAGTAGTCAATGAGTTTACATAGTAAAAAAAAACTTTGAGGACCCTTTGGTCAGAAATATGTTCAATAGATTAGATCAATCAGTATGTGAAGAAAGTTCAAGATTGAGGACTCTTTAGCAAGAAATATATTCAGTAGGTTAAAAATGGACTACTGTATGGCTAAAGTACCATTGAAAAAGGAGTCATTGAGAATATATAGTACGCTTCCTTTTGGGGAAATATTTTCAATGAGCCAAATACTGGCTGACTTACGAAAACATCAGAAGTAATCAATGAGAATCATAGAAAGTTCAATATCGAGGTCTCTCTTGCCAGAAATATGTTAACGAGGTCAAATATGGACTTCTGTATGGCGGACGTAACATCAGAAGGAGTCTAAGAGTTTATATAATAAAAAAACATTTTGAAGACCCATTGGCCAGAAATATGTTCATTTGATCAGATATGTGCTTTTGTATGGCAATGAGTTTACATAGTGTGTAGAAAATATGTGTAGATAGTTCAAGTTTGAGGACTCTTTAACAAGAAATATGTTCAATAAGTTAAATATGGACTACTGTATGGCTGAAGTAACCCCAACAGGAGTCAGGAGAATATATATTATAGAATGTTTAAGATCAAGTACTTTTTGGCCAGAAATATATCCAGTAGTTCAAATATGGACAATTGTATATTTGCAATACATGATATTTGCAATGCAATCGGCTGTTGTATTGCATTTCTCTTACGATCAAACGTTGTGCAATAATAACATATAAGAATATAAGAAAAACATATGAGTAATATGCAATGCAATCTGTTGCAATGCATTAAAACCTTTTTCCGTTGTGCAAAGAACCTAACAAATGTCATTGTACATGAAGAATAACATATAAGTAATATGCATATTGTTGTCAATCTGCTGTTGTATTGCATTGCACATACGATCAGGCGTTGTGCATTGAAGAATAAGTATATGCACTTTGTTGCATTGCAATGCATTCAAGAGCTAACTCAATCTGAAGTGCGTTGAAGATATTTGCAATGCAATTTACTGTTCCATTGCACTGCACATACGATCAAACGTTATGCATTGAAGAATAAGAAATATGCACTTTGTTGCATTGCAATGCATTCAAGAGCTAACTCAATCTGAAGTGCGTTGAAGATATTTGCAATGCAATCTTATATCAAGCGTTGTGCATTGAAAGTATGACAAATAAGTAATATGCACTTTGTTGCATTGCAATGCATGCAAGAACTAACTCAATCTGAAGTGCGTTGACGATATTTGCAATGCAATCTTATATTAAGCGTTGTGCATTGAAAGTATGACAAATAAGTAACATTAACTTTGTTGCATTGCAATGCATTCAACAACTAACTCAATCTGAAGTGCGTTGCAATGCAATGCAATCTTATATTAAGCATTGTGCATTGAAAGTATGACAAATAAGTAATTTGCACTTTGTTGCATTGCAATGCAATGCAGATATTTGCAATGCAATCTTATATTAAGCATTGTGCATTGAAAGTATGACAAATAAGTTATATGCACTTTGTTGCATTGCAATGCATTCAAGAACTAACTCAATCTGAAGTGCGTTGACGATATTTGCAATGCAATCTTATATTAAGCGTTGTGCATTGAAAGTATGACAAATAAGTAACATGCACTTTGTTGCATTGCAATGCATTCAACAACTAACTCAATCTGAAGTGCGTTGCAATGCAATGCAATCTTATATTAAGCGTTGTGCATTGAAAGTATGACAAATAAGTAACATGCACTTTGTTGCATTGCAATGCATTCAAGAACTAACTCAATCTGAAGTGCGTTGACGATATTTGCAATGCAATCTTATATTAAGCGTTGTGCATTGAAAGTATGACAAATAAGTAACATTAACTTTGTTGCATTGCAATGCATTCAACAACTAACTCAATCTGAAGTGCATTGAAGATATTTGCATTGCAATCTGCTGTTGCATTGCATTGCTTATTTTAATCATTGTGCATTGAAAGTATAACAAATAAGTAATATGGACTTTGTTGCATTGCAATGCATTCAAGAACTAACTCAATCTGAAGTGCATTGAAGATATTTGCAATGCAATCTGCTTTTGAAATGCTTATATCAAGCGTTGTGCATTGAAAGTATGACAAATAAGTAATATGCACTTTGTTGCATTGCAATGCAATGCAGATATTTGCAATGCAATTTGCTGTTCCATTGCACTGCACCAACGATCAAACGTTATGCATTGAAGAATAAGAAATATGCACTTTGTTGCATTGCAATGCATTCAAGAGCTAACTCAATCTGAAGTGCGTTGAAGATATTTGCAATGCAATCGCTGTTGCAATGCTTATATCAAGCGTTGTGCATTGAAAGTATGACAAATAAGTAATATGCACTTTGTTGCATTGCAATGCATTCAAGAACTAACTCAATCTGAAGTGCGTTGACGATATATGCAATGCAATCTTATATCATTCGTTGTGCAATGAAAGTATGACAAATAAGTAATATGCACTTTGTTGCATTGCAATGGATTCAAGAGCTAACTCAATCTGAAGTGCGTTGAAGATATTTGCAATGCAATCTTATATCAAGCGTTGTGCATTGAAAGTATGACAAATAAGTAATATGCACGTTGTTGCATTGCAATGCATTCAAGAACTAACTCAATCTGAAGTGCGTTGACGATATTTGCAATGCAATCTTATATTAAGCGTTGTGCATTGAAAGTATGACAAATAAGTAACATTATCTTTGTTGCATTGCAATGCATTCAACAACTAACTCAATCTGAAGTGCATTGAAGATATTTGCATTGCAATCTGCTGTTGCATTGCATTGCTTATTTTAAGCATTGTGCATTGAAAGTATAACAAATAAGTAATATGCACTTTGTTGCATTGCAATGCATTCAAGAACTAACTCAATCTGAAGTGCATTGAAGATATTTGCAATGCAATCTGCTTTTGCAATGCTTATATCAAGCGTTGTGCATTGAAAGTATGACAAATAAGTAATATGCACTTTGTTGCATTGCAATGCAATGCAGATATTTGCAATGCAATTTGCTGTTCCATTGCACTGCACCAACGATCAAACGTTATGCATTGAAGAATAAGAAATATGCACTTTGTTGCATTGCAATGCATTCAAGAGCTAACTCAATCTGAAGTGCGTTGAAGATATTTGCAATGCAATTTACTGTTCCATTGCACTGCACATACGATCAAACGTTATGCATTGAAGAATAAGAAATATGCACATTGTTGCATTGCAATAAATTCAAGAGCTAACTCAATCTGACGTAAATTGAATATATTTGCAATGCAATCTGCTGGTGCAATGCTTATAACAAGCGTTGTGCATTGAAAGTATGACAAATAAGTAATATGCACTTTGTTGCATTGCAATGCATTCAAGAACTAACTCAATCTGAAGTGCGTTGACGATATTTGCAATGCAATCTTATATCATTCGTTGTGCAATGAAAGTATGACAAATAAGTAATATGAACTTTGTTGCATTGCAATGCATTCAAGAACTAACTCAATCTGAAGTGCATTGAAGTTATTTGCAATTCAATCTGCTGTTGCAATGCTTATATCAAGCGTTGTGCATTGAAAGTATGACAAATAAGTAATATGCACTTTGTTGCATTGCAATGCATTCAAGAACTAACTCAATCTGAAGTACATTGAAGATATTTGCAATGCAATCTGCTTTTGCAATGCTTATATCAAGCATTATGCATTAAAAGTATGACAAATAAGTAATATGCACTTTGTTGCATTGCAATGCAACGATCAAACGTTATGCATTGAAGAATAAGAAATATGCACTTTGTTGCATTGCAATGCATTCAAGAGCTAACTCAATCTGAAGTGCGTTTATGATATTTGCAATGCAATTTACTGTTCCATTGCACTGCACATACGATCAAACGTTATGCATTGAAGAATAAGAATTATGCACTTGTTGCATTGCAATGCATTCAAGAGCTAACTCATTCTGAAGTGCATTGAAGATATTTGCAATGCAATCTGCTGTTGCAATGCTTATATCAAGCATTGTGCATTGAAAGTATGACAAATAAGTAATATGCACTTTGTTGCAGTGCAATGCATTCAAGAACTAACTCAATCTGAAGTGCGTTGACGATATTTGCAATGCAATCTGCTGTTGCAATGCTTATTCAAGCGTTGTGCATTGAAAGTATGACAAATAAGTAATATGCACTTTGTTGCATTGCAATGCATTCAAGAACTAACTCAATCTGAAGTGCGTTGACGATATTTGCAATGCAATCTTATATTAAGCGTTGTGCATTGAAAGTATGACAAATAAGTAACATGCACTTTGTTGCATTGCAATGCATTCAACAACTAACTCAATCTGAAGTGCGTTGCAATGCAATGCAATCTTATATTAAGCGTTGTGCATTGAAAGTATGACCAATAAGTAACATGCACTTTGTTGCATTGCAATGCATTCAACAACTAACTCAATCTGAAGTGCGTTGCAATGCAATGCAATCTTATATTAAGCATTGTGCATTGAAAGTATGACAAATAAGTAATATGCACTTTGTTGCATTGCAATGCATTCAAGAACTAACTCAATCTGAAGTGCATTGAAGATATTTGCAATGCAATCTGCTGTTGCAATGCTTATTCAAGCGTTGTGCATTGAAAGTATGACAAATAAGTAACATGCACTTTGTTGCATTGCAATGCATTCAACAACTAACTCAATCTGAAGTGCGTTGCAATGCAATGCAATCTTATATTAAGCATAGTGCATTGAAAGTATGACAAATAAGTAATATGCACTTTGTTTTATTGCAATGCAATGCAGATATTTGCAATGTAATCTTATATTAAGCATTGTGCATTGAAAGTATGACAAATAAGTAATATGCACTTTGTTGCATTGCAATGTAATGCAGATATTTGCAATGCAATCTTATATCAAGCGTTGTGCATTGAAAGTATGACAAATAGGCTAAGTAATATGCACTTTGTTGCATTGCAATGCATTCAACAACTAACTCAATCTGAAGTGCGTTGATGATATTTGCAATGCAATCTTATATTAAGCGTTGTGCATTGAAAGTATGACAAATAAGTAACATGCACTTTGTTGCATTGCAATGCATTCAACAATTAACTCAATCTGAAGTGCGTTGCAATGCAATGCAATCTTATATTAATCATTGTGCATTGAAAGTATGACAAATAAGTAATATGCACTTTGTTGCATTGCAATGCAATGCAGATATTTTCAATGCAATCTTATATTAAGCATTGTGCATTGAAAGTATGACAAATAAGTAATATGCACTTTGTTGCAATGCAATGCAATGCAGATATTTGCAATGCAATCTTATATCAAGCGTTGTGCATTGAAAGTATGACAAATAAGTAATATGCACTTTGTTGCATTGCAATGCATTCAAGAACTAACTCAATCTGAATGCATTGAAGATATTTGCAATGCAATCTGCTTTTGCAATGCTTATTCAAGTGTTGTGCATTGAAAGTATGACAAATAAGTAATATGCACTTTGTTGCATTGCAATGCATTCAAGAACTATCTCAATCTGAAGTGCGTTGACGATATTTGCAATGCAATCTTATATTAAGCGTTGTGCATTGAAAGTATGACAAATAAGTAACATGCACTTTGTTGTATTGCAATGCATTCAACAACTAACTCAATCTGAAGTGCGTTGCAATGCAATGCAATCTTATGTTAAGCGTTTTGCATTGAAAGTATGACAAATAAGTAACATGCACTTTGTTGCATTGCAATGCATTCAACAACTAACTCAATCTGAAGTGCGTTGCAATGCAATGCAATCTTATATTAAGCATTGTGCATTGAAAGTATGACAGATAAGTAATATGAACTTTGTTGCATTGCAATGCAATGCAGATATTTGCAATGCAATCTTATATTAAGCATTGTGCATTGAAAGTATGACAAATAAGTAATATGCACTTTGTTGCATTGCAATGCAATGCATATATTTGCAATGCAATCTTAAATCAAGCTTTGTGCATTGAAAGTATGACAAATAAGTAATATGCACTTTGTTGCATTGCAATGCAATGCAGATATTTGCAATGCAATCTTATATCAAGCGTTGTGCATTGAAAGTATGACAAATAAGTAATATGCACTTTGTTGCATTGCAATGCATTCAAGAACTAACTCAATCTGAAGTTCATTGAAGATATTTGCAATGGAATCTGCTTTTGCAATGCTTATTCAAGTGTTGTGCATTGAAAGTATGACAAATAAGTAATATGCACTTTGTTGCATTGCAATGCATTCAAGAACTAACTCAATCTGAAGTGCGTTGACGATATTTGCAATGCAATCTTATATTAAGCGTTGTGCATTGAAAGTATGACAAATAAGTAACATGCACTTTGTTGCATTGCAATGCATTCAACAACTAACTCAATCTGAAGTGCGTTGCAATGCAATGCAATCTTATATTAAGCATTGTGCATTGAAAGTATGACAGATAAGTAATATGAACTTTGTTGCATTTCAGTGCAATGCAGATATTTGCAATGCAATCTTATATTAAGCATTGTGCATTGAAAGTATGACAAATAAGTAATATGCACTTTGTTGCATTGCAATGCAATGCAGATATTTGCAATGCAATCTTATATCAAGCGTTGTGCATTGAAAGTATGACAAATAAGTAATATGCATTTTGTTGCATTGCAATGCATTCAAGAACTAACTCAATCTGAAGTGCATTGAAGATATTTGCAATGCAATCTGCTTTTGCAATGCTTATTCAAGTGTTGTGCATTGAAAGTATGACAAATAAGTAATATGCACTTTGTTGCATTGCAATGCATTCAAGAACTAACTCAATCTGAAGTGCGTTGCAATGCAATGCAATCTTATATTAAGCGTTTTGCATTGAAAGTATGACAAATAAGTAACATGCACTTTGTTGCATTGCAATGCATTCAACAACTAACTCAATCTGAAGTGCATTGAAGTTATTTGCAATTCAATCTGCTGTTGCAATGCTTATATTTGCAATGCAATCTTATATTAAGCATTGTGCATTGAAAGTATGACAAATAAGTAATATGCACTTTGTTGCATTGCAATGCAATGCATATATTTGCAATGCAATCTTATATCAAGCTTTGTGCATTGAAAGTATGACAAATAGTAATATGCACTTTGTTGCATTGCAATGCATTCAACAACTAACTCAATCTGAAGTGCGTTGCAATGCAATGCAATCTTATATTAATCATTGTGCATTGAAAGTATGACCAATAAGTAACATGCACTTTGTTGAATTGCAATGCATTCAACAACTAACTCAATCTGAAGTGCGTTGACGATATTTGCAATGCAATCTTATATTAAGCGTTGTGCATTGAAAGTATGACAAATAAGTAACATGCACTTTGTTGTATTGCAATGCATTCAACAACTAACTCAATCTGAAGTGCGTTGCAATGCAATGCAATCTTATATTAAGCGTTTTGCATTGAAAGTATGACCAATAAGTAACATGCACTTTGTTGCATTGCAATGCATTCAACAACTAACTCAATCTGAAGTGCGTTGCAATGCAATGCAATCTTATATTAAGCATTGTGCATTGAAAGTATGACAAATAAGTAATATGCACTTTGTTGCATTGCAATGCATTCAAGAACTAACTCAATCTGAAGTGCATTGAAGATATTTGCAATGCAATCTGCTGTTGCAATTCAATCTGAAGTGCGTTGCAATGCAATGCAATCTTATATTAAGCATTGTGCATTGAAAGTATGACAAATAAGTAATATGCACTTTGTTGCATTGCAATGCATTCAACAACTAACTCAATCTGAAGTGCGTTGCAATGCAATGCAATGCAATCTTATATTAATCATTGTGCATTGAAAGTATGACCAATAAGTAATATGCACTTTGTTGCATTGCAATGCAATGCAGATATTTTCAATGCAATCTTATATTAAGCATTGTGCATTGAAAGTATGACAAATAAGTAATATGCACTTTGTTGCATTGCAATGCAATGCAGATATTTGCAATGCAATCTTATATCAAGCGTTGTGCATTGAAAGTATGACAAATAAGTAATATGCACTTTGTTGCATTGCAATGCATTCAAGAACTAACTCAATCTGAAGTGCATTGAAGATATTTGCAATGCAATCTGCTTTTGCAATGCTTATTCAAGTGTTGTGCATTGAAAGTATGACAAATAAGTAATATGCACTTTGTTGCATTGCAATGCATTCAAGAACTAACTCAATCTGAAGTGCGTTGCAATGCAATGCAATCTTATATTAAGCGTTTTGCATTGAAAGTATGACAAATAAGTAACATGCACTTTGTTGCATTGCAATGCATTCAACAACTAACTCAATCTGAAGTGCGTTGCAATGCAATGCAATCTAATATTAAGCATTGTGCATTGAAAGTATGACAAATAAGTAATATGAACTTTGTTGCATTGCAATGCAATGCAGATATTTGCAATGCAATCTTATATTAAGCATTGTGCATTGAAAGTATGACAAATAAGTAATATGCACTTTGTTGCATTGCAATGCAATGCATATATTTGCAATGCAATCTTATATCAAGCTTTGTGCATTGAAAGTATGACAAATAGTAATATGCACTTTGTTGCATTGCAATGCATTCAACAACTAACTCAATCTGAAGTGCGTTGCAATGCAATGCAATCTTATATTAATCATTGTGCATTGAAAGTATGACCAATAAGTAACATGCACTTTGTTGCATTGCAATGCATTCAACAACTAACTCAATCTGAAGTGCGTTGACGATATTTGCAATGCAATCTTATATTAAGCGTTGTGCATTGAAAGTATGACAAATAAGTAACATGCACTTTGTTGTATTGCAATGCATTCAACAACTAACTCAATCTGAAGTGCGTTGCAATGCAATGCAATCTTATATTAAGCGTTTTGCATTGAAAGTATGACCAATAAGTAACATGCACTTTGTTGCATTGCAATGCATTCAACAACTAACTCAATCTGAAGTGCGTTGCAATGCAATGCAATCTTATATTAAGCATTGTGCATTGAAAGTATGACAAATAAGTAATATGCACTTTGTTGCATTGCAATGCATTCAAGAACTAACTCAATCTGAAGTGCATTGAAGATATTTGCAATGCAATCTGCTGTTGCAATGCTTATTCAAGCGTTGTGCATTGAAAGTATGACAAATAAGTAACATGCACTTTGTTGCATTGCAATGCATTCAACAACTAACTCAATCTGAAGTGCGTTGCAATGCAATGCAATCTTATATTAAGCATAGTGTATTGAAAGTATGACAAATAAGTAATATGCACTTTGTTGCATTGCAATGCAATGCAGGTATTTGCAATGTAATCTTATATTAAGCATTGTGCATTGAAAGTATGACAAATAAGTAATATGCACTTTGTTGCATTGCAATGTAATGCAGATATTTGCAATGCAATCTTATATCAAGCGTTGTGCATTGAAAGTATGACAAATAGGCTAAGTAATATGCACTTTGTTGCATTGCAATGCATTCAACAACTAACTCAATCTGAAGTGCGTTGATGATATTTGCAATGCAATCTTATATTAAGCGTTGTGCATTGAAAGTATGACAAATAAGTAACATGCACTTTGTTGCATTGCAATGCATTCAACAACTAACTCAATCTGAAGTGCGTTGCAATGCAATGCAATCTTATATTAATCATTGTGCATTGAAAGTATGACAAATAAGTAATATGCACTTTGTTGCATTGCAATGTAATGCAGATATTTTCAATGCAATCTTATATTAAGCATTGTGCATTGAAAGTATGACAAATAAGTAATATGCACTTTGTTGCATTGCAATGCAATGCAGATATTTGCAATGCAATCTTATATCAAGCGTTGTGCATTGAAAGTATGACAAATAAGTAATATGCACTTTGTTGCATTGCAATGCATTCAAGAACTAACTCAATCTGAAGTGCATTGAAGATATTTGCAATGCAATCTGCTTTTGCAATGCTTATTCAAGTGTTGTGCATTGAAAGTATGACAAATAAGTAATATGCACTTTGTTGCATTGCAATGCATTCAAGAACTATCTCAATCTGAAGTGCGTTGACGATATTTGCAATGCAATCTTATATTAAGCGTTGTGCATTGAAAGTATGACAAATAAGTAACATGCACTTTGTTGTATTGTAATGCATTCAACAACTAACTCAATCTGAAGTGCGTTGCAATGCAATGCAATCTTATGTTAAGCGTTTTGCATTGAAAGTATGACAAATAAGTAACATGCACTTTGTTGCATTGCAATGCATTCAACAACTAACTCAATCTGAAGTGCGTTGCAATGCAATGCAATCTTATATTAAGCATTGTGCATTGAAAGTATGACAGATAAGTAATATGAACTTCTTTGCATTGCAATGCAATGCAGATATTTGCAATGCAATCTTATATTAAGCATTGTGCATTGAAAGTATGACAAATAAGTAATATGCACTTTGTTGCATTGCAATGCAGTGCATATATTTGCAATGCAATCTTAAATCAAGCTTTGTGCATTGAAAGTATGACAAATAAGTAATATGCACTTTGTTGCATTGCAATGCATTCAAGAACTAACTCAATCTGAAGTGCATTGAAGATATTTGCAATGCAATCTGCTGTTGCAATGCTTATTCAAGCGTTGTGCATTGAAAGTATGACAAATAAGTAATATGCACTTTGTTGCATTGCAATGCATTCAACAACTAACTCAATCTGAAGTGCGTTGCAATGCAATGCAATCTTACATTAATCATTGTGCATTGAAAGTATGACAAATAAGTAATATGCACTTTGTTGCATTGCAATGCAATGCAGATATTTGCAATGCAATCTTATATTAAGCATTGTGCATTGAAAGTATGACAAATAAGTAATATGCACTTTGTTGCATTGCAATGCATTCAACAACTAACTCAATCTGAAGTGCGTTGCAATGCAATGCAATCTTATATTAATCATTTTGCATTGAAAGTATGACAAATAAGTAATATGCACTTTGTTGCATTGCAATGGAATGCAGATATTTTCAATGCAATCTTATATTAAGCATTGGTGCATTGAAAGTATGACAAATAAGTAATATGCACTTTGTTGCATTGCAATGCAATGCAGATATTTGCAATGCAATCTTATATCAAGCATTGTGCATTGAAAGTATGACAAATAAGTAATATGCACTTTGTTGCATTGCAATGCAATGCAGATATTTGCAATGCAATCTTATATCAAGCGTTGTGCATTGAAAGTATGACAAATAAGTAATATGCACTTTGTTGCATTGCAATGCATTCAAGAACTAACTCAATCTTAAGTGCATTGAAGATATTTGCAATGCAATCTGCTTTTGCAATGCTTATTCAAGTGTTGTGCATTGAAAGTATGACAAATAAGTAATATGCACTTTGTTGCATTGCAATGCATTCAAGAACTAACTCAATCTGAAGTGCGTTGACGATATTTGCAATGCAATCTTATATTAAGCGTTGTGCATTGAAAGTATGACAAATAAGTAACATGCACTTTGTTGTATTGCAATGCATTCAACAACTAACTCAATCTGAAGTGCGTTGCAATGCAATGCAATCTTATGTTAAGCGTTTTGCATTGAAAGTATGACAAATAAGTAACATGCACTTTGTTGCATTGCAATGCATTCAACAACTAACTCAATCTGAAGTGCGTTGCAATGCAATGCAATCTTATATTAAGCATTGTGCATTGAAAGTATGACAGATAAGTAATATGAACTTTGTTGCATTGCAATGCAATGCAGATATTTGCAATGCAATCTTATATTAAGCATTGTGCATTGAAAGTATGACAAATAAGTAATATGCACTTTGTTGCATTGCAATGCATTCAACAACTAACTCAATCTGAAGTGCGTTGCAATGCAATGCAATCTTATATTAATCATTGTGCATTGAAAGTATGACAAATAAGTAATATGCACTTTGTTGCATTGCAATGCAATGCAGATATTTTCAATGCAATCTTATATTAAGCATTGTGCATTGAAAGTATGACAAATAAGTAATATGCACTTTGTTGCATTGCAATGCAATGCAGATATTTGCAATGCAATCTTATATCAAGCGTTGTGCATTGAAAGTATGACAAATAAGTAATATGCACTTTGTTGCATTGCAATGCATTCAAGAACTAACTAAATCTGAAGTGCATTGAAGATATTTGCAATGCAATCTGCTTTTGCAATGCTTATTCAAGTGTTGTGCATTGAAAGTATGACAAATAAGTAATATGCACTTTGTTGCATTGCAATGCATTCAAGAACTAACTCAATCTGAAGTGCGTTGCAATGCAATGCAATCTTATATTAAGCGTTTTGCATTGATAGTATGACAAATAAGTAACATGCACTTTGTTGCATTGCAATGCATTCAACAACTAACTCAATCTGAAGTGCGTTGCAATGCAATGCAATCTAATATTAAGCATTGTGCATTGAAAGTATGACAAATAAGTAATATGAACTTTGTTGCATTGCAATGCAATGCAGATATTTGCAATGCAATCTTATATTAAGCATTGTGCATTGAAAGTATGACAAATAAGTAATATGCACTTTGTTGCATTGCAATGCAATGCATATATTTGCAATGCAATCTTATATCAAGCTTTGTGCATTGAAAGTATGACAAATAGTAATATGCACTTTGTTGCATTGCAATGCATTCAACAACTAACTCAATCTGAAGTGCGTTGCAATGCAATGCAATCTTATATTAATCATTGTGCATTGAAAGTATGACCAATAAGTAACATGCACTTTGTTGCATTGCAATGCATTCAACAACTAACTCAATCTGAAGTGCGTTGACGATATTTGCAATGCAATCTTATATTAAGCGTTGTGCATTGAAAGTATGACAAATAAGTAACATGCACTTTGTTGTATTGCAATGCATTCAACAACTAACTCAATCTGAAGTGCGTTGCAATGCAATGCAATCTTATATTAAGCGTTTTGCATTGAAAGTATGACCAATAAGTAACATGCACTTTGTTGCATTGCAATGCATTCAACAACTAACTCAATCTGAAGTGCGTTGCAATGCAATGCAATCTTATATTAAGCATTGTGCATTGAAAGTATGACAAATAAGTAATATGCACTTTGTTGCATTGCAATGCATTCAAGAACTAACTCAATCTGAAGTGCATTGAAGATATTTGCAATGCAATCTGCTATTGCAATGCTTATTCAAGCGTTGTGCATTGAAAGTATGACAAATAAGTAACATGCACTTTGTTGCATTGCAATGCATTCAACAACTAACTCAATCTGAAGTGCGTTGCAATGCAATGCAATCTTATATTAAGCATAGTGCATTGAAATTATGACAAATAAGTAATATGCACTTTGTTGCATTGCAATGCAATGCAGATATTTGCAATGTAATCTTATATTAAGCATTGTGCATTGAAAGTATGACAAATAAGTAATATGCACTTTGTTGCATTGCAATGTAATGCAGATATTTGCAATGCAATCTTATATCAAGCGTTGTGCATTGAAAGTATGACAAATAGGCTAAGTAATATGCACTTTGTTGCATTGCAATGCATTCAACAACTAACTCAATCTGAAGTGCGTTGATGATATTTGCAATGCAATCTTATATTAAGCGTTGTGCATTGAAAGTATGACAAATAAGTAACATGCACTTTGTTGCATTGCAATGCATTCAACAACTAACTCAATCTGAAGTGCGTTGCAATGCAATGCAATCTTATATTAATCATTGTGCCATTGAAAGTATGACAAATAAGTAATATGCACTTTGTTGCATTGCAATGCAATGCAGATATTTTCAATGCAATCTTATATTAAGCATTGTGCATTGAAAGTATGACAAATAAGTAATATGCACTTTGTTGCATTGCAATGCAATGCAGATATTTGCAATGCAATCTTATATCAAGCGTTGTGCATTGAAAGTATGACAAATAAGTAATATGCACTTTGTTGCATTGCAATGCATTCAAGAACTAACTCAATCTGAAGTGCATTGAAGATATTTGCAATGCAATCTGCTTTTGCAATGCTTATTCAAGTGTTGTGCATTGAAAGTATGACAAATAAGTAATATGCACTTTGTTGCATTGCAATGCATTCAAGAACTATCTCAATCTGAAGTGCGTTGACGATATTTGCAATGCAATCTTATATTAAGCGTTGTGCATTGAAAGTATGACAAATAAGTAACATGCACTTTGTTGTATTGCAATGCATTCAACAACTAACTCAATCTGAAGTGCGTTGCAATGCAATGCAATCTTATGTTAAGCGTTTTGCATTGAAAGTATGACAAATAAGTAACATGTACTTTGTTGCATTGCAATGCATTCAACAACTAACTCAATCTGAAGTGCGTTGCAATGCAATGCAATCTTATATTAAGCATTGTGCATTGAAAGTATGACAGATAAGTAATATGAACTTTGTTGCATTGCAATGCAATGCAGATATTTGCAATGCAATCTTATATTAAGCATTGTGCATTGAAAGTATGACAAATAAGTAATATGCACTTTGTTGCATTGCAATGCATTCAACAACTAACTCAATCTGAAGTGCGTTGCAATGCAATGCAATCTTATATTAATCATTGTGCATTGAAAGTATGACAAATAAGTAATATGCACTTTGTTGCATTGCAATGGAATGCAGATATTTTCAATGCAATCTTATATTAAGCATTGTGCATTGAAAGTATGACAAATAAGTAATATGCACTTTGTTGCATTGCAAGGCAATGCAGATATTTGCAATGCAATCTTATATCAAGCATTGTGCATTGAAAGTATGACAAATAAGTAATATGCACTTTGTTGCATTGCAATGCAATGCAGATATTTGCAATGCAATCTTATATCAAGCGTTGTGCATTGAAAGTATGAAAAATAAGTAATATGCACTTTGTTGCATTGCAATGCATTCAAGAACTAACTCAATCTGAAGTGCATTGAAGATATTTGCAATGCAATCTGCTTTTGCAATGCTTATTCAAGTGTTGTGCATTGAAAGTATGACAAATAAGTAATATGCACTTTGTTGCATTGCAATGCATTCAAGAACTAACTCAATCTGAAGTGCGTTGACGATATTTGCAATGCAATCTTATATTAAGCGTTGTGCATTGAAAGTATGACAAATAAGTAACATGCACTTTGTTGTATTGCAATGCATTCAACAACTAACTCAATCTGAAGTGCGTTGCAATGCAATGCAATCTTATGTTAAGCGTTTTGCATTGAAAGTATGACAAATAAGTAACATGCACTTTGTTGCATTGCAATGCATTCAACAACTAACTCAATCTGAAGTGCGTTGCAATGCAATGCAATCTTATATTAAGCATTGTGCATTGAAAGTATGACAGATAAGTAATATGAACTTTGTTGCATTGCAATGCAATGCAGATATTTGCAATGCAATCTTATATTAAGCATTGTGCATTGAAAGTATGACAAATAAGTAATATGCACTTTGTTGCATTGCAATGCATTCAACAACTAACTCAATCTGAAGTGCGTTGCAATGCAATGCAATCTTATATTAATCATTGTGCATTGAAAGTATGACAAATAAGTAATATGCACTTTGTTGCATTGCAATGCAATGCAGATATTTTCAATGCAATCTTATATTAAGCATTGTGCATTGAAAGTATGACAAATAAGTAATATGCACTTTGTTGCATTGCAATGCAATGCAGATATTTGCAATGCAATCTTATATCAAGCGTTGTGCATTGAAAGTATGACAAATAAGTAATATGCACTTTGTTGCATTGCAATGCATTCAAGAACTAACTCAATCTGAAGTGCATTGAAGATATTTGCAATGCAATCTGCTTTTGCAATGCTTATTCAAGTGTTGTGCATTGAAAGTATGACAAATAAGTAATATGCACTTTGTTGCATTGCAATGCATTCAAGAACTAACTCAATCTGAAGTGCGTTGCAATGCAATGCAATCTTATATTAAGCGTTTTGCATTGAAAGTATGACAAATAAGTAACATGCACTTTGTTGCATTGCAATGCATTCAACAACTAACTCAATCTGAAGTGCGTTGCAATGCAATGCAATCTAATATTAAGCATTGTGCATTGAAAGTATGACAAATAAGTAATATGAACTTTGTTGCATTGCAATGCAATGCAGATATTTGCAATGCAATCTTATATTAAGCATTGTGCATTGAAAGTATGACAAATAAGTAATATGCACTTTGTTGCATTGCAATGCAATGCATATATTTGCAATGCAATCTTATATCAAGCTTTGTGCATTGAAAGTATGACAAATAGTAATATGCACTTTGTTGCATTGCAATGCATTCAACAACTAACTCAATCTGAAGTGCGTTGCAATGCAATGCAATCTTATATTAAGCATAGTGCATTGAAAGTATGACAAATAAGTAATATGCACTTTGTTGCATTGCAATGCAATGCAGATATTTGCAATGTAATCTTATATTAAGCATTGTGCATTGAAAGTATGACAAATAAGTAATATGCACTTTGTTGCAATGCAATGTAATGCAGATATTTGCAATGCAATCTTATATCAAGCGTTGTGCATTGAAAGTATGACAAATAGGCTAAGTAATATGCACTTTGTTGCATTGCAATGCATTCAACAACTAACTCAATCTGAAGTGCGTTGCAATGCAATGCAATCTTATATTAAGCATTGTGCATTGAAAGTATGACAAATAAGTAATATGCACTTTGTTGCATTGCAATGCATTCAAGAACTAACTCAATCTGAAGTGCGTTGACGATGTTTGCAATGCAATCTTATATTAAGCGTTGTGCATTGAAAGTATGACAAATAAGTAATAATGCACTTTGTTGCATTGCAATGCATTCAACAACTAACTCAATCTGAAGTGCGTTGCAATGCAATGCAATCTTATATTAATCATTGTGCATTGAAAGTATGACAAATAAGTAACATGCACTTTGTTGCATTGCAATGCATTCAACAACTAACTCAATCTGAAGTGCGTTGCAATGCAATGCAATCTTATATTAAGCATTGTGCATTGAAAGTATGACAAATAAGTAATATGCACTTTGTTGCATTGCAATGCATTCAAGAACTAACTCAATCTGAAGTGCATTGAAGATATTTGCAATGCAATCTGCTGTTGCAATTCTTATTCAAGCGTTGTGCATTGAAAGTATGACAAATAAGTAATATGCACTTTGTTGCATTGCAATGCATTCAATAACTAACTCAATCTGAAGTGCGTTGACGATATTTGCAATGCAATCTTATATTAAGCGTTGTGCATTGAAAGTATGACAAAAATAAGTAACATGCACTTTGTTGCATTGCAATGCATTCAACAACTAACTCAATCTGAAGCGCGTTGCAATGCAATGCAATCTTATATTAAGCATTTTGCATTGAAAGTATGACAAATAAGTAATATGCATTTTGTTGCATTGCAATGCATTCAAGAACTAACTCAATCTGAAGTGCGTTGACGATATTTGCAATGCAATCTTATATTAAGCGTTGTGCATTGAAAGTATGACAAATAAGTAATATGCACTTTGTTGCATTGCAATGCATTCAAGAACTAACTCAATCTGAAGTGCATTGAAGATATTTGCAATGCAATCTGCTGTTGCAATGCTTATATTAAGCGTTGTGCATTGAAAGTATGACAAATAAGTAATATGCACTTTGTTGAATTGCAATGCATTCAAGAACTAACTCAATCTGAAGTGCGTTGACGGTATTTGCAATGCAATCTGCTGTTGCATTGCTTATATCAAGCGTTGTGCATTGAAAGTATGACAAATAAGTAATATGCACTTTGTTGCATTGCAATGCATTCAAGAACTAACTCAATCTGAAGTGCATTGAAGATATTTGCAATGCAATCTGCTTTTGCAATGCTTATTCAAGTGTTGTGCATTGAAAGTATGACAAATAAGTAATATGCACTTTGTTGCATTGCAATGCATTCAAGAACTAACTCAATCTGAAGTGCGTTGCAATGCAATGCAATCTTATATTAAGCGTTTTGCATTGAAAGTATGACAAATAAGTAACATGCACTTTGTTGCATTGCAATGCATTCAACAACTAACTCAATCTGAAGTGCGTTGCAATGCAATGCAATCTAATATTAAGCATTGTGCATTGAAAGTATGACAAATAAGTAATATGAACTTTGTTGCATTGCAATGCAATGCAGATATTTGCAATGCAATCTTATATTAAGCATTGTGCATTGAAAGTATGACAAATAAGTAATATGCACTTTGTTGCATTGCAATGCAATGCATATATTTGCAATGCAATCTTATATCAAGCTTTGTGCATTGAAAGTATGACAAATAGTAATATGCACTTTGTTGCATTGCAATGCATTCAACAACTAACTCAATCTGAAGTGCGTTGCAATGCAATGCAATCTTATATTAAGCATAGTGCATTGAAAGTATGACAAATAAGTAATATGCACTTTGTTGCATTGCAATGCAATGCAGATATTTGCAATGTAATCTTATATTAAGCATTGTGCATTGAAAGTATGACAAATAAGTAATATGCACTTTGTTGCAATGCAATGTAATGCAGATATTTGCAATGCAATCTTATATCAAGCGTTGTGCATTGAAAGTATGACAAATAGGCTAAGTAATATGCACTTTGTTGCATTGCAATGCATTCAACAACTAACTCAATCTGAAGTGCGTTGCAATGCAATGCAATCTTATATTAAGCATTGTGCATTGAAAGTATGACAAATAAGTAATATGCACTTTGTTGCATTGCAATGCATTCAAGAACTAACTCAATCTGAAGTGCGTTGACGATGTTTGCAATGCAATCTTATATTAAGCGTTGTGCATTGAAAGTATGACAAATAAGTAATAATGCACTTTGTTGCATTGCAATGCATTCAACAACTAACTCAATCTGAAGTGCGTTGCAATGCAATGCAATCTTATATTAATCATTGTGCATTGAAAGTATGACAAATAAGTAACATGCACTTTGTTGCATTGCAATGCATTCAACAACTAACTCAATCTGAAGTGCGTTGCAATGCAATGCAATCTTATATTAAGCATTGTGCATTGAAAGTATGACAAATAAGTAATATGCACTTTGTTGCATTGCAATGCATTCAAGAACTAACTCAATCTGAAGTGCATTGAAGATATTTGCAATGCAATCTGCTGTTGCAATGCTTATTCAAGCGTTGTGCATTGAAAGTATGACAAATAAGTAATATGCACTTTGTTGCATTGCAATGCATTCAATAACTAACTCAATCTGAAGTGCGTTGACGATATTTGCAATGCAATCTTATATTAAGCGTTGTGCATTGAAAGTATGACAAAAATAAGTAACATGCACTTTGTTGCATTGCAATGCATTCAACAACTAACTCAATCTGAAGCGCGTTGCAATGCAATGCAATCTTATATTAAGCATTTTGCATTGAAAGTATGACAAATAAGTAATATGCATTTTGTTGCATTGCAATGCATTCAAGAACTAACTCAATCTGAAGTGCGTTGACGATATTTGCAATGCAATCTTATATTAAGCGTTGTGCATTGAAAGTATGACAAATAAGTAATATGCACTTTGTTGCATTGCAATGCATTCAAGAACTAACTCAATCTGAAGTGCATTGAAGATATTTGCAATGCAATCTGCTGTTGCAATGCTTATATTAAGCGTTGTGCATTGAAAGTATGACAAATAAGTAATATGCACTTTGTTGAATTGCAATGCATTCAAGAACTAACTCAATCTGAAGTGCGTTGACGGTATTTGCAATGCAATCTGCTGTTGCATTGCTTATATCAAGCGTTGTGCATTGAAAGTATGACAAATAAGTAATATGCACTTTGTTGCATTGCAATGCATTCAAGAACTAACTCAATCTGAAGTGCTTTGACTTCAACAATCTGTTGTTGCATTGCATTGCTTATATTAAGCGTTGTGCATTGAAAGTTTGATAAATAAGTTGTATGAATTTTTTTGCTTTGAATGCAATGCAGATATTTGCAATGCAATTTGCTGTTCCATTGCACTGAACATACGATCAAATGTTATGCATTGAAGAATAAGAAATATGCCCTTTGTTGCATTGCAATGCATTCAAGAGCTAACTCAATCTGAAGTGCGTTGAAGAAAGTGCATGATACTTTTATTGTTATTCTTCAATGCACAACGCTTGATAGTGTTCAATCGATGCAACAGCAGATTGTATTGCAAATATCTTTAACGCACTTCAGATTGAGTTAGTTCTTGAATGCATTGCAATGCAACAAAGTGCATATTACTTATTTGTCATACTTTCAATGCACAACGCTTGATATAAGCACTGCAACAGCAGATTGCATTGCAAATATCTTCAAAGCACTTCAGATTGAGTTAGTTGTTGAATGCATTGCAATGCAACAAAGTGCATATTACATTATTTGTCATACTTTCAATGCACAACGCTTGATATAAGCATTGCAACAGCAGATTGCATTGCAAATATCTTCAATGCACTTCAGATTGAGTTAGTTCTTGAATGCATTGCAATGCAACAAAGTGCATATTACTTATTTGTCATACTTTCAATGCACAACGCTTGATATAAGCACTGCAACAGCAGATTGCATTGCAAATATCTTCAATGCACTTCAGATTGAGTTAGCTCTTGAATGCATTGCAATGCAACAAAGTGCATATTACTTATTTGTCATACTTTCAATGCACAATGCTTAATATAAGCAATGCAATGCAACAGCAGATTGCATTGCAAATATCTTCAATGCACTTCAGATTGAGTTAGTTCTTGAATGCATTGCAATGCAACAAAGTGCATATTACTTATTTGTCATACTTTCAATGCACAACGCTTAATATAAGATTGCATTGCAAATATCGTCAACGCACTTCAGATTGAGTTAGTTCTTGAATGCATTGCAATGCAACAAAGTGCATATTACTTATTTGTCATACTTTCAATGCACAACGCTTGATATAAGCAATGAGCTCAATCTTGAGTTTTCTATACATACTCAAAGACTCCTTCTGCTGTTACGTCAGCCAAAAAAGTATTCCATATTTGACCCAACGAACATATTTTTGGTCAAATAATAGTCAATCTTGAGCTTTCTATACATACTCAAAGACTCTTTCTGATGCTTTCATAAGCCATATAGATGTTCTTAGAGAAGTCCATATCTGACCAATTGAACTAATTTCTGGTCAAGATTAAGATTAAGATATTTCTGACCAAAGAGTTCTCGAAACTAACTTTCTATACAAAGTCTCCTTCTGATGTTACGTCAGCCAAAAAAGAAGTCTATATTTGACCCAACGAACACATTTTTGGCCAAATAATAGTCAATCTTGAGCTTTCTATACATACTCAAAGACTCTTTCTGATTTTACATCAGCCAAAAAAGAAGTCCATATTTTAACCCAACGAACATATTTTTGGCCAAACAAGTCAATCTTGAGCTTTCTATACATACTCAAAGACTCCTTCTGATGCTCCATAATTCATATAGATGTCCATATAGAAGTCCATATCTGACCAATTAAACCATGAACTTTCTATACATTCTCATAGACTCCTTCTGATGTCACTCAGCCAAAAAAGAAGTCCATTTTTGACCCAAGGAACATATTTTTGGCCAAATAATAGTCAATCTTGAGCTTTCAAAGACTCAAAGACTCTTTCTGATCTTTCATAAGCCATATAGATGTCCATATACAAGTCCTTATCTGACCAATTGAACTAATTTCTGGTCAAAGGGTCTTCAAATGGATTTAAACTATATACATTTATAGACACCTTCTGATGTTAAATCAGACAAACAGAGGGCCCTTTTTGAAATACTGAACATGTTTCTGGCCAAAGATTCCTTAAAGATGAACTTATACATTCAGATTTCCTCTGATGTCAGGAAGACACTATTCAAAATATGAATTACTAAACACATTTCTAATCAAGAGAACTTTCTATATTTAAAGACTCCTTCTGATGTTACGTCAGCCAAAAAAGAAGTCCATATTTGACCCAAGGAACATATTTTTGGCCAAACAATAGTCAATCTTGAGCTTTCTATACATACTCAAAGACTCTTTCTGATGCTTTCATAAGCCATATAGATGTTCTTAGAGAAGTCCATATCTAACCAATTGAACAAATTTCTGGTCTAGATTAAGATAAAGATATTTCTGACCAAAGAGTTCTCGAAACGAACTTTCTATACAAAGACTCCTTCTGATGTTACGTCAGCCAAAAATTAAGTCCATATTTGACCCAACAAATATTTTTTTGGCCAAACAATAGTCAATCTTGAGCTTTCTATACATACTCAGACTCCTTCTGATGTTACGTCAGCCAAAAAAGAAGTCCATATTTGACCCAACGAACAAAGTTTTGGCCAAATAATAGTCAATCTTGAGCTTTCTATACATACTCAAAGACTCCTTCTGATGTTACGTCTGCCAAAACAGAAGTCCATATTTGACCCAACGAACATATTTTTGGCCAAATAATAGTCAATCTTGAGCTTTCTATACATACTCAAAGACTCTTTCTGATGCTTTCATAAGCCATATAGATGTTCTTAGAGAAGTCCATATCTGACCAATTAAACTAATTTCTGGTCAAGATTAAGATTAAGATATTTCTGACCAAATAGTTCTCGAAACAAACTTTTTTATACAAATACTCCTTCTGAAGTTACGTCAGCCAAAAATAAAAGGTCCATATTTGACCCAACAAACAAAGTTTTGGCCAAATAATAGTCAATCTTGAGCTTTCTCTACATACTCAAAGGCTCCTTCTGCTGTTACGTCAGCCAAAAAAGAAGTCAATATTTGACCCAACGAACATATTTTTGGCCAAATAATAGTCAATCTTGAGCTTTCTATACATACTCAAAGACTCTTTCTGATGCTTTCATAAGCCATATAGATGTTCTTAGAGAAGTCCATATCTGACCAATTGAACTAATTTCTGGTCAAGATTAAGATTAAGATATTTCTGACCAAAGAGTTCTCGAAACAAACTTTTTTATACAAATACTCCTTCTGAAGTTACGTCAGCCAAAAATAAAAGGTCCATATTTGACCCAACAAACAAAGTTTTGGCCAAATAATAGTCAATCTTGAGCTTTCTCTACATACTCAAAGGCTCCTTCTGCTGTTACGTCAGCCAAAAAAGAAGTCAATATTTGACCCAACGAACATATTTTTGGCCAAATAATAGTCAATCTTGAGCTTTCTATACATACTCAAAGACTCTATCTGATGCTTTCATAAGCCATATAGATGTTCTTAGAGAAGTCCATATCTGACCAATTGAACTAATTTCTGGTCAAGATTAAGATTAAGATATTTCTGACCAAAGAGTTCTCGAAACTAACTTTCTATACAAAGACTCCTTCTGATGTTATGTCAGCCAAAAAAGAAGTCCATATTTGACCCAACAAATATATTTTTGGCCAAACAATAGTCAATCTTGACCTTTCTATACATACTCAAAGACTCATTCTGATGTTACGTCAGCCAAAAAAGAAGTCCATATTTGACCTAACGAACAAATTTTTGGCAAAATAATAGTCAATCTTGAGCTTTCTATACATACTCAAAGACTCCTTCTGATGCTCCATAAGCCATATAGATGTCCATATAGAAGTCCATATCTGACCAATTGAACCATGAACTTTCTATACATTCTCATAGACTCCTTCTGATGTCACTCAGGCAAAAAAGAAGTCCATATTTGACCCAAGGAACATATTTTTGGCCAAATAATTGTCAATCTTGAGCTTTCAAAGACTCAAAGACTCTTTCTGATGCTTTCATAAGCCATTAAGATGTCCATATAGAAGTCCATATCTGACCTATTGAACTAATTTCTGGTCAAAGGGTCTTCAAATGGATTTAAACTATATACATTTATAGACTCCTTCTGATGTTACGTCAGCCAAAAAAGAAGTCCATATTTTAACCCAACGAACATATTTTTGGCCAAATAATAGTCAATCTTGAGCTTTCTATACATACTCAAAGACTCCTTCTGATGCTTTCATAAGCCATATAGGTGTCCATATAGAAGTCCATATCTGACCAATTGAACTAATTTCTGGTCAAAGGGTCTTCAAATGGATTTAAACTATATACATTTATAGACTCCTTCCTATGTTGCGTCAGCCAAAAAAGAAGTCCATATTTGACCCAAGGAACATATTTCTGGCCAAATAATAGTCAATCTTGAACTTTCTAGACATACTCAAAGACTATATAGCCATATATAGATGTTCTTAGAGAAGTCCATATCTTGACCAATTGAACGTATTTCTGGCCATAGGGTCCTTAATTGGTTTTAAACTATATAAACTTATAGACTCCTTCTGGTGTTAAATCAGCCATACAGAATTCCATATTTGACCTACTGAACATATTGCTGGCCAAAGAGTCCTTTAGGACTGAAATTCTTTCTGGCCATGGAGTACTCAATTGAACTTTCTATTGATTCTCATTGACTCCTGAGTCAGCCATACAGAAATCCATATTTGACACAATTTTAACATAATATCTGGTCAAAGAGTCCTCGATCTTGAACTTTCTATACATACTCATAGACCCCTTCTGATGCTTCATAAACCATACAGAAGTCAATATCTGACCTATTGAACTTATTTCTTGTCAAAGGGAAATGTTAAATTAAGTATCGTCGGAAAAATCTGAGTATTTAGTTAGTTCACTTTTAAGGACCCTTTGGCAAAAAAATATGTTCTATTCACCAGATATGGACATCTATATGGCTTATGAAGAATCAGAATGAATCCATGAGTATGTATAGAAAGTTCAAGATTGAGGATTATTTGGCCAGAAATATTTCCCTTGGGTCAAATATGAACTTCTGTGTAGCTAATATAACAGCTAATATAGTTATTGTTCAGGAACTCTTTGGCCAGAACTATGTTCAGTGAGTCAATAAGGGACCTCTGGATATGGCTGATTTATCATCAGAAAGAGTCTATAACTTTATATAGTTTAAAATCATTTGAGGCCCCTTTGACCAGAAATAAGTTCAATTGGCAAGGTATGGATATATATTATGAAGCATCGGTAGGAGTCTTTGAGAATGTATAGAAAGTTCAATTTTCGAGTACTCTTTGGCCAGAACAATTTTCAGTCAAATATGTTTTTTTTTGTCAGGCTGATATAACCTCAGAAGAAATCAATCTAAATGTATAAGTGTTAATCTATAAGGACTCCTTGGCCAGTAATATTTTCAGTAGGTCAAATATGGAATTCGGTATGGCTGATTGAACATCAGAAGGAGTCAACATATTAAGAAAGAAAGAGTTCAAAGACTCTTTGGGCAAAAATGTGATCAGTAGTTCAAAAAAGGGACTTTGTTATGGCTGATTTAACATCAGGATGAGTCTATAAGTTTATATAGTTTGAAACCTTTTGAGGACCCTTTGACCAGAAAAACATTCAATGGACTTATATTTAGATGGGTTTAGACTTTCATTTGGCTTAATATGAGGTATTAAAAGGAGTCTATGATATTTTATAAAGAGCTCCAGATCAAGGATTTTTTCCCAGTAATATGAGGGTCAGAAGGTCAAATATGGCCTTCTGACCTCATTATGGCTGATTTATCATCAGGAGGAGCCTATATCTATATATAGTTTACCCCCTTCCTCGGCACCCTCAATTTTGGCAAGTGATGCATTCATGACATAGCCAAAATAAAAAGATTTCTGCTCAGAACTCATTCTGAATAGACACATAACCAACATATATTTAGAAAGCCAACCCTTGAGAGTTTACAGTTCAAGACTCAAAATTCATCAAACTGTTATAAATATTGAGATATATAAGGTCAAACATAAAACAAAAACAACAAATATTAAGAATATATTTATTAAATGTATATAAAAAAATTAAATGTAGGATATCAACTTATAACCACAACTAAAGTGTAGCTACAAGTGTGGTCATGCTTCATTTTAAATCTGAGGATGATATCACTAAAAGTATGCATTTTATGAAGCCTATTATAAGGTCCTATCATGGGAGGCTTTGGAGAAGTTTTCATGGGAGGCTTTGGAGATGCTTATTAGATATTTTTATTGCCCTATAAATACCCATTTACAGTCTTTGACTAATGTCTGGCGAGGAGAAATGGCCCATTAGTGTAAATTGACCAACATTTAACACTTCTGCCAGTGAGAGACTTAATCTGCCATTATTCTTTTATTCTTATTCTTTTGTTTGAGATCAGCCATAATAGCCTGCATTCCTGTGTTATTTGCTTGGTCATCTAAATCTCTGCCATCCCACTAATACAAGTAATCCATATATTATCTTCAGTCTACGAACAAAAAAACAACTGTTCTTGAAAATTCTTTAAAAAAAATATTGTATGGAATAACGTTAGTCAAGCTCATGTAGCAGGTGCATTAGCTCATCATGTAGCCTCAAGCTAAATGACACAATATAATTTATTAATAATACAGTTTTACTTAAAGCTCACTTTAAAACACCATCGAGTATTTGAACCATATTCCGGTCGCGGTTTAAAATGGTTTCAAGTCAAAAAAATATTTTAAAATATGTTTTATTTATCATTAAATACGAAGCTAGGGGCTATCTTTACTAGCATGCATACTGTAACATTCTTTGTTCCTATAACCAAAATCGAACAGAAAGCACACACACAAACCAGATATACTTGAATCCTGAATTTATTAGCTTTTTTAAATCACACGAAGAGATGTTTAGTTGCGTTTGCCTCGTAGCTCAGAATGAGGAAGTAAACAGACAGCGCGTCAGTCAGTGAAGAAGCACAGCCTTTTTGGTCACGTTGAACACGTGGATGATTGACAAATTTAGAAACGAATCATATCGCGCTGATGTCATGGTTTACTCGAGTCAGGAAGAGTCGTTTATATACTGTCTATGGGAAGAGTAGAGTCATCGCTAGCTCTGTTAGCTCTTTTTAGCATTTTTGATCGCTTATTTCAAGTATATTTGAATAGAAATGTGTTTCTGCATTATAAAATATTTAAAAAAAATGTCATAATAATTCATTATTTCTCCAAATGTGCGCACCATTGGACTAATATCCCTCGCGGATCGTGGATATTGTATGTATATGAACACAAATAAACCGGAGATGAGATGAATGGCTGCTGTATAAGTGATGATTTCTATTCCAAATAACGAACGTTACAGATTAATTATTTTGCACTCCTGGGGTAAATTAAGAAATTAATGTCACTGAAAACCAGTTTAATTATAAACAGTGGTCAAATATCGAAGCTGGAGTTTTAAACCATCCTAATAAAGCTAATATTGTCCAGATTAAGTAAGAGTGTGATGTTTTTAACTAGTAATGAAATTAACACAAAAAAAATCAGGATCACCAGTGGTCACCAGTCACCTTGCTGAGGAAGGGGTTTTAAAAACATTTGAGGAATCTTTGGCCAAAAACATGTTAAATCGGTCTAATATAATCTGTATAGTATGAGAAGTATGTATAGTAAGTTACTGTTCATTGACTCTGGCCTGACGTAATATCAGACGAGTTAACGAGTATGTATAGAAAGTTCAATTTTCGAGTACTCTTTGGCCAGAAAATTTTTCAACAAGTCAAATATGGACTTTTGTCAGGCTGATATAACCTCAGAAGAAATCAATCTGAATGTATAGTGTTAATCTTTAAGGACTCTTTGGACAGTAATATTTTCAGTAGGTCAAATATGGAAATCTGTATGGCTCATTGAACACCAAAAGGAGTCAATATGTTTAGAAAGATAGAGTTCAAATACTCTTTGGGCAAAAATATGTTCAAAAAGGGACCTCGGTATGGCTGATTTAACATCAGGAAGTTTATATAGTTTGTATAGTTTATAACTAAGTTTATATAGTTTGAAACCTTTTGAGGACCCTTTGACCAGAAAAAGGTTCAATTGGTCAGATATGGTCTTCTATTTATAGTAAGTTAATGTTCATTGACTCTGGCCACAAATATGTTCATTAGGTCAAATATGGACTTATGTATGGCTGATTTTTTATCAAAAGTAGTCTATAACATCACATATAGTTTATATAGTTTAAAAACTTTTGAGGACCCTTTGACCAGGAATAAGCTCAATAGGTCAGATAAGGACATATATATGGCTTATGAAGCATCAGAAAGAGTCTTTGAGTCTTTGAAAGCTCAAGATTGACTATTATTTGGCCAAAAATATGTTCCTTGGGTCAAATATGGACTTATTTTTTGGCTGAGTGACATCAGAAGGAGTCTATGAGAATGTATAGAAAGTTAATGGTTCAATTGGTCAGATATGGACTTCTATATGGACATCTATATGGCTTATGGAGCATCAGAAGGAGTCTTTGAGTATGTATAGAAAGCTCAAGATTGACTATTATTTGGCCAAAAATATGTTCGTTGGGTCAAATATGGACTTCTTTTTTGGCTGACGTAACATCAGAAGGAGTCTTTGAGTATGTATGGAAAGCTCAAGATTGACTATTATTTGGCCAAAAATATGTTCCTTGGGTCAAATGTGGACTTCTTTTTTGGCAGACGTGACATCAGAAGGAGTCTTTAAATATAGAAAGTTCTCTTGGTCAGAAATGTGTTTAGTAATTCATATTTTGAATAGTGTCTTCCTGACATCAGAATAAATCAGAATGTATAAGTTAATCTTTAAGGAATCTTTGGCCAGAAACATGTTCAGTATTTCAAAAAGGGCCCTCTGTTTGTCTGATTTAACATCAGATGGAGTCTAAAAATGTATATAGTTTAAATCCATTTGAAGACCCTTTGACCAGAAATTAGTTCAATAGGTCAGATATGGACTTCTATATGGACATCTATATTGCTTATGAAAGCATCAGAAAGAGTCTTTGAGTATGTATAGAAAGCTCAAGATTGACTATTATTTGTCCAAAAATATGTTCCTTGGGTCAAATATGGACTTGGCTGACGTAACATCAGAAGGAGTCTTTGAGTATGTATAAAGTTCAAGAATGACTAATATTTGGCCAAAAATATGTTCCTTGGGTCAAATATAGACTTCTTTTTTGGCTGACGTAACATCACAAGGAGTCTTTGAGTATGTATAGAAAGTTCGTTTCGAGAACTCTTTGGTCAGAAATATGTTTAGTAATTCATATTTTGAATGGTGCCTTCCTGACATCAGAAGAAATCAATCTGAATGTTAATTTCATCTTTATAGAATCTTTGACCAAAAACATGTTCAGTATTTCAAAAAGGAACCTCTGTATGTCTGATTTAACATCAAAAGGAGTCTATAAGTTTATATAGTTAAAAACCATTTAAGGACCCTTTGGCCAGAAATACGTTCAATTGGCCAAGATATGGACTTCTCTAAGAACATCTATATGGCAAAGAAAGAGTCTTTGACTCTTGAGTCTTGAGTCTTTGAGAGTCTCAGACATACAGACATTCCTCTGTATGTCTGATTTAACATCAAAAGGAGTCTATAAGTTTATATAGTTAAAAACCATTTAAGGACCCTTTGGCCAGAAATACGTTCAATTGGTCAAGATATGAACTTCTCTAAGAACATCTATATGGCAAAGAAAGAGTCTTTGAGTGTGTCTAAAAAGTTCAAGAGTGACTATTATAGAGGTATAGAAATTTCAAGATCGAGGGCCATATTTAAGTTGAGTAGGTCAAAAGGGACCTCTTTATGGCTGATTTAACACTAGAAGGAGTCTCTAAATTTATATAGTTTAAATCCATTTGAAGACCCTTTGACCAGAAATTAGTTCAAAAGGTCAGATATGACTACTTTCTTCCTGATATAACATTACGTGAAGTCATTACATATTTCTGGCCAGAGTCCATGAACATTAACTCTCGATACATACAGACTATGTATCGTGAGTTAATGTTCATGGACTCTGGCCAGAAATATGTTCAATAAGTCAAATATTTGACTTCAATTGGTCAAATATGGACTACCAATCAGAAGGAGTCTATGAGTATGTACAGAAAAGTCAGGATCAAGGACTCATTGGCAAGAAGTATATTCAAAAGGTACACATCAGGAGGAGACAATGAGAATGAACACCAAGTCGAGGACACTTCGGCCAGAAAAATGTTCATTAGGTCAAAAATGCTGGATGTAACTTCAGAAGAAGTCAATCAGTATGTGTAGAAAGTTCAAGTTTGAGGACTCATACTGTACTGAGGAAAGATCAAAATGAGTCATTATGTATAGAATGTTCAAGATCAAGTACATTTTGGCTAGAAATATATTTCGTAGGTCAATTATGGACAAATGTCTGGCTGACTTAAAATCAGAAAGAGTCTTTAAGAATCTATAGTGAGTTGCCTTTTGGGGACCATTTGGCCAGAAATATTTTCATTGGGCCAAATCCATCTGGCTGACGTAACATCAGAAGTAGTCAATGAGTTTACATAGTAAAAAAAAACTTTGAGGACCCTTTGGTCAGAAATATGTTCAATAGATTAGATCAATCAGTATGTGAAGAAAGTTCAAGATTGAGGACTCTTTAGCAAGAAATATATTCAGTAGGTTAAAAATGGACTACTGTATGGCTGAAGTAACATTGAAAAAGGAGTCATTGAGAATATATAGTACGCTTCCTTTTGGGGAAATATTTTCAATGAGCCAAATACTGGCTGACTTACGAAAACATCAGAAGTAATCAATGAGAATCATAGAAAGTTCAATATCGAGGTCTCTCTTGCCAGAAATATGTTAACGAGGTCAAATATGGACTTCTGTATGGCGGACGTAACATCAGAAGGAGTCTAAGAGTTTATATAATAAAAAAAAAACATTTTGAAGACCCATTGGCCAGAAATATGTTCATTTGATCAGATATGTGCTTTTGTATGGCAATGAGTTTACATAGTGTGTAGAAAATATGTGTAGATAGTTCAAGTTTGAGGACTCTTTAACAAGAAATATGTTCAATAAGTTAAATATGGACTACTGTATGGCTGAAGTAACCCCAACAGGAGTCAGGAGAATATATATTATAGAATGTTTAAGATCAAGTACTTTTTGGCCAGAAATATATCCAGTAGTTCAAATATGGACAATTGTATATTTGCAATACATGATATTTGCAATGCAATCGGCTGTTGTATTGCATTTCTCTTACGATCAAACGTTGTGCAATAATAACATATAAGAATATAAGAAAAACATATGAGTAATATGCAATGCAATCTGTTGCAATGCATTAAAACCTTTTTCCGTTGTGCAAAGAACCTAACAAATGTCATTGTACATGAAGAATAACATATAAGTAATATGCATATTGTTGTCAATCTGCTGTTGTATTGCATTGCACATACGATCAGGCGTTGTGCATTAAAGAATAAGTATATGCACTTTGTTGCATTGCAATGCATTCAAGAGCTAACTCAATCTGAAGTGCGTTGAAGATATTTGCAATGCAATTTACTGTTCCATTGCACTGCACATACGATCAAACGTTATGCATTGAAGAATAAGAAATATGCACTTTGTTGCATTGCAATGCATTCAAGAGCTAACTCAATCTGAAGTGCGTTGAAGATATTTGCAATGCAATCTTATATCAAGCGTTGTGCATTGAAAGTATGACAAATAAGTAATATGCACTTTGTTGCATTGCAATGCATTCAAGAACTAACTCAATCTGAAGTGCATTGAAGATATTTGCAATGCAATCTGCTGTTGCAATGCTTATATTAAGCGTTGTGCATTGAAAGTATGACAAATAAGTAATATGCACTTTGTTGAATTGCAATGCATTCAAGAACTAACTCAATCTGAAGTGCGTTGACGGTATTTGCAATGCAATCTGCTGTTGCATTGCTTATATCAAGCTTTGTGCATTGAAAGTATGACAAATAAGTAATATGCACTTTGTTGCATTGCAATGCATTCAAGAACTAACTCAATCTGAAGTGCGTTGACGATATTTGCAATGCAATCTTATATTAAGCGTTGTGCATTGAAAGTATGACAAATAAGTAATATGCACTTTGTTGCATTGCAATGCATTCAAGAACTAACTCAATCTGAAGTGCATTGAAGATATTTGCATTGCAATCTGCTGTTGCATTACATTGCTTATTTTAAGCATTGTGCATTGAAAGTATAACAAATAAGTAATATGCACTTTGTTGCATTGCAATGCATTCAAGAACTAACTCAATCTGAAGTGCATTGAAGATATTTGCAATGCAATCTGCTTTTGCAATGCTTATATCAAGCGTTGTGCATTGAAAGTATGACAAATAAGTAATATGCACTTTGTTGCATTGCAATGCAATGCAGATATTTGCAATGCAATTTGCTGTTCCATTGCACTGCACCAACGATCAAACGTTATGCATTGAAGAATAAGAAATATGCACTTTGTTGCATTGCAATGCATTCAAGAGCTAACTCAATCTGAAGTGCGTTGAAGATATTTGCAATGCAATTTACTGTTCCATTGCACCGCACATACGATCAAACGTTATGCACTGAAGAATAAGAAATATGCACATTGTTGCATTGCAATAAATTCAAGAGCTAACTCAATCTGACGTGCATTGAATATATTTGCAATGCAATCTGCTGTTGCAATGCTTATATCAAGCGTTGTGCATTGAAAGTATGACAAATAAGTAATATGCACTTTGTTGCATTGCAATGCATTCAAGAATTAACTCAATCTGAAGTGCGTTGACGATATTTGCAATGCAATCTTATATCATTCGTTGTGCAATGAAAGTATGACAAATAAGTAATATGCACTTTGTTGCATTGCAATGCATTCAAGAACTAACTCAATCTGAAGTGCATTGAAGTTATTTGCAATGCAATCTGCTGTTGCAATGCTTATATCAAGCGTTGTGCATTGAAAGTATGACAAATAAGTAATATGCACTTTGTTGCATTGCAATGCATTCAAGAACTAACTCAATCTGAAGTGCGTTGACGATATTTGCAATGCAATCTTATATTAAGCGTTGTGCATTGAAAGTATGACAAATAAGTAATATGCACTTTGTTGCATTGCAAAGCGTTCAAGAACTAACTCAATCTGAAGTGCATTGAAGATATTTGCATTGCAATCTGCTGTTACATTGCATTGCTTATTTTAAGCATTGTGCATTGAAAGTATGACAAATAAGTAATATGCACTTTGTTGCATTGCAATGCATTCAAGAACTAACTCAATCTGAAGTGCATTGAAGATATTTGCAATGCAATCTGCTTTTGCAATGCTTATATCAAGCATTATGCATTGAAAGTATGACAAATAAGTAATATGCACTTTGTTGCATTGCAATGCAACGATCAAACGTTATGCATTGAAGAATAAGAAATATGCACTTTGTTGCATTGCAATGCATTCAAGAGCTAACTCAATCTGAAGTGCGTTGAAGATATTTGCAATGCAATTTACTGTTCCATTGCACTGCACATACGATCAAACGTTATGCATTGAAGAATAAGAAATATGCACATTGTTGCATTGCAATGCATTCAAGAGCTAACTCATTCTGAAGTGCATTGAAGATATTTGCAATGCAATCTGCTGTTGCAATGCTTATATCAAGCATTGTGCATTGAAAGTATGACAAATAAGTAATATGCACTTTGTTGCATTGCAATGCATTCAAGAACTAACTCAATCTGAAGTGCGTTGACGATATTTGCAATGCAATCTGCTGTTGCAATGCTTATTCAAGCGTTGTGCATTGAAAGTATGACAAATAAGTAATATGCACTTTGTTGCATTGCAATGCATTCAAGAACTAACTCAATCTGAAGTGCGTTGACGATATTTGCAATGCAATCTTATATTAAGCGTTGTGCATTGAAAGGAAAGTATGACAAATAAGTAATATGCACTTTGTTGCATTGCAATGCATTCAAGAACTAACTCAATCTGAAGTGCGTTGACGATATTTGCAATGCAATCTTATATTAAGCGTTGTGCATTGAAAGTATGACAAATAAGTAATATGCACTTTGTTGCATTGCAATGCAATGCAGATATTTGCAATGCAATCTTATATTAAGCATTGTGCATTGAAAGTATGACAAATAAGTAATATGCACTTTGTTGCATTGCAATGCATTCAAGAACTAACTCAATCTGAAGTGCATTGAAGATATTTGCAATGCAATCTGCTGTTGCAATGCTTATTCAAGCGTTGTGCATTGAAAGTATGACAAATAAATAATATGCACTTTGTTGCATTGCAATGCATTCAAGAACTAACTCAATCTGAAGTGCGTCGACGGTATTTGCAATGCAATCTGCTGTTGCATTGCTTATATCAAGCTTTGTGCATTGAAAGTATGACAAATAAGTAATATGCACTTTGTTGCATTGCAATGCATTCAAGAACTAACTCAATCTGAAAGTGCGTTGACGATATTTGCAATGCAATCTTATATTAAGCGTTGTGCATTGAAAGTATGACAAATAAGTAATATGCACTTTGTGCATTGCAATTCATTCAAGAACTAACTCAATCTGAAGTGCATTGAAGATATTTGCATTGCAATCTGCTGTTGCATTGCATTGCTTATTTTAAGCATTGTGCATTGAAAGTATAACAAAAAAGTAATATGCACTTTGTTGCATTGCAATGCATTCAAAAACTAACTCAATCTGAAGTGCATTGAAGATATTTGCAATGCAATCTGCTTTTGCAATGCTTATATCAAGCGTTGTGCATTGAAAGTATGACAAATAAGTAATATGCACTTTGTTGCATTGCAATGCATTCAAGAACTAACTCAATCTGAAGTGCATTGAAGATATTTGCATTGCAATCTGCTGTTGCATTGCATTGCTTATTTTAAGCATTGTGCATTGAAAGTATAACAAATAAGTAATATGCACTTTGTTGCATTGCAATGCATTCAAGAACTAACTCAATCTGAAGAGCATTGAAGATATTTGCAATGCAATCTGCTTTTGCAATGCTTATATCAAGCGTTGTGCATTGAAAGTATGACAAATAAGTAATATGCACTTTGTTGCATTGCAATGCATTCAAGAACTAACTCAATCTGAAGTGAGTTGACGATATTTGCAATGCAAATCTTATATCATTCGTTGTGCAATGAAAGTATGACAAATAAGTAATATGCACTTTGTTGCATTGCAATGCATTCAAGAACTAACTCAATCTGAAGTGCGTTGAACACGTGGATGATTGACAGATTTAGAAACGAATCATATCGCGCTGATGTCATGGTTTACTCGAGTCAGGAAGAGTAGAGTAGCTCTGTTAGCTGTTTTTAGCATTTTTGATCGCTTATTTCAAGTATATTTGAATAGAAATGTGTTTCTGCATTATAAAATATTTTTAAAAAATGTCATAATAATTCATTATTTCTCCAAATGTGCGCACCATTGGACTAATATCCCTCGCGGATCGTGGATATTGTATGTATATGAACACAAATAAACCGGAGATGAGATGAATGGCTGCTGTATAAGTGATGATTTCTATTCCAAATAACGAACGTTACAGATTAATTATTTTGCACTCCTGGGATAAATTAAGAAATTAATGTCACTGAAAACCAGTTTAATTATAAACAGTGGTCAAATATCGAAGCTGGAGTTTCAAACCATCCTAATAAAGCTAATATTGTCCAGATTAAGTAAGAGTGTGATGTTTTTAACTAGTAATGAAATTAACACAAAAAAAATCAGGATCACCAATGGTCCTTGCTGAGGAAGGGGTTAAAAACATGTTAAATCGGTCTAATATAGACTTCTGTCTAGCTGATATAACATCACGGGAAGTCTGTATAGTATGAGAAGTATGTATAGTAAGTTACTGTTCATTGACTCTGGCCTGACGTAATATCAGACGAGTTAACGAGTATGTATAGAAAGTTCAATTTTCGAGTACTCTTTGGCCAGAAAATTTTTCAACAAGTCAAATATGGACTTTTGTCAGGCTGATATAACCTCAGAAGAAATCAATCTGAATGTATAGTGTTAATCTTTAAGGACTCTTTGGACAGTAATATTTTCAGTAGGTCAAATATGGAAATCTGTATGGCTCATTGAACACCAAAAGGAGTCAATATGTTTAGAAAGATAGAGTTCAAATACTCTTTGGGCAAAAATATGTTCAAAAAGGGACCTCGGTATGGCTGATTTAACATCAGGAAGTTTATATAGTTTGTATAGTTTATAACTAAGTTTATATAGTTTGAAACCTTTTGAGGACCCTTTGACCAGAAAAAGGTTCAATTGGTCAGATATGGTCTTCTATTTATAGTAAGTTAATGTTCATTGACTCTGGCCACAAATATGTTCATTAGGTCAAATATGGACTTCTGTATGGCTGATTTTTTATCAAAAGTAGTCTATAACATCACATATAGTTTATATAGTTTAAAAACTTTTGAGGACCCTTTGACCAGGAATAAGCTCAATAGGTCAGATAAGGACATATATATGGCTTATGAAGCATCAGAAAGAGTCTTTGAGTCTTTGAAAGCTCAAGATTGACTACTGTAACATCAGATGGAGTCTATAAATGTATATAGTTTAAATCCATTTGAAGACTCTTTGACCAGAAATTAGTTCAATAGGTCAGATATGGACTTCTATATGGACATCTATATGGCTTATGGAGCATCAGAAGGAGTTTTTGAGTATGTATAGAAAGCTCAAGATTGACTATTATTTGGCCAAAAATATGTTCGTTGGGTTAAAATATGGACTTCTTTTTTGGCTGACGTAACATCGAAGGAGTCTTTGAGTATGTACAGAAAGCTCAAGATTGACTATTATTTGGCCAAAAATATGTTTTTGTTGGGTCAAATATGGACTTCTTTTTTGGCTGACGTAACAGCAGGAGTCTTTGTATAGAAAGTTAGTTTCGAGAACTCTTTGGTCAGAAATATCTTAATCTTAATCTTGACCAGAAATTAGTTCAATTGGTCAGATATGGACTTCTCTAAGAACATCTATATGGCTTAAGAAAGCATCAGAAAGAGTCTTTGAGTATGTATAGAAAGCTCAAGATTGACTATTATTTGTCCAAAAATATGTTACTTGGGTCAAATATGGACTTGGCTGACGTAACATCAGAAGGAGTCTTTGAGTATGTATAGAAAGCTCAAGAATGACTAATATTTGGCAAAAAATATGTTCCTTGGGTCAAATATGGACTTCTTTTTTGGCTGACGTAACATCACAAGGAGTCTTTGAGTATGTATAAAAAGTTTGTTTCGAGAACTCTTTGGTCAGAAATATGTTTAGTAATTCATATTTTGAATGGTGCCTTCCTGACATCAGAAGAAATCAATCTGAATGTATAATTTCATCTTTAAAGAATCTTTGACCAAAAACATGTTCAGTATTTCAAAAAGGAACCTCTGTATGTCTGATTTAACATCAGAAGGAGTCCATAAGTGTATATAGTTAAAAATCATTTAAGGACCCTTTGGCCAGAAATACGTTCAATTGGTCAAGATATGGACTTCTCTAAGAACATCTATATGGCTAATGAAAGCATCAGAAAGAGTCTTTGAGTGTGTCTAGAAAGTTCAAGATTGACTATTTTTTGGCCAAAAATATTTTCCATGGGTCAAATATGGACTTCTGTATGGATGATGTAACATCAGAAGGAGTCTAAGAGAAAGTATAGAAATTTCAAGATCGAGGGCCATATTTAAGTTGAGTAGGTCAAAAGGGACCTCTTTATGGCTGATTTAACATCAGAAGGAGTCTCTAAATTTATATAGTTTAAATCCATTTGAAGACCCTTTGACCAGAAATTAGTTCAAAAGGTCAGATATGGACTACTTTCTTCCTGATATAACATTACGTAATGTTCATGGACTCTGGCCAGAAATATGTTCAATAGGTCAAATATTTGACTTCAATTGGTCAAATATGGACTACCAATCAGAAGGAGTCTATGAGTATGTACAGAAAAGTCAGGATCAAGGACTCTTTGGCAAGAAGTATATTCAAAAGTTACACATCAGGAGGAGACAATGAGAATGAACACCAAGTCGAGGACACTTCGGCCAGAAAAATGTTCATTTGGTCAAAAATGGCGGATGTAACTTCAGAAGAAGTCAATCAGTATGTGTAGAAAGTTCAAGTTTGAGGACTCATACTGTACTGAGGAAAGATCAAAATGAGTCATTATGTATAGAATGTTCAAGATCAAGTACATTTTGGCCAGAAATATATTTCGTAGTTCAATTATGGACAACTGTCTGGCTGATTTAAAATCAGAAAGTCTTTAAGAATCTATAGTAAGTTGCCTTTTGGGGACCATTTGGCCAGAAATATTTTCATTGGGCCAAATCCATCTGGCTGACGTAACATCAGAAGTAGTCAATGAGTTTACATTGTAAAAAAAAAAACACTTTGAGGACCCTTTGGTCAGAAATATGTTCAATAGATTAGATCAATCAGTGTGTGTAGAAAGTTCAAGATTGAGGACACTTTAGCAAGAAATACATCCAGTAGGTTAAAAATGGACTACTGTATGGCTGAAGTAACATTGAAAAAGGAGTCAATAAGAATATATAGTACGCTTCCTTTATAGTACGCTGGCTGACTAAAGAAAACATCAGAAGTGATCAATGAGAATCATAGAAAGTTAAATATCGAGGTCTCTCTGGCCAGAAATATGTTGACCAGGTCAAATATGGACTTCTGTATGGCTGACGTAACATCAGAAGGAGTCTAAGAGTTTATAAAATAAAAAAAAACATTTTGAAGACCCATTGGCCAGAAATATGTTCACTTGATCAGATATGTGCTTTTGTATGGCTGATGTAACTTCAGAAGAAGTCAATGAGTTTACATAGTGTGTAGAAAGTATGTGTAGACTAGAAAGTTCAAGTTTGAGGACTCTTTAACAATAAATATGTTCAATAAGTTAAATATGGACTACTGTATGGCTGAAGTAACACCTACAGGAGTCATTATGTATAGAATGTTTAAGATCAAGTACTTTTTGGCCAGAAATATATCCAGTAGGTCAAATATGGACAACTGTATATTTGCAATACAAGATATTTGCAATGCAATCTGCTGTTGTATTGCATTTCTCTTACGATCAAACGTTATGTACATATAAGAATATAAGAATAACATATAAGTAATATGCACTTTTTTTGCATGGCAATGCATTCAAGAACTAACTCATTCCGAAGTGTATATAACTAACTTATTCAGTTGTTTATTGAAGGGAAATAATTTCAGGAAATAAATCAGCTGTTGCAATGCATTAAAACCTTTTTCCGTTGTGCAAAGAACCTGTCATTGTACATGAAGAATAACATATAAGTAATATGCACATTGTTGTCAATCTGCTGTTGTATTGCATTGCACATACGATCAGGCATTGTGCATTGAAGAATAAGTATATGCACTTTGTTGCATTGCAATGCATTCAAGAACTAACTCATTCCGAAGTGCTTTGAAGATATTTGCAATGCAATCTGCTGTTGCATTGCATTGCTTATATCAAGCGTTGTGCAATGCAATCTGCTGTTCCATTGCACTGCACATACGATCAAACGTTATGCATTGAAGAATAAGAAATATGCACTTTGTTGCATTGCAATTGCAAAGCTAACTCAATCTGAAGTGTGTTGACGATATTTGCAATGCAATCTACTGTTGCACCACTTGAACACGATCAAGCGTTGTGCAGAATAACAATAAAAGTAACATGCACCTTGTTGCATTGCAATTCATTCAAGAACTAACTCAATCTGAATTGCATTCAAGATATTTGCAATGCTATCTACTGTTTCATTGCATTGCTTATGGAAGTGAGCGCGAGAGACACAGAGCGAGCGAGAGAGAGAGAGAGGTGCGCGAAAGAGGTGCGCGCGAGACGCAGAGCGAGAGAGAAAGAGAAAGGTGTGCGCCCGCGTGCTGGAAGAGAGAGAATGAATTATCAGTGCAATTTTCAAATAAAATTATTTTCTGTTGAAAACCAGATTGTTTCCACAAAAAAAATCTCTTTTTGTCCCAAAAATAAGTCTGGAAATGGGGAGGTCGTCTTAAGCCACGTTTCCACCGAAATTACCCGGAACAATTTGTCCCAGGAACTTTTTTCCCAGGAACTTTTTTTCCCCCAGGAACCGCAATAGATTTAAAAAAAAATGCCGGTTAAAATAGAATGCTGCGTGGAGTCATCCAATCAAAATGCGCCGTGAACACAACCAATCAGCATGTTCAGCGCACAAGTCCCACCCCCGAAAGTTCCTTAACTTTGAAAAAGTACTACCTCGCCAGCAGGTACTTTCGGAGGGGAAAATATTTACCCTGAACTTCATTTAGACCCTGGTTCCTGCGGTGTAAACACACCGAGTACCACCCCAAAGTTCCTAGTTCCTGGGGAAAGTTCCCGCGGTGGAAATGCGCCTTTATATTCAGGGTCGTCTTATATTCGGGTATATACGGTACTACTAATTATCTACTAATTTAGGTTCAAGAAAAATAACTAAGAAGTAACTAATGAACAGTCATATAAAACTAACCATTAGTTTTTATATTTTATATACAGTACTGTGTGTGTGTGTTTGTTTTCCTCAGCATAGAATGCCATTGAGTAAATTCATGTATTTAAGGCAACGACTGAGGGGAACTGAAAATATAGGGAACTTATTAGTAATTAATAAAGAATTATTAGATCATTTTTTCAGGAATTATTTATAACCTGAAACAGTATTCTAAAGTGAAAATATAGTGAACCCATTAGTAATTAACAAAGAATTACATACTTCTGACTCAAATAAAACTTACTGTAAAAAACCCCACTATTAAGGTAATCATCTAAAGCTTTGGCTACATGATATCTTCCTTTATTTCAGATGATATTTCGTTTTAACATGTGCAATACTGCCTACATTTAAACTTGTTTAACAAACATTTTAAAATCGAAAGTTAAACCTTTAAAAGTAATTCAAGTAATCAACTGGTCTTGTTTCCTCGGTGGTGCTGGATCTCTTGCGGGAGCTGGGCTCGTGTTCGGTGGGGAAACTGCTTTAACTTCAGACCGCCACCCTGCGTTTCACTCATAGCCGAAATATGCAGTGACTGACTCACCTGCCCATAAACAAACAGTGCACAGCTCTAAGAACATATTTTAACATTTGATGTAAATAGATTTAGTATCTTTATGAATAAAATAATTTGTTTTATGCAAGGGATCAGGTGTTTCCATCACGCAAAAAAGACAGACTCCTTAGCTAGGTAGGCTAACTGACATAAAATAAAATAATTTATAGCACAGTAATGATTTTATAGATTAAATAAAACGTACACAAACCTGTATTTCGCAGAAGAAATGCACCAAATCGGTGGCGCTGAGAACTCTCCAGAAGATAAAGAATAAAGAATTATTAGATCATTTTTTCAGGAATTATTTATAACCTGAAACAGTATTCTAAAGTGAAAATATAGTGAACCCATTAGTAATTAACAAAGAATTACATACTTCTGACTCAAATAAAACTTACTGTAAAAAAACCCACTATTAAGGTAATCATCTAAAGCTTTGGCTACATGATATCTTCCTTTATTTCAGATGATATTTCGTTTTAACATGTGCAATACTGCCTACATTTAATGCACCAAATCGGTGGCGCTGAGAACTCTCCAGAAGAGGATGCAAATGTCCGCGCTCTTGCATCACCAAATCACTGTAAAATGTAGGCTACCTCGATATTGTCGGAACTTGAAAGGTGCAAAAGAAGTGTAATGGCAGTTTTTATTATATTTCATTAACTTTCAGTATATTGCAAAGAAATGTCATGTGTTTTTGCCATTTGGAGTACGGTGTGAGAACAGGTAACTGCTCTCAGATTTATGTGTTATGTACCTGGGGAGGCAGAAGGGGGAGACACTCCAGAAAACAGACAAACAAGGACCTCTGACCCCGGTGTCAGAAGGCCATTTGGTGCAGGGGGGCTTAGTGGGCCAACTAGTGACGAATCTAAACTAGATATGGTTCCTTTGTCTATGGAAAACTACTGGGAGGAAGGCTCTGGGGGAAGAAGACCTTGGAAGAACTAGGATAAAAAGGTGGTTCAGTCTGTCTGGGGGTGTGTCACTCTTCTGCACAGGGTAACAACTGTGTATTAGACTGCTCCTATTCTTGCAAGAATAAATACTTCTCTTTTTATAATTAGACTCTGAGTGTCTCTTACGCGGTGATGTTTGTTTAATGAATTTTTGCCACAACAGAAGTTTAAAATGTATAAGAACTAATTATAATAATATGCTTTTGACTTTTTAAGTAGGCCTACTTTAATTTTTTTCAACCTACATTTACTAAGGTAATTTTTAAAATGGCCTAATTATAATTTTACTGGAGTAATATTGTATTGGGGTATCTGTACTTCATCCACCACTCCATTGCTAAAAAAAATATTGTAGTGACTACTGTGTATGACTGTTCATTAGTAGTTACTTCATAGTTATTTTTCTTGAACCTTAATTACAGTTTTTTTCAATCGCTAACAAGCGCTTACCCATACTTCAGATACTTTTTCTAAACTCTTAACACAGACACACACCTACAAAATACAATTGGCCAAATGGATAATTTTCTTCTCAAAAACACATTTTGTTAAATATATACTAACTCTTCATTTCAAAATAGAACACATCTTTCTCTGCACTCACTAACTTTACCAAAACACTGGAAATCTGACTCAAAATTAAATTATTCTGTCAAAGAATAACACTTGTTTTCACTTCACAAGGTACATGCAGTCAATCAAAGATACACCAGTTTTCAGAATACTGGCTATTCTTGATGTAATGTTTGAATAAAGCAACTGAGCTTCTCAAAGGTTGAGCTTTATTAACATTAAACTTTCGACTGCAATTGTCCTGCCAAACACCATGTGATTCTCTTATAAAACTGACTCCAGTTCTTCCCCGGATGTCTGCAACTTAACTCCTAGAAAACACTAGGTCTCCACCTAATGGATTAAAGACGTATTACCTCTAACAACAATATAAACTGTTTTATATCACATCACCCTTCCTTATGAGTTACTTAACAAATATAACATTGAACTGTGAAATTACATTAGTCAGAAAACAACATTTGTTTTACGTTTCTTTCTTTTTTTCACGAATGTCTTTCTTTATCTTACAAAGTCCTTGTATCTCTTAGGAGTTGTAACACTTCGTCCAGACCTTGTTTGCACTCTTTTTGGTGAACTAACTGTAGTGTGACTGGAACCAGACTCAGGCAGATCAGTTCCTGGTTGTTCATACTGCACTGGACTGTTTGGGACATTATCAGGCTCAGTTGCAAGTTGATTTTGACCATGAACTTCATTTTGCCTCTGAGTTTGTTGAACTGAAGTAGATGCTGGTTCAGTGTCACTGACTGTAGGCATCAGGTGTCGTCGATTTCATCGAAGTACTCCAGTTTCAGATTGAACGAGGTAAGACCGTGGTGATTCACACTTTTTGAGAATAGTCCCAGATCTTATCCAACCTCTTTAAGCATCCAGCTTGACTGCAACAGAAGTTCCAGGTGGAATCTCTGGTAATGTTCTAACCCCGTTTCTTTGGTTGTAATACTTCCTGTAGGTCCTTTTTGCCTTTTGATCAGCCTTTCTCACTAGACGCAGATCGGGCCATTCTGGCCGCAGGTGTGACTCCAACGTGGGAACTGTGGTTCTTATTTGTCTTCCCATCATCAGCTGTGCTGGACTTACACCTGTAGCTTGGAGGGGTGTAGCTCTGTAGCTCATCAAAGCTGTGAACGGGTCAGACTGTTTCAGAATCCTTTTAGCTGTCTGTACAGCCCTTTTAGCTTCTCCGTTTGACTGGGCGTAATAAGGGCTTGAAGTAATGTGTTGAAAATCATAGTCTCTAGCAAAGTCTTTGAAAGCACTGCAGCTAAACTGTGGGCCATTGTCAGTAAAGAGAACATTGGGACAACCCCATCATGCAAACATGTTCTTTAAGCAAGCACGTGTTGTTTCGCCTGATAAGTTTTGAAGGTGAGCAATGTCAATATATCTTGAAAAATAGTCCACGACTACTAAGTAATAGGGGTGTGCATTGGCACTGCCCTCACAATTCGATTCGATTACGATTCACCAGGTAACGATTCGATTCAATTCGATTCTACGATGCATTGCGATGCATCAAAATTCTACTGCACACAACAAGGCAAATTTTTCATCAGTCATGAGGCAATACAAGCAGTCATATATTGAACAACAGATTTTACTGGCTGCTATGTGTGTATTATCACTACCATTATCACTGCTGTATCTTTGACATAAATGTCATTAAAACAAAATAAAATTGAATGGTACAGGGTATTGTATATGGCATTTTCAAACCTGAAAAAGAAAACATAAATCACTGCTTTCTAGGGCTGTAATCTCCCAATCGATTAGTCAATTGTTGGTCGATACGTTCAGGCTTGACCAAAATTCTGATTGGTCGATTTTTTGCCGCGTTCATTTCATCAGTTTTGCGCGTTCATTTCATTCGTTTTGCCGCGTTCATTTCATTCATTTTGCGCGTTCATTTAATCAGTTTTGCCGCGTTCATTTCATTCATTTTGCGCGTTCATTTCATCAGGTGGAAAGCACTAATTGCTAATGGGGGTGTTTTCAGAGCACCCCTGTTTCACAGGTAACAGTCTGTCTTCAGAACACCCCCCTTGTTTTCACTTCTTTTGGATTATCCCAACCCACTGGAGAAGAGAGACAGATTGAAGAAAGTAGACTACTAAGGTTTGCTGAATATTATTTATTTAATTGAGAGACCGTTTAATTCATAGTCAGTCCTCTTCTACCATGTCAACAAAGACATCGGCAGCATTTTTTTTTTAGAAGACGGGAACATATTATTGGAGCCCAATGCGCGCACTCGCGCAGTGCCACTGTTTGTATTAGTTTTGAGCCTATGCTTTATTTTTCAGTTATGCACTTTATTTCGTTTTTGCTCTTGATCTGGTTTGTTAAATAAATATCATTTTTTTATTTAAATGGACGTGCCTTTTGTGTTTAAGAGTAAAGCTTTAAGTTAATAATAGTCTATTCGTGTCTCAGCCGCGAAGCTGCGCTCCTGTGTTCAGCCTCGTCTTGTTAAGTTTCCCATTAACTTCGTAGAATCGAAATGTGCCCAGATGTCCGCTTTTCCAAGCTTTGGGTGCTTTTTTAATTACCCGTCTATCGCAGTCATCTCCCTCCGCCTCAGCCGTCTTGATTGTTGTTGTTGTTATGCCCACGGAAGTAATAAACTTCACAACTTTATTGTCCAACTCAAGGCCAGAAAATAAACAGTGACATAATCGATTATGGCACTTTGCCGCATCGATGCTGAATTGTGCATATCCCGCATTGCGATGCATCGCCGAATCGATTATTGTTGACACCACTACTAAGTAATGTTGCTTATTCACCTCGCAGATATCAGCATCGATTCTCTCCCGTGGACGGTCTGGCAGTGGAGTGGTTAGAAGTGGCTCCTTCCTTTGGGTAGGTCTTGAGTCCAGACAGTCCTTGCAGTTGTTAACTAGCTGCTGGATTTCCTGACTTAAGCCTGGCCACCACACACTACATCTGGCCCTCTCTCTACATTTCACAATAACTTGGTGACCACTGTGCAATCTTTGCAGTATGTCAGACCTCATATTTTGGGGAATTATGATCCTGTCATCATAAAGCAGTAGGTCTTGGAAAATTGACAAACGATGGCGTGCACTGTAGTATGATTTCAAAGCTTGAGGGACGTTAGCTGCATACCTGGGCCAGCCATCAATCACATACTGCCTCACCTTTTGCAGCTCAAAATCCATCTCCATCTCTCTTTTCACAGATTCCAGTTTTGTGTGAGAAATTGGCCATGCATCACTGACTGCATTCTCATAGGCTTCCACTTCTTGCACTAATTCAGAGACCTCTGATGAATTGGTTGGCTGAGGAGGTCGTGAAAGCGTATCAGCAACCACCAGTTGTTTGCCAGGTACATATTGTGCAACAGGATTGTAACGCATCATCCGCAGCAACAGCCTTTGACATCTCAGCGGAACTGAATCAAGATCCTTTGCGTTAATCAGCGGAATTAGTGGCTTATGGTCGGTTTGCAGGATGAAACTTTCCAATCCATACAGAAACCGTGAGAATTTTTCACAGGACCACACAGACACTCTTTTTCGATCTGGGCGTACCTTTTTTCTGCATCGGTCAGCACCCTGGAACAGTAAGCCACTGGTTTCAGCTGTCCATCATGGTCCTGCAGCAAAACGCCTCCCAGACCGTAGCTGCTCGCATCTGCGCTGACGACTGTGGGCTTTGTAACATCATAGAATGCTAGCACAGGAGCTTTTGTGATTAGATGTTTCACCTTTTCGAAGGCTTCCTCTTGTACAGTACCCCAGTACCATACCACATCTAGTTTCAACAGCTCGTTGAGAGGTCGAAGAACTTCTGAGAGATGAGGAACATACCTGCCCAGGTAATGAATCATTCCCAGCATTCTCCGTAGATCTGAGACGTTCTTTGGCTTTTCAAGGTGAGTGATAGCTTCGATTTTGGCTGTGTCTGGGCGAATGCCCTCTTTGTCTATGACATGTCCCAGGTACCTGAGTTGACTCTGGCGTAACAGGCATTTTTCCGTGTTCAGCTTGAGACCAGCCCGGTCAATGGCTTCCAAAGCTTTCTGCAGTCGCTGCTCATGTTCCTCTGGAGTGTTGCTAAATACTAAAATATCATCCATGAAAACTGCAACTCCTTCAAGGTCTTTGAGGATTACAGACATTTCCCGTTGGAAGATTTCGGGTGCGCTGGTGATCCCGAACGGTAGCCTGCGGAAAAAATATCTTCCAAAAGGAATAATGAACGTTGTCAGTTTGGCACAGTCTATATCCAGTGGAAGCAGCCAGAAGCCACTAGCTGCATCGAGAAGTGAGAAAACTTCGGCATGTGCCAGCCTTGGAAGGATGTCATCAATTGTAGGCAGCACAAATTTCTCTCTTTTTACAGCTTTATTTAGTTGTTTTAGATCAACACAAATTCGTATTTGCCCTGTCTTCTTTGGAACGGCCACCATAGGGGCGCACCACTCAGTAGCTGAGCCGCACTGAGACGAGGCCACGCTGAGCCACATAGAGACAGGGCCACGCTGAGCCGCAAGGAGACGAGGCAGCGCTGAGCCGCACTGAGACGAGGCCGCGCTGAGCCACACAGAGACGGGGCCACGCTGAGCCGCACGGAGACGAGGCCACGCTGAGCCACACAGAGACGAGGCCACGCTGAGCCACACGGAGACGAGGCCACGCTGAGCCACACAGACGAGGCCACGCTGAGCCACACGTAGACGAGGCCACGCTGAGCCACACAGAGACAAGGCCACGCTGAGCCACACGTAGACGAGGCCACGCTGAGCCACACAGAGACAAGGCCACGCTGAGCCACATGGAGACAAGGCCACGCTGAGCCACACAGAGACAAGGCCACGCAGGGCCACACGGCCTTGTAGACCACAGAGACGAGGCTGAACTATCGACAGATAGATAGAGCGAGGTACCACCACCAGTAGTTGCATAGGAATTACCAGAATGTTACTGCAGAGCTTGCTGAGCTTCGAGGATGATCTTGAGATCGGGTCTTATATAAGACTCAAATGCAGAGGAAGACCATCTGCCCAGAATCTTGATAGCAGCGGTAGGAACGCCACGTTCAGCTGCTGTGGTAGCAGCTCCAATCCTAAACGAGTGTCCGGTATACTGGGAAGGGGATAGACTGCAGTTTTTGAGGACAGAAACTAGATGAGATCTGAACCAGTTTTTGGAAAGAGGAGCTCCATTAGAAAGTGAGAATAGGGGTGAATGATCTGAGGATCTGGGGCGGATTTTAAGAAATCTAATCATAGATGAGAAGGGGCAAAAATTATTGCTAATTTTAGAAACTGTAATAGAGAACCTAGAGAGTCACTTTTAGAGTGTTTGAGAAAAAGTGTAAAGAAATTAGGAGAGAAGTGTAAGTCAGAGAAAGAAAGGCCGCAGACGGGATCAAATTGTTTGGATGCTGAAGTAATTTCTCCTGGGCGCATAAATCCATAGAAAGCCGTTAGAAACACTGCTTCTAGCAGAGTATTAGAGTATGAGGAAAAAAGGCCATTACGTAGGGAAAGGATTAATCTATGCAATAAAGGCAAAGTAAAAGGCAACCTTTTATCTGGGGAATTCGTAGAGGATTTAGCTATGCCTTTGAGCAGTAATCGAACAGAAGAAGCTGTGAAGAGACTTGGAAAATCGGGATTAAAATATTTTGCATAAAATTGAATGCCGGCGAGCAATCTGCGGATGGAGGACATTTTTTAATTGCGATTTTCGAAATTAAAAACAAGAAAAGAGCAAACAGTCGTAATCAGAATAGGAAATAATGGAATCTGAAAGGAAAAACAGAACGTTAAAAAAGAAGACCAAGCAGAAGTGTAGGCTTTAAAAGTGGAAGGAGCTACTCCTTTAGACATGTAATGTCTAGCTGATCTTTGCAAGTCATCTAATTTAACATTGTTGCAGGGCGTTGGTTCCGTATTGGCTGAAGGGCAAAGCCGTCTGAACGTCTGAAAACGAAAGCGGCAGAGCGCGTCAGCAATAACGTTGCAGTGCCCCGGTATAGCCTATGAGCAGCCTTAATAATAAAATTGAAAGTAACTGATTGCCAGATTAGGCGTCTCAAAAAAGGCATGATCGTCGGGCACGATGATCTGCCTTTATTGATTATGGCAACAGTGGCTTCGTTATCGCAAAACATTAAGATCCGTTTCCTTGACCACGCTGAACCCCAAATGACGCTGGCTAAGACTAGAGGATAAATCTCGTAGAGCGCAGAAGAAACGGAGCCTGATTTTGTCTTAGGAAATTCGAGTGGCCATTTCTCTGCAAACCATTGCCCTTGAAAAAAACCACCAAATCCAATAGATGGGGCGGCATCGGTAAATAAATGTAGGTCTGCAGATGATTCGAAAGCATCGTTATAAAAGAAAGAAATGCCGTTCCAGTCTTTAAGCAACTGAGTCCAGAATTTTATGTCGGACAAACAACCGTCATCCATCTGGACCGGATCACTTGAATTTTGGACGGAATGAGCCAAAGTTAACAGACGAGAAATAAAGGCTCTGCCTTGTGGAATGATGCTCATAGCGAAATTGAGGTGACCGAGCAGAGAGAGCATATCCCGTTTCGAGACCCTGCGAAGAGAGGAAAATAATTCCAGAAACAACCTGATCCTTAGAAGTTTCTCTTGAGGAAGGGAAGCTTGCATTTTGACCGCAATTTAGAATTCCATTTAACTCCGAAATACGGCCAGTCAGAAGGGTGGATTGGCATAGTTTTGAACGCGTCAGTAATGTCAGCTTTAGCTAGCCAAGTGCCTTGACCAGCTAATTTGATTAACTGGATCGCATTGTCCACCGTGGCGTAATGAAGAGAAAAAGGTGTCAGGGGAATGCATTCGTTAACACTAGCTATCTTAGAGGAATGTGGAGAAGACATATCGAATATCAGACGTTTTTTACCAGAATATTTGCGAGTTGTGATGCCGATGGAATTAATCCGAAAAGGAGAAAAAGGAGGAGAAGTGAAGGGGCCAATAACGTATCCTTTATTGACCTCTTTGTCTAGAAGAGCAGAAACCACATCAGGTTCGTTTCTAGCAGATTGCAAATTTTTGGCAACAAAAGAGGCAGAAAGATGAGAAAGGATGCCCACCCGAAACCCTTGGGACAGACCGGTGATTAAATAATCAACAAATAACGGATCGGGGTGAGAAGAGAGGTAGCTTGAAAGATTAGAAATGTTGATGGGAGTAGATGGGTGGTTGTTCAGAATTTTTTCCGAATTGGGGCTTTCCCTGGGGGTGCAGGTTTGTACCGGCGTGGACAGACAGATTTCGGGTGTGGATCCTTGCAAGTACTACAAATGTGAGCATATTTACAATTAGGATAAGAACAAACAGCCTCGTTGAATTGATTACAAAGAGGTACGCCATGAAATTCAGCGACAGGCGGGCGACCTCTGGTGTATAAAGAAGGTCTTACTTTTTCAGGACCGTGGACACCTGCTGGATCATTGCTAGCGAAAGCTTTGGGGCAAAATGAAGCCTTGTGACCGTGAGCGCTACAAACGGCACAAGCTAAGCTTTTTTGCCCTCCAAAATGACGGATGAGGAGTTCGGTGTCAGTAACCGACCAGTCTAGCCTTGAATTAAAAAGCGAAACGAAGGAGGCAGATTTGGCAGAAAAGGACTTGTGGTATTCATAAAATAAAGTACCCCCGTATCTTTGGCTGAAATCCGCGATCATGGCAAGATAAAGATCAAGCTCTTCCCTTCTGTCAGGGTAAACTTGGCACAAGATATCTCTGTAAATACTGAAGGCAATTACGAATTCATCAAACGAGAGATTTCGTTGTAAACGTGGGTCGGAACTTTTTAGGAGTACTGCCACGTCACCACAGTCAACCATTTTCCTGTCGGCAGCAGGCGAGGGAAGCAGGAGAGTAGCAAGGTTAATGTCCTTACCTTGGATGATATTAGCTCTTAGAGAGTTAGACACTGTTGCGGCAGCTGGTGAAACAAAACGCCTACCGAACGCTTGTGCTGGAGCTGCTGTGAAGAGGTTGAAATTTGAAGAAGCCGGTGGAGCAGAGACATCTTGGAATGGTGTCTGGATAATGAGCAGGGAAGCTGGCGGGATGGCTGAAGTCGAAGGCACGCTCGGGGGAATGCATAATCCAGTAGGAGGAGGACGAAACTGTGGACTAGCTGGAGAGTTTATGGCCGGACCTGCACTGAAGTGAGAATTGGCAAAAGAATGTTCGAAGTTAGGCATTTTGGATCGCAAGCCTTTAACTGTTTCGGAGAGGCTTTGGACGGCGGAGATAAGCTGGAAATTCATATCAGTGGAATCGGTGGTCTGAGGTGAAAGAGGGTGCCCTGGCAGACTGCGACGACCTTTTAGCAGGAATAGGTGAAGAAGATTTAGCGGTTCTTTTCCTTCCTGTTTGTTTCGTCTGGGCTGTCGATGTCGATGTTTTTGGGGTCGAAGAGATAGAACCAGGAGGATTACCCAGGGTGTTTTGGGCAAGAGAGAGTAAGTCCTCTCTTGAGACACCTTGGCTGGTTGGAATGCCGGCGTCTTCGAGAGTTTTGACCATACTTTCCGAGGACCACTGCGCCCATGGAGAAGAATGGCACTGGATACGCAAACTTCGGCGAGCGGTGATAGGAGATGGCGAGACGATATCATCGTCGGAATCAAAATAATTGCATATTATATGCGAGTCCTGAGACATGTTCGGTCTGCAACTGAACGCGAGCAACTGAGTGAAGCGTCAGCATCTGCGAACTCAGACAAGTGTAAGTATGGGTCTTTTTTTACTTCTAGTATAAACGTGATTGGATAGATGAGAAGATAATGAGTGAGTCTTCCCAGCAGAAATTACGCTAAAGCTTTCATTTCTTGAATGCATTGCAAAGCAACAAGTGCATAGCTTATGTTATTCTTCAATGCACAACGTTAGATCGTGTGTGCAATGCAATGCAACAAGCACAAATGTATCTATTCAATGCACATACGATTGAGTTCGTTTTTGTATGCATTGCAATGTTATTCTTCCAATGCACAATGCAAAAAGATCGTTTGTGCAATGCAATGCAACAGCACATATGTGCACAACGGAAGGAGGTAGTTCTTATATGCATTGTAATACACCCTTCAATACACTAATTGTTGTAAGCAATGCAATGCAAAATCATGTTATGTGTTGTCTTTTCAATGTACATCGGAATGAATTTGTTTTTGTGTGCATTGCAAAGCAACAAGTGCATAGCTTATATTTGATACTTCAATGCACAACTTTAGATTGTGTGTGCAGTGCAATGCAACTGCATGTTATTTTAATGCACATCGGAATGAGTTAGTTTCTTGTATGCATCCCAATGCAACAAGTGCATTGCTTATTATTCTTCAATGCAACAACCTTTGATCGGGTGTGCAATGCAACAGTACTATATCTTCAATGTACATTGGAATGAGTTAGTTCTTGTATGCTTTGTATAGCAACAGCTCATGTAATGTTTTATAGTCAGTACACGAATTAAAAAGTTAGTGTTGTATGCAATGCAGTGCGAAAGCACGTTATTTTGTCTTTTCATTGCACACTGTTACCCGATCAAAGGTTGTCTTGTAAGTTGCACACTGCACACTGTACAGAATAAGTTAGATCTTTTATGGAATGCAATACAACAGCACAAATGTTATTTCTTCAGTGCATAACTGAATGCGTTAGTTCCCTTAATGCATTGCAATGCAACAAAAGCTTGGTTTGTTATTCTTCAATCCCAATTCTAAAAGATTTCATTAATTTGAAAGGATTAAAAAGAAAGAGTACTCTTTTAAATAAACAGAAGCAGGGTTTATGAGAAATGCTGTGGGATTGATTTTTCCCATATGGCAATCCCCATATTTCCAGGAAAGACCGTCACATTGGTGCCGTGAAGTTGTGATGCCGCAGTGTTGCTATGGGTTGTAGAGATCGCCATGCTGCTGCATAAGGATTGGAAGCTTCCATCATCAGGGAGGGAATAATTTCTTTATCCTTTCCAGTTAATGGGACTTTTTGCTCTGATCATTAATACTGGGTTTATGTTTGTATGTGTGTGTAAAATAGCAGCACATTTTCTTGCCCATAATGAGGAACAGCAATAGATATTTGCCTGATCAATTCACTCCAGGTCCAGTGGGCAGAAGGGTTTTATGTGTTTCAGTTCCCTTTTCAGTGGTCAGTCCCAATACTTGTGATAGTGAAACCTGGCATTACAAGAAGGGTGTGTCCTTTAAGAGTATGATGTATGCATGATATGAGTATGAGTATGATGCAGCAGACATGCAGTCAAATGTCAGTCATAGGCAGTGTTGCCACAGTTACTTTGAAAAAGTAATATGATTACCGATTAATGATTACTCCTTTAAAAAGTAACTTAGTTACTTAACAGATAACTTAATTTTAAAAGTAACTAAGTTAGATTACAAGTTACTTTATTAGTTACATTCCAGCAGCTGCCAACAACACCCCCGCCACCTCAACATAAAAATGACAACCGGTTTTGCCAACACTCACTTTATTGGAAGTGTATTTTTAACAGTAAGGTCTCAGTAAGATAAGAATCTATCTCCTGACATTTTAAGTTGAACTGTTGAGTTTTAAAAAACTAAAATGCTTTTATAAAAAAATAAAATAAAGAGTCTTTCTTGACTTCACTTAACATAAATACTTGTTTTAATAAAAAAATAAATAATGACAGTCTTTCTTGACCTGATATTGTAACGGTCATCAGCTGGAGTGCCCTCGAGAACCACCAGAGGGCACTCCATTTAAGATTGTACTACTACATTTCCCATACTCACTGCCTGGACTCATCATCACTGATCACATTCACCGGTCATTACCTTGTTTAGCTCACCTCTTATAAGCCTGGTTTTCACATTCAATCCCTGCATAGTTTTGTATGTGTTGCACTGCATCTCTGAGCATTTCTTTGGTTCCCTGGACTCTCTGCCTGCCTCTGGATTACCCATTTGCCTTGTGTGTTTGTTTGTTTGTTTGTTTGTGTCTGCTGACCTGGACTTAGTCAGTGTGGCGTAGTTTTCTGTCACGAACTGCTCGGAGACCAGAAAGTTTAGATCCAAATGCAGCTTTAATCAGAAGCGGACAATCCAGACACGTAAACAAATGAACAGGCAATAGGTCAAAGTCCAGGTCAGGAGTCCAAACAAACCCACAAGGCAAACGGGTAATCCAGAGGCAGGCAGAGAGTCCAAGAAACCAAAATACAGGGAACCAAAGAGATGCAGTGCAACACATACAAAACTTTGCAGTGATTGAATGTGAAAACCAGGCTTATAAGAGGTGAGCTAAACAAGGTAATGACAAACAGGTGAATGTGATCAGTGATGATGAGTCCGGGCAGTGAGTATGGGAAATGTAGTTGTGAGGGAAAATGACAATCTGAAATGGAGGCCGTTTCTCAATATGCGTTCTTGTCTGTACTTGTGTTCTTGTGGACTTGTGAAACGTCATCAGTCGCTGCCCAAGTACTGTCCCAATTCAAAAGTTCACATCTAGCCAAGTCCAGTTCAAATCCCCGGATGTGTTCTTGATCTGCCCCTTTTACCGAGGATGCATGTAGAGGTGACTTGTGCAGACTTGAGACAGACAGGTATCCCAGAATGCATCTCGTCCCACCAGCAAGCGTCAATGGCAGAGGAGAAAACCCGCGTAATATCAAAATACTACTGTTATCGTGTCACGAAATGTAATTCTAAGAGTGTTTCAGTCGAGAATGTAGTTGTTTAAAGCTCAAATCTGAGGTTTATTTATAAAGATAGCGCCTATTTAAAAAATGTATCTGACGTTTTCGGAGTTGTGAGATCCAGGCGATCACCGGGCGCTCAGCGCTCATTAACCCCGACTGGACCAGCTTTTCCTCGGCTAGTGCTTCTGATGTTTGCCGCTGGCTCTGGTGTCTCTAGTCTAGAGGTTAAAAATGAGATATAATTCGTCTTCTCTTGTGTATATCTAACGGGCGATCTTTGGTCTCATTAATCTATAATTTGTTCCATGGCAAATCGTTTTGGCTGAGGGCAAAGTGAAGTTTCATAATTTTATATATTTAGGCTATTTTAAGCTGACTTATGTTTGACTGAATTGTTTGCTTTATTTATTTTTATTTAGGCTACTTATACTTTTATACTGGATATCAGATCATTAAAACGGACATTTAACAAAAAGAGTCAGGGTTGTGTAATTTTATTTTAGGCTATATATTTTAAAATATATATAATATTTTTTATATTTATTTTATTATACATTCTCTTCACTGTACATGTATAATAAAATAAAATGACACAACCCCGTCTGTTTTTTAAATGTCAGTTTTAATGTTCAATAATGTTTAATATTTTTAAAATGAAAGCAAAAAGAAGCAGGGTTGCGTTTTATTTCGTGTTGTTATGCAGTGAAGATAATCAATGTACACGTTGCCTGAACCACATTTGTGTGGCCATTTAATGTGTTTAAGATTTTTTTTTTAATGAAAAGAGGCAGAGTGTTGTTTTATACCATATTTCGTTTTATTGTTGCCTAAAATATACATAAAGAGATAACCGGAGTAGCCAGAGCGTGCTGAGTGACGCGATCAAGAACGCCGCTGTCCCATTTGCAGAATAACCGGACTTGCGTCCTCTCGTCCTCGGGAGTTCGTTCTCCTAAGTCGAACTTGGCAAGTCTGAACTACCAAGGACGCAAGTCCGAAGTTTGCGTACTTGGTATTGAGAAACGGCCGGAGTGTCCTCTGGTGGTTCTCGAGGGCACTCCAGCTGATGACCGTTACAGATATTTGTTAACTGTAATGGCAAAACTTACTATTTATAATCTACATTGTTTATAAATGTAATTATTCAATTCTTTTTAACGTGTTTTATGAACATTAAACCTGTTGTTCACAGCATTAGAGCAGCAAGGAGTATATTATGCCTACTTTTGTTACTTTGGCCTAATCTTATGTTGTAATCGATGTTATGAGTGAAACAGTGGAGTGGGACGAGTAAACCAGTGGTTGTACCTCATTTACAGAAGCTTCTCAAACCTCTTGTCACAGAAAGTCTATTTCTTAGGCGTGAGCACCAAACCTCCCAGACTGAAAAGCTGCTCCACATGAGCACTTGATGGGGTTGGAGTGTTATACTTCAAAACATTTTCTTTATGTTTGGAAACTGATGCAGACTCTGCAGAAAATGAAGTCATGGACTACCTGAGGTCAGCCTATGACCTTCAGAGTAGGTCTCCTCTGGCTCTGCCTCAAAAGTGAAAAAGTCCATCTCACCTTGGCTGGCAGGTGTTGGTGGGCACACTGACAGGGCAGCTGTGCTGCAGGCGGCACTCCTCTGTCAGAAGCTCTTTTACTCGCTCCCTCTTACCTGCATCTCTCAGCCATCAGAGTTTGAATTTTGGATAACTGACAGCTGCGAGAAGGGCATCTTTGTCGTCCAGCACACCGGCAAAACGAGTCTGGATAGTTAGTTACACTTTTTTTTTTTACAACAAGGCTAAAAAGGAAAAATCCTACAACACTAACTGGGAACTACTTAAATTTGAGTCAGGAATAGTCTTGAGACAGTATGGAACCTCTTTTGCAAAAGCTAAAAGAGCAGAAGAAGATGAAGTCATAAATAAAATTTCCTCATTTTATCAGAGACCCCCTGAGGAAGTTTTAGAGGAGGATACTTCTTTTACAACTCCAAAACAAATTAGACAAGTTATATCGACAAAAAGCAGAGGGAGCGAGTAAAAGTAAGGTCTAGGAAGAGATGGCTGGAGGAGGGGGAGCAAAATTCTGCTTACTTTTTCCGTCTTGGAAGATACCGATCTAAAAAAAAAAAACATCTCTAATTTAAATATTAATGGGGTCGTTACTGAGGACGCTAAATAAATTTCAGATTTTTGCTCAAAATTTTATAGCAATTTATACAGCTCAAAATATAATAAAGAAGTTACGTTTCAATTTCTTAACTCAGTAAATAATGTAAGAAAGATTGATGTGGCAGACAAAGATTATTGTGACACCCCTCTTACATTAAAGTTAGAAATCTGGGTCTTTTATAAAGTGAATATTACATCAAATACTGTTTTTTTGTAAAAAGCCTATTTAAATAAATGTTTATTTATTTATAGAAATTTAAAAGATTTCATAAATCCACCCCTCATACCTCTTGCAGAGGTCACTGATTCGATTGCTCTACTAAAAAAAAATCCCCCGGCACTGACGGTTTAACTGCAGAATTTTTCAAAGCGTTCTCAGATCTCTTAGCCCCATTTTTACTACAGGTTTTTATGGAGAGTATAGAGAATGATACCCTACCTCCTAGCCTCACTCAAGGGCTGGTTACATTGATTCCCAAGCCTAGAAAATATGTGCTTTTTATTGACAGCTGGAGACCCATTTGTCTGCTAAACAATGATTACAAAATAATGGCGTCTATATTTGCCAGGAGAATTAAAGAAACTCTTGACACAATTATAGATGAGACAGAATCAGGATTTATGAGGAACAGGCACATCTCTAACAATATTAGACTTGTATTAGATATTCTTGACTACTCTTACTTGATATCTGAAGATGACTTCATCCTCCTCTTAGATTTTTATAAGGCTTTTGACACAATAGAGCACCAATTTATTTTTCTGTCTTTAGAGAAATTTGGTTTTGGGGACTTTTTCTGCAAAGCAATTAAAACCTTTTATGTTAATGGAAATAGCGCTATCAAACTAAAAAATGGAACTTCTCCTAGATTTAATCTGGAACGGGGCATTTGTCAGGGATGCCTGATTTCCCCTTATCTCTTTTTACTTTGTACACAAATTCTCACAACTCATGTCGGTATCAGTGCTATACAAGGAATTTCTATTGCGGGTAAGGATATCATCATCAGTCCGCTTGCTGACGATACCACAATCTTTAAAAAAAAATGCTTCTGACCCTGACCCTGCAGTCAGACCATCCTGTTGTGAAAAGTCTCTGTGCATCTGAACAAACGCACACATCACCTTTCTCATGTGTTACTCTAAGTGGTGGAATTGCTATATCAGTGTTGTTATATCGTCGAATGTTGTCACAGCTGTCCTCAGGTTGTTTCGTTGGTGTCTCTCCTTTCTCCAGCTCAGCTGCTGCTAAAAGCACATCAGTCATTTGCTGTGGAATCAGACACTTTGTTACATTAGCTGTTGCTACAGTCAGTGGGACAGCCTTCCACGCGTGTGACATTTGCAAACAAAGCCAGCAGCTCGTCGTTATCTCTAATTCTTCTTTCTGCAACATAGCCAGAGCACAGGCCTTGTTACCTTGACACTTCATCATGGCTTTCTGTACTTCAGGATTTCCCTGACCCTTTCCCATGTCTCCGTTCTCCATCCATGCCAGCTCGTCCCTTGCTTCTCGTTCGACCTCAGGTGTTACAAAAGGTTTTAAAGTTGGGACTGCCTCATTTACAATAATGTAAATTTCTTCATACCAGTCCTTTCCCTCTAAATCTAGTCCACAGTAGTACTTGCCTTGGTCTGACAGTCTTACTTGTGTTAGCTCGACCGTCATCCCGTACCTGTTGTTGCTTAGTCTGTGTTTTGCAAATACCTGGAATCTTTTGTCTTTGCCCCACTTGAAGTTGGCAGCGTATGCTTTCACGTCGCCCCACTTACATGGGTGTTCGCAGAAGTAGAAGCCTGCGTACTCCTCGCTGCGTCCCTCACAGCCTGGACAGTTCTTTTGATAGGGGTTGCAACTGAAACTCACATTTGATCCGTCTTGAACCGTCACCGTGCTCCCCTCGAGACCCCTCGCTGGTTCCACCTCGAATGTGTCTCTCCTAGCACGTTGTTGAGTTGTGTTGTTCCTCTCTGTTATCGCAGTCCTGTTGGTTTGATCTCCTGTTGGTAACACTTTCAAACCTGCTGTGAAGTGCAGTATTAGCAAGCAAATTGTCACTGACAACACAGTCATTATGCATGTGGTCTTAACCAGGCCACACAATCCTGGCACTCTGAATGGATGCCACGGTCTCGTACGCTCCATGTTCTCAGTCACTCTGATCAAAAGTTCAGCTGTATGACCAGAAAGTGTTAGAGAAATACAGTCTTTAAAGCACCAAAAGTCTTATCTGTTCTGTTGTCACCGGTTTTCAGCCGGATTTCGTTTGCAGTCTGGCGCTAAGAATTTTTAATCTTGTTTGTTTTTCAGTCTGTACCTTTTCACACCACACAATTGTTTTTCTCTGACTTCAGGCTTTGTTGTGTCTTTTGCATGGCCTTGCTCTTGTGCAGATAATGGTACTTGCTGTTCAAAGCTGGATCTTGACGTTCATTGGCGTTGACCCTCCTCCTGCGATTGCTCCGCCTCCGCAATGGGCGGCACCTTCCTGCAATGGTTTGCGTGGACCCACGTGGCCCTCTCCGCGACCTTCACCGCCGTGTGCGTCACCAGAAGCACATGGAAAGGTCCAAGCCACCTTTTCGCCTTCCAGCTCTTTCTCCTGTGATCACGAATCACCACGAAATCGCCAGGCCTGACCTCGTGTAAGAACGTCACAGCAACTTTCCCCTGGGTAGCTTTCACCTGCACAGAAAAGTTTGATAACAGACACGACATTCCTTTGCAGTAATTCAACATGTCACTCTCACACACATCCGTTGATGGCAGTCGTTGCCTACCCCCTTCTATGCCCATGAATGGTGGTCTGCCAAACAAAATTTCAAATGGGCTCAAGTTTGTTTTCACTCTTTTTCTCATTCTCATGTACATCAGTACAATTGGTAGGGCCTTAACCCAAGACAGACCTGTCTCTTCGCAACATTTTGCCAATTTGTTCTTGATTGTCTGGTTGCTTCTCCCTACTGCCCCTCCTGATGAGGGCGCGTAACTGCAGTGCGTTCTCATATCAATGCCCAAGAACTCTCCTAACTGCTTTATTGCAGCATTTACAAAATGTCTGCCATTGTCAGAGCTGATTTTTCTTGGAATTCCCCATCTCGGAACAATCTCGGTTAACAGGGCCTTTGCCACTGCTGCCGAATCTTGTTGCGAGGTTGGGAAGACCTCAACCCATTTTGACCACATGTCAACCATCACCAGACAGTGTTTCAGTCTCCCACAAGGGGTTAACTCGATGAAATCCATCATTAGATATTCAAACGGACCTGCTGGGGCTGGTTGAGATGCTAAGGGTGTTTTTATGCCTCTTGCCACATTGTGTGTGTTGCAAATGACACATCTTTTGCAAAAATTTTCAGCAAACACTGTAAACCCCTTGGTGAACCATAAATCTTTCATCTGCATTACCATCACTCCCTTGGACACGTGGTCCCGCCCATGTGTCAACTTAGCGTAATGCTGAAAGAAGTGCTTGGGTAAACAAGGAATGCCATCATCACTCATCCACACACCCCCCTGGAGGCCGCAGCCAGACGACCTCCATTTCTGTTTTTCTGCTCCTGTGGAGAAAGTCTGCATACTTTCTAAACAAAGAGAAATGTCAGGGTTAGTCACAGATACCAAAGCACAAGTTGTTTCTTTAGTCTCCTTCGTCGCCGCGGCCTTCGCCGCCGCGTCGGCTCTCGCGTTTCCTATGGAGATAAAGCTTTTATCGTTAGAGTGCGCTGCGCATTTGCATATAGCAACCTTGTCTGGCAAAAGAATGGCATCCAAAAGCTCAGACACAAGTGAGGCGTTCAATATCGGATGTCCATCCGATTTCAAAAAATTCCTGTGTGCCCAAATTGCCCCGAAGTCATGCGTAATCCCGAATGCGTAACGCGAGTCTGTGTAAATCGTCACACATTTGTCAGTCATTAATTTACACGCTTCTGTCAGAGCAACCAATTCAGCTGCCTGAGCCGAATAATTTGATGGCAATTTGCCAGATTTCAACACGTCAAATTCAGTAGTAACCGCGAAACCAACCTTATTCAAGCCTGTTTGTGGATCTTTCGACGCTGATCCATCCACAAAGAGGACATTGTCACAATTCTCCAAAGGTGTGTCCAACAGGTCTGGACGTGGTGCACAGTGCTTGGCTGCACTCCCCTGTCCTTCGGCTCTGTCATACCGCTGTGTTTCTGAAATGCATCAAAAAGTCTGGCATAATAGTCACGAACGGACTCTTCTCTCACCTGGCGACAGCTGTTGATCTTTTCTGTGTCCACTCGTGCTGGGAAAGCCTTTTTTAATTCGTCTGTGAGGGTTTTCACTGCGTCTCGATACTGTGTGTTGGTTCCATGCATCCACTCTCCATGCACTCTTCGTTGTTCGATTGTTGGCATGTGGCAACTCACTTTGTGCCAGTTCGTGGCCCCCAGTTTCACGGCTAACAGCCGTTTCAGTTCTTGTGTGGTGGGGCTGAACTCCTGACAGAAAGTGACTAGTTCGCTTGAAAATCTGTCACCTGCGTCGTCCGGGCTCGGCAGATGAGCCATCGCTTCTTTCATGTCCGTCACAGTCCACGGTCTGTAGACCATCACCGAGCCGTCCGGTCCCGCCACTTCCACCATCGGAGCTGTGATGTTAACACTTTCATCTCTGACCTGTGATCTTGTGACGATTTTCTTCGGCTTGGCTCCTTCGTCCTCCTCGCCCTGTGCCCCGTGACTGGACGTTTGCTGCGCTGTTTGCACTTGTTGCACAGCCTTCGCCGTTTCCACCGCTAGCTGTTGTAATGCCAGTGCTAGCTGCGCCTTGGTCTGCTCGTCCGCTTCTCTCTGTGCGGCTTCTCTCGCCTCCTGCCTCACTACTCTTTTCCACTGAGTCTCTCACCACTTTCAGCCTCGTGAGGCTCAATGTTCCCTCTTCGGGAAAATCATGATGCTTGATTAATTTCTCAATATCTTGCATACATTTCTGACCATAATGTTTTCTCATTTGGTAGTACACCGGTGTATCATATTTCATAATCTTGCTCTGAGACATTCCCATTTTGGCTGCTCTCTGTTCTTTGTGGATTTCTCTTTTGCGCGTGTTCTCTTGATTTGTCAGGCGTCCCCAGCAAATCCGATTTTTTCTTTTAACCCAAATCGGTCGGGTTGCACTATTAATGCACTCTTAATTATGGTTCACCAAAAAATCTGTTACAATTGTCCTGGTTCCCCCTAATTAGCTTCAGCACCCGAAAATAATTCGCTCCGTGGTGGAACAATTAATTTTCAGGTACCTATCTGTATGAAATGTCTTGGTCTGTCACAGTTCTCAATTAATTCCAGATTATTTATCTGCTTGAAATATCTTGTTCTGTCACAGACCTCAATTAATTTCAGATTATTTTCCTCGTATCTGTTTGAAATATCTTGATCTGTACGTAGATCTCAATTAATTTCAGATTCCGTACCACAAAACAAACAGCCCTCAGCCAATATGGTTCAGTTTCACTCTTCCCCCAATTAAACCGAATTTAATTACCTTATTCAGAGATGCTGTTCTGTGCCACTCGAGTTCTTTCGATTCCAGTGGCCGGATCCGGTCCTAACGGCGGAAACGGTCCCTCGTCTCTCAATTCTTTTCTCGAGGTAGGGTTGGAACTTTTCAGTACCAAGGTGATCAGCCGCCGCCCGTCCGTCAGTCCCGGAATCACGTCCAAGAAATCCCACTATTCTGACACCAAATTGTTGTGGCAAAAATTCAAACAAACATCATCACTGAATAAGGGACACTCAGAATCAAATTAAAAGTTATAAAGTATTTATTCTCTTGCAAGAGAGATCCTCGTCACCAATACACATAAGCGAGTCAGTGAGGAGAGATAAGGAGAAGCAGTCTCTGTCCATTTTATATCTTATTCCCCCAAGGCCTTTTACTTATTTCCCTCCCCTCCGAGAGAGAGATAGATACCAGTTTGTCTTCCTTATTCTTTCACTGGCTCACGAGGGGTAAATGCCCCCTTAACCTTTAGGCTATAAAGTACAAATGCACTCAAGATGACCCTTTGACCATGTGCTTTTCCTTACCCTCACTGACTCCCCAACACAGTAAATTATCACAAAGCCCCCTCTCACTGCAAGTGAGAAAACAGATGGGGCCATCATTAGGAATCACTGAAATACAGAGTAATCACGGAAAATTTCCACTACAGGGTGATTCTATCACTCTTTCTCATACTGGTCAATAGTCTTGCTGCGGCATTTTGAACCAGCTGCAATCGATTCAGCAATGACTGAGAGAGTCCCAAATATACCACGTTACAATAGTCCAATCTGGATGATATAAAAGCATGGATAATCGTCTCCAAATCCCTAGATGAGAGCTTAGGTTTCATTTTCGCTATTAATCTTAAGTAGTAGAAACTACTTTTCACCACAGCACTAACTTGTTTTGTAAACTTTAATTCTGAGTTGAAAAATACACCCAGATTTTTTGCACATGGGTGAACATTTCTGGATAGTGGCCCCAAATAGGTAGAGATAAGTGGTGAAGAGCCAAGAGGGCCGAAAACAACAACATCAGTTTTTGCTCTCATTTAAGTGGAGAAAATTCTTAGCCATCCAGCACTTTACCTCATCAAGACACTTTACAAGGTTGGAACAAGACTAATCAAGAGGATGTAGTGGGACATACATTTGAGTGTCGTCAGCATAACAGTGATATGTGATCTCATATTTCCTGAAAATAGAGCCCAAAGGTAACATATACAAGGAAAATAGAATAGGACTCAGTATGGACCCTTGTGGAAGCCCGCATGATAGTGGTACTGAAGGTGATGAGTAGTTACCAATTTTAACTGAGACAGACCTATTTGAAAGATATGAATAGAACCAGCGTAAGACCATGCCACTAAGCCCAACCTCCTGCTTTAGACGATTGTTGTGGCAAAAATTCATCAAACAAACATCACTGTGTAAGGGAGACTCAGAGTCAAATTATAAAAATTAGAAGTATTTATTCTTGCAAGAATAGGAGCAGTCTAATCCTCCCAGTAGTTTTCCATCCAGTAGGTTTCCATAGACAAAGAAGCCATAACACTAGTTTCAATTCGTCACTAGGGCCAACTCCTAAGCCCCCCTTCACCAAATGGCCTTCTGATATCTAGGTCAGAGGTCCTTGTTCGTCTGTTCTCTGGAGTGTCTCTCCCTTCTGCCTCCCCAGGTACATAAACATCATCTTCTCTCTCTACAAGTGAGAGTCACACATGTGACATTCTTTGAATCATCTATATTTTACTAAAGATCAATGAATATCATAAAACTTCCACTACAACTCCTCACTTTTTATCATTATTAATCAAACATAATAATAATAATAACAATAACAATAAATGCAAGTTCAAGTCATTACATCACACATCATAAAAGATCACTCTCCTTGAACCTGTGAAGAAAAAGTTTAGAATGAAGAAGCATAAGGCTGTTTTTGTTGGAGAAAAGCCCCATAATTATTTAGCAAGCAAGTAAACAATTTACTAATGCCAGGCTGAACTGGGAAACGCTGTTCCCGAGCTCTCGAAACTTCGAACCCTCAGTCACACTAGTAAGGAATAAATAGTTATAGCACAGTAGGAAAACAAACAGATATAATGCAAATGGTAAAGCATAAAAATAAAAAAATCCCTCAGTTTCAAATCCTGTCCTTGTACGCCATCTCGCAACACGGATGACTGCTGCTTTTAACCCTCTTTACATATCAATCGTTCTCAGAAAGAAAAAGAAAACATCAACACATTTAACTGTAATCTCTATTTGAATCATCTGCATAATTTTGTTCATCCCCATCATCATTCAGATAGACTGTAATTTTCACCAATTGAACAGACATTCCAGTTTTCTCATATTCACCCATGAATAACAAAATGATCAGAATAACACATACAATCATAACTCATACACATTCAACATTTTCCCCATATCCATTTCCCTAACCATATTTTGTTCTTTTACTTTTAATTCAATCAGGCAGTGGTTCTACTTGATAAGCTTCAATAATAATCCCTATAATTTACATGAATTAATGGATCTTCTCTTCCTGAAAACATTTGCCTTAAATATTTTCTAATGAATCAGTAACCAATCAAATCATTTGTCATATACCAATATCAATACTAAGCTCTATTTCAATATAATCAGATAAAATCCTCAAAATCATCACAAAAACACATTCTTAATTCATTAGTTGGTCCACATCCTCCTCCAGGCATGTTGATCATCTCGTTCGCCCCATGGACTCCTGAGATCACTACCGCACCCCCACTGGAATTAACCATTCCCTGCTTGCTGTCACCTGTGAATGGAGACTTTAAGTATTTTGTTAGTGACCGCTTGTCTTTCCCTCGTCCCTTTTGGTGTGACCTGTGGAATTTTCACCATCTGTTTACAAACTGAAACATATTATCATTAGACATTTCTTGCTAAATAAAGTCGAAGTCCTTTTCCCCTGAAAAACACTTTGCTTACGTTAACAAGTCAATATTCATACATTTGGAAACAGAATCAGTTCAGCTTTGATGCAATCCATCCTGACATTCTGCAAAAGGAAAATGTTTAGTTATGCTCAAGGTGTAGCCCCTTTCTGCCACAATAATAACCCAGGCCAGGACAGTTAGCAAAATTCATTTTGCCCTGTCTCCCAAACCTGCATGTTCTCTGTAAAGAAAAACAAATTTCGAGGTTATTGTCAGATAGTAAAGTACGTAGTTTCTTTTGTCTACTGTGCTCCCGTGGCCTTCGATGCTCTGGCGTAACCTGTTGAAAACAATCCAGACAGCAATTTTGTTAGGCAGAAGACTGGCTTCTTTCAGGGCTTTTACCCAATTACCCTATAGTGTTCTCCCAACATTTATTCAGCAAATGTGAACCCCTTAATAAACCATATTTGGCAATTGTTATACCATCCCCCTTTTGATGGTCGACACAACTCGATCATCAATTTAACATAACATTTAACATAGTGTCTTGGATAAAGTCTGCCCTCAACACTAACCCAAACGTTGTCCTTCAGACAAACTTCCTCCAGACATCTTTCTCTGAAAACATCACCCTCTGAAACAAAAATAGTACATTCTTCACTTAAAGCCACAATTTCATTTTCTTATCGAAGTATTTGAAGGGCAACAGCCCTCAGTCTCGCCACGTATCCTGCTTTTTCAGGTCTGTTGTTTGGTCTTACAACTCAGTCCTCTACAACCATTTTTAAAGTCAATTGTTTCTGTCAGTCCAAAAACATTCTCCTCCTGTTTACAATAATCATAAATGGCTCTCTGCATAATTTGATATCGACTTAGCCAATGTGTCACTTTGTTGTTGCCGTCAAATCTATAACATCTTCTTTTATTTCAACCCATGATGGACGGCGATATAATCCATAATTCCAATTTACATAAATACCTAAACTGATCCATAAAGTAATTCAAATCCACATCATAAATGACAAACGTCATTACTTACAGACAGAGCGTGATGACCAATCAACTTAAAGCTTGTCCCATGTTCTCTATCATCTTCTCATCAGATTCACTCAGCATTTGCCTTCTTTAAAACTTGTCACTTGCCTTAACCCATCTGTAATGATAAAACACTCTCCAGAGGTTAAAGACACAATATACACACTATTCAGGCGGAATATTAGTACCCCAAACTACCACATACAAGACAAAGTGCTGTCACCATCACACACACTCATGCTAGACACACATATGTTAACTGCTCATGTCCAATGTTTGCTTTTTTTATTAATTAACTCTAAAAGTATAATATTTAAGGTTTAAATAAGCTTTAAACTTCACATTTTCCTGTAGATTTTATATAATTTTACATGGCCTTTCCGTTCCAAATGTTCATTATTTTGTCTTTAGAAAAGTCAGCTGCTTTGTTTTGGTTCATTATCATTATTTTGTTTAAGCTTGCCTTACCAGGCCTGATAACAGAAAGACAAACAGCGTCCCAATCCCTTCCTCCACTCAGCAGTCTCTCTTACACAAATAATCTTTTCAAACAGCCTCCTAAGACTGAAACTTAATTAATCATAGAACCCTTAATAGTTCACAAATGTTAATATACAAATGTTTAACTCAAATTAGAACCATTACAACAATCTAAAATACATTATGCTATGAGTATTTATAAGGTTATCTTTAGTTTGAATACTTGTATAAATTCTCAATTCACCCATCCTTTGTTATCCAGACTCTTACAAAAACTGTCTTAATATTTAACCACCACCATGTCTAGCCTTCAGGAGTTAAAACCATCTTATAGACACATTAGTTCAAAATCAACTTCTATAATTTCCCTTGCCCATAAGGCAACCAACATGTTCCTGATATAAATTAATAAGTTATGTTACTGTCTCCCCAACAAATAATGACAATCAGCTCGATGGTCTCAGCTGGCTCTTGAAAGCACATTTTCCATTAGCTTTTTATCTATAATTTCCATCAGACTTGTCACAATTGAAAACAAGCCATACAGTGAATTGCGGGGTTTTTCTCTGGTGAGTGATATAGAGAGGAACTCACATTCTCTTGGGTCAGACCGTCGCGATTCCTCACAAAGCATCTGACCTCCCAATGATCTGCTGACCCCGGTGGCCTCCGGTAATCAGCGCTCAACTCTCATACCTTCTCACATATTAACACCTCCATCCGGAGGTGTCCAGTGTTATTGCGTGACCTCCCTGCCTTAGGTATAGTCCCCTGGCCAGGAAGATCTTCCCCGTCGTTGGGCAGGTCACTCGTACCCACTGATGACCCGCTCTTTCCCATCACACAATCAGTTTTCTTCAACAGAACTCAGCTGTTTTTTTTCTGGAGCTTAGGAAAGGCACATTCAAGAGTCACCTCCATCTGGACTGCCTCTAGTGTTAAGGGAGACAGGTTAATAACAACAGTATTTAATCACTCAAATATGTTAGACCTGTCCGAATCACCAAAATCTCAGTGAACTTTATTCACATCCGTCTATTCAATGTACATCTATAGCCATGGTCATAGGTCCTGTGTCTGTCTGGGGGTGTGTCACTCTTCTGCACAGGGTAACAGCTGTGTATTAGACTGCTCCTATTCTTGCAAGAATAAATACTTCTAATTTTTATAATTTGACTCTGAGTCTCCCTTACGCAGTGATGTTTGTTTGATGCATTTTTGCCACAACAATTTGGTGTCAGAATAGTGGGATTCCTTGGACGATGCCTCCTGGACCTGAGATCGGACGGTGTTTGGCCACCTGGACTGAGTAAGTTCCAGCTCTACCTCGTAAACTTGAGAGAGAGAGGCCGGCCGATGTCAGAGCCCCGGGAGGATCGACCACTGGAATCAAAAGAACTCAAGGTGGCTCGGAACAACATCTCTGAGTAAAGGTAATTAAATTAAGTTTAATTGGGGGAAGAGTGAAATTGAACCATATTGGCTGGGAACTGTTTTCTGTGGTACGTAATCTGAAATTAATTGAGATCTACGTACAGATCAAGATATTTCAAACAGATACGAGGAAACTAATCTGAAATTAATTGAGGTCTGTGACAGAACAAGATATTTCAAGAAGATAAATAATCTGGAATTAATTGAGAACTGTGACAGACCAAGACATTTCACACAGATAGGTACCTGAAAATTAATTGTTCCACCACGGAGCAGAACTATTTTTGGGTGCTGAGGCTAATTAGGGGGAACCAAGACAATCGTAACAGATTTTTTGGTAAACCGTAATTAGGAGGGCATTAATAGTGCAACCCGTCCGATTTGGGTTAAAAGAAAAATCGGATTTGTCGAGGGACGCCTGACAAATCAGGAGAACGCGCGTGAAAGAGAAATCCACAGAGAACAGATAAGCGGCCAATATGGGGAAGTCTCCAAAAGCAAGCTTGCGAAATTTGGTATACCGGTGTTTTGTCAAATGAGATAAAAATTAAGGGCAGAAATGTATGATATTGAGCACCACAAGATTAAAGATGGTGCGGGAATCAGTTGAACCAACACATTCTCACTCCCAAGTCGTCACATATGGACGCTTGGCCAGGACCCCTTGGCGTCACTTTTTAACGACCTGGGCGTACCCTTAGCGTCAATTTTCAACGTGCAGGGTAGTCCTATAGACTTCTATAGATCTATGAACTGGAGCCTGCGGCGTTGAAATTTGACGTCTTGGGTAAGCATAACGCAGCCCGTTGTCTGCGGTGAATGGGTCGAGACTACAATAAATACAAAATTAAAAGGAATAGGCTACAATAAATGATCTATGGCAGGGCTAATCAAATGGCAGACCCCAGATCATCTTTATATGGCCCTCCAACTGGTTTTTGATGTTTAAAACCTCTCGCAATCTGATATCAAACTGCCCTCTGCTCAAAGGTTTAGCGCGATTATAGGCAACAGCATTCAGCGATGAGTTTAACAACGCTCATTTTGGCGAGCAACAGCTTTCAGCGGTGAGTTTAACAACGCACATGGTGAGAAACAGCATTCAGCGGTGAGTTTAACAACGCTCATTTTGGCGAGCAACAGCTTTCAGCGGTGAGTTTAACAACGCACATGGTGAGAAACAGCATTCAGCGGTGAGTTTAACAACGCTCATTTTGACACTGCTTTAACTAGAGCATGCTGGATAACGTATTTTTATCGCGTTTTGTTGATGTTAATAAATAAATATAATATGCTACGATTGTGTTCAATTAATCAAAGTTTTGTTTATTTATTGATTTATATTTATTAAATCCTCTTAATTAATAACGCTGACGTCACTGTATGGGGCGATCCCAAGGTCCATTGCGATTTACCACTCGGTAAGTATAAGAGTTAATTAATAGAGATGGATACTATTCTTAAATGTACACATTAAAAACTTTTGAATCAGGACAATAACTTGTGTTTAGAACATTTAGACGTGTAAGGTGACAATTATTTATCATGACGGTAAATTATAGAAGACATTATTAAAAATATAGCTTGCTAACGTTACACCAAATGTGCAGGCTAGCAAAGTTAGCTAATCAAATACTGAAAGTTAATTTTTGTTCAAGTTCATGCATGCAAGGTACAATTCTAAGGGAATGTAAGATTTCCAGTATTACATTAGCCCACAACTATTATCCAACATTATAACGTTAAATGTTCAGATGAAGAACGGTGTTGCCAGATTGGTTTGTTTTACAGCCCAGTAATTGTTTAAAATCCACACAAAATGATATAATAAACACCCAAATAAATCTATAATAAACTATACAAATTAATTCATAACTACAACCTTGTGGCTCATCACAAGTTTTCAATACGAAATAAAAAAAATGTGTATAATTAATGTAATAAGTAATGCTGTCATAACGTATTGACTGATTCATATATAATATATATTTTATATATTTAAAAGTTCTGCTGTGGCTTTGGCTTTTTTGGGGGGGCGAAATAGAGCAAAACTTGCATTATTCATTGTTCTGGTCTAAAATGTAATTAACAATATTAACTTATTGTTTATTAAACTGTATAAAATAAAATAAAATCAATATCACATACACTCTAGCCCATTCTGGCAACACAGATGAAGAGAATACTGGTGTAAAATGTTCAAATCTGTTTGTTTTTTTCTTCCTTTAGGTCCTTCAAATTTGGCAGCTTCAATTTTGTTTTATTCTAACCCCCACCACATACACACACAGTCACACACACACTCAAACAAAGGCACTTTTAAGAGCCACGTCCGTCTTGTTAACCTGTATTTCATCAGTCTCTCTCTCTCTCTCTCTCTCTCTCTCTCTCTCTCTCTCTCTCTCTCTCTCTCTCTCTCTCTCTCTCTTTACATATATATATATTTGTTTTATATGTCCATCTCTTTGTTGTGAGTCTTTCTGTCTGTTTGTGTTCGTGTATATTTGGTGTCTAGTCATGACAAGGCCCAAATTCAGGCCCTGCCCTTTCTGCAAGACTCCCAATCAGGCAAGCAGGAAAACTTGCCATGTCTGTTTTGCAAGCCTGTCCACCAAAAATAAAATAAAAGAAAAATTGGTGTCCCTGGATGGCCAGTGGGGGAAATCTGTCCTCAAAAGCAGAAATGCTGGGCGTATAATTGATTCTGCCCGTATTGCAGTAAGTAAAAATGTTAATATTTCATAAATTAGTGTTACGTGAAGTGAAGTTGAAAGCCTGTGTTTTTCTCATACTGAATATCAGACAAGTACCAATGTGATCTGGCCTTTAAAAACATCTTATTATTGAATACATAGAAGAATCCATCTTTACCTATAAATTGTGCTAAAGAGTAACAATAAGTTGTGTTCTCTGTCAAGTAAGTCATGATGGCAATGGCAGAAACTGCAGGAGTACCTCTGGCTTTATCTGAAACTGGCCGTTGATTGAATTCAGTTCAAGAGTAATGTTTCTTCTAAAATAATCATAATGAAACAGGTTACGACACATTTTCTTGCATTGTACTCCAACTCCATTAAATGTTCTTAAATTAAAATTGCTTGTTTAAAATTGTACTGATGTTTCGAATAATTCAGTGGGTTTAACTAATGTGTTATTACTGCTTTTGTTCATTTCAGGTGAGTAAACTTGAAGCTGTGGGATACAAGCCGATTTTATTTATTGGCAAGCCAGATAAAAGGGCTTCGAATAAATGGGTTGCAGAAGTAATTACTCATCTGCACCCCACTCCTGTCACTAAAATTTTTTTGGAAAAGATGCGGAGGGCCTATGAATTTATCTTGACAAAATGTAAGTAATGTTTTGGTTTAGAAATTATGAATATTTAGAATACATCTATATTTCTTTGTTAATATGTACAGATTTTAAATGAACGTAAACTTATATTATAGCAACCTCAGCAGCACAGCAACCAGAAAATCAAACCGCGGAGGAGAGTCAAACCGCGGAGGAGGAGAGTCAAACTGCGGAGGAGAGTCAAACCGCGGAGGAGGAGAGTCAAACTGCGGAGGAGAGTCAAACCGCGGAGGAGGAGAGTCAAACTGCGGAGGAGAGTCAAACCGCGGAGGAGGAGAATCAAACCGCGGAGGAGGAGAGTCAAACCGCGGAGGAGGAGAGTCAAACCGCGGAGGAGGAGAATCAAACCGCGGAGGAGAGTCAAACCGCGGAGGAGGAGAATCAAACCGCGGAGGAGAGTCAAACCGCGGAGCAGGAGAATCAAACCGCGGAGAGTCAAACCGCGGAGGAGGAGAATCAAACCGCGGAGGAGGAGAATCAAACCGCGGAGGAGGAGAGTCAAACCGCGACTCTCAAGGAGTCTGAGACAGTATTTGTTCTTGACCTTGTTCCTCTGTCTTCCCAACTCTCTCCAACCTCTCTCTTTCCTACTTCCTCTTCTACTTTTACAACTATTCTTCCTTCAGTTTCTTCCCCACCTCCACTGTCTTTGCGACAAATGAAAAGGAAAAACACCTCTACCTCTTCACACTATTCTGCCTCTGTCTCTCCTCCATCTGCCTCTTCCATTCCCACGTCTTTGAGTCTGGAGGGGCCATGTGTGAAGAACAGAAGAAAAGGTAAATTTTTGCATAGTACATACTTTCTCTACACTGTTAATAAATTTGCTCCCAGTCACAGTTGACTTAATGTAAATTAGATTCATCGGCTTACCGAATCATTGGTAGCCAGTTCACAGTATCTAGTTATTTAGTTGTGGCCAATGTCCAAGGGCGTTGGTTAATGTCAAACCCTGACCTAAGCTAAGAGGACTTTGGGAAAACCAATCCTGTACTTTTTGCTTTATTGACATAAACAGGGACAAATTCACTTTGACATGAATGGAAAGGACTGCATATCGCCTCACATGTGAAATTATAAATATGGACTGATTCAGCTACAAAGCATGGCATTCATGGCTTAATAAACTTTCCTTGTTTTTTCATTATTTCAGGTTGCCGAAAATGTAGTAGGCAGAAGGTGTTCCTTTTTGATTGTATAACAGGGGAACGGATAAATGAGGTAAAATATGTTCTGTTAGGCTGCTTTCTTATCTCAATGACTGATTCTGACCTTTCAAAGATAATACAACAATATGGCCTATGCATTGATTGCTTAAACAGTTAGAATACTTATTACTTGTGTTTGTGTGTCTAGGGGAAAGCCGAATTGAGAGTCCACTGGTTGCCTTGCACTGTGTGGTAAGTTATGTTTTATTAATTATTTAATTCCATTGCAATGCAAATTAGTCCATTCCATGACTAATACAATGTAGGCAAAGTACAACTGGTTTCTTGCAAGCAGCATGGAAGTTCATGTCAGTGTTGTCTGTGGCAAGAGAAAACTCCCTGGTCCTGTAGTTGATCCCATCAGTAAATCATCCTCTGAGGTAGTCTTTAGAGAAACTGGAGTGAGGTTGATTGTCAGTACTCAGAAGAAAATAGCAATGAGGTGAAGGCATTTGGAAGAGCTAGATCCATCAGGTAGGCCCTTGTAACCTTTAGGACATGCATTCCGATGATGAAAAATGATGGAATAGTCTTCGGGGCATTCCAAATTCAGACACACTCTCTCAGTCCAGACTAAAGACAAATATCTGGACTGTCTTTAGTCTGGACTGAGAGAGTGTGTCCTAATTTGGAATGCTCGGAAGACTATTCCATCATTTTAAAGACAAATGGGAGAATGATCTACCTCCTTGTTTTCATTTAGAATATTATATTTGTAAGTTCCTGGAATTTTGTGATTAACACAATGGATTATAGGTAATGAGGAGCTGGACCATTCAGTACTTTCTGAGTAATTAATAGAATTCTCAAATTAGCTGACAGACAGCCAATGTATGGACAATAAAATGGTCCTGATGTGATCATGTTTTCTGTTTCTAGTAAGTACTCTAGCGGCTAGCTCTAGCTCTGAACTAGCTTATTATTGAGCCTGCAGGACATCCACTCTGTAATGCATTACAAAAGTAGCAGTGATTCATGCACACATAAATTTATCTTTCAGCATCTGAAACTCTTTGTGTTTATGTGTCATAATTTAGTTTTTCTACGATGGAGAATCCTGTTGTATGTGCTGGAAATTTTATTTTCAAAGGAACATAAGAACATCAAACATAAGATCTGTGTTCTAAACTGTCGTATATGACATAAAATTTTCCTCATCCCGCTAATGACAACTTAATCAGAAACATTTTGAAATCAGTAAATTTGGAAATACATGGCTTTCACAATGTACAGAAACTGTATGGAAAATTGTGTAACTAGAGCTGCCAGACAATTGTAGTTTAGGAAAAAGTACCATATTTTCCTGTGAGATGCAATGTTGTATAAAAAAGTGCTAAATGAAAATACACCAATTAAGTCCAAGTACCTCAAATTTGTTATTAAGTAAATTGCGTACCGGTAAATGTACTCAGTTACATTCCACCACTGGGCTTTACCAGGGTTAATGCTACTTTAACAAGCATCAATACATTTCAATGAACTCTCTAAATTTAACCCAACAGTGATTTTATTTTTATTTTTTTCCTCTGTGTTCTAATGAAATTTTGTGCACTTATGATATTTTACAGTGGCAAAACCTGGGATGACACATGGGAGCCTGCCAGTGAATTCCAACATGTTATGCCTAAGTCCCCAGATCCCAACCAGCTTTCAGCATGACAGCCTAGTCACCTGGACTCTCACCTGGAAGTTTATTTTTGAGGGTTTTTTTGTTTTTGTTTTTCATTGCTTTTGTTCATTAAAGTTTTTTGTCCAATACCCAGTCTCTTTTTGTGTTTATTTTCTTAATGGTGTTTAAAATTTTCATGAAATGAAAGCTTTAGCGTAAGTTCTGCCGGGAAGACTCAATTGTTACGTCACTTATGACCTTCTCATCTATCCAATCGTGTTCTAAAACTTGTAGTAAAAAAAATGTGTACACATGTCTGAGTTCGCAGATGCTTACACATACATTCACCTTCATCCTCCCCACCTCCACCAGGATGGTCCCTCCCCATACCTCACAGGGGGTCGGCTGCGCCCCTGCCTTCGTCTTTAGGCAGGAAATGCAGATTCCGTACCCTCGGATTGCGAGCTATGCACGGGGCCAATGCCAAAGAACTTTATATCTCAATACTTGCTTGCTGGGCTGTTAATAAATGCATGCTTGTTACACTATTTTGCCTCCCGAGTCTTTCTGGTAGAACTGCACAACAGCCAGGAAGTGTGAGATCAAAAGGGACAAAGTTAGTACTGTTTGTCATAATGGCTTTCCCAAAGACATTATTTTTGCTTTTTTTGTTGTTTTAGTATAAGTCAGTCTACTTGAACTATTGGTCTGGTATGCCAGCCATGAATAAATACCACAGAATACTACTAAAGCTATTAAAATGTCACTTAAATGTTGTAGTCCTGTTTGAAATGTTCAATTACAATATTATATATTAATTCCTTTAACATTTATACTTATAATTGTTATTAACTATTTATATTTGCCTTGCATTTATTCACAGCAAAATCATTTCAAATGAATCATGTAAATATATATATTGTTTTTTATTTTTGGGGGCAATGTGTTCTTCAAAGGAAAGAAAATAATGTATTTTCTGGTGGCTCCTGGGTTGTTGTTGTTTTTTTTTTAAAGAAAATAAAAATTAAAGTCTTTAAATAGTTTGGCATATCAATACATTTGGGGAAATAGTACAAAGTGTGTGCAATCATCTTTAAATGTTACAGACGCATTTTAATCTGTTTAAAACAAAATACTGCATGCTGGAATAACTATAAAGAGTAGGCTACTTTTCTTTTTGTAATTATAACATCCCTGTAGGGTTACATAGCCTATCTTCGGTCGGAAGAGCCTGTTTTTATTTATTAATTAATTAATGAATTGTTATTATTTTTTATTGCAGAACTTATACATACATGATCAGGGAAATTAAGCGTTGTTGTATTTCTTTCAGTGAAAAAAAATCCTGGATTTGCTTACATCAAATGTAGGAAGAGCTTGTAAATTCCATATATGGACAGTGTGACGTGACTTTAACGTTTCCTTGGCGCCAGCAGGACAAGCTGTGGTTGGACTAATGTTTAGGTCAGAATAAAAAGCGCTCCATATCGCAACCTATGTTTTGCTGTCGTTTTGACGACAGTAATACTGTCAGTTAACAATGAGGTATTGCTATATTGAAAGAAAGTACACGTTTACCGAGATCCTAAACCTAACCCTATAGTGTAACTTCACACTTCAATGAACTACAATTTACAGCGCACATCCCATCGACACAATGATAGAGGCTTATGGGTAATGTAGTTTAAAAACGTCTAGTAATATAATTAAATAAATACAATCTTTAATGAACAAAGGGACATCCAAATATGTTCATTATACAAACCTCTTTGACATATTTGAGAGCCAGGCTGAAATTTGGTATTTTACTGTGGGCACTTTTAAAAATGTTTTTATAACACCTTTCCATGTATGCCAGACATCTCTGTCCAACATTATGTATTAAACATAGCCTAAATAATTGTCCTACCAAGTTTCACTTTGATACGCTTATCAGACTTTGCATTTGCAGACTTTGAAGAATGTGCTTTTTTTTTCTTTTTTTTTTGCTCTTTCATGGGTACTACGGGACCCCTGGGGGGGGGGGGGGGGGGGGGGCAGTAAAACCTATACAGATACTCTCTTCATCATGGACAACAAACTGTATTGAGGCACATTTATATAAACATTAATACAAAATTACAGTAATATTTTACAAAATCTGTAAAATACACTTTTTCTGTATTGCTAAAACACTATACCCCCAAATTCTCAATAGCCTAATCTAATTTGTTGGACTGTACATAATACAAGTCAGTTCAGAGTGGCAAAATTGACTCAAAATGTTGCACTGAATGTTGATACTAACAATGGATGGAAACAATATAAGAGGGAGAGGAAGAAGAGTATGAGTGTAAGAGGTGGTGAACAAGGAGGAATATGGGAAGGTGTGGAGAATGTTGTCAAGGCTGGATCTGCTTTAGGGTTTTTCCCTTTGCCTGCAGAGATGATATTGTCTGTGATGTGAATAAAGTCCTCAATCTGAACGCAACATGAAGACATGAATCTGAAGCAGAATAAATCTCTCTCACTGACCTTGATTCTGCAGTTGCACATCTCTTCTGAGTGACTATAATGCTTTTCATTTAGTTTTTTTACTGTAACCTTTTTGTCTTTTGCAGTCGGGTCACTGTATTTTCACAGTATGCAAGTACTGAATATACAGACATTCAATACTATACAATATTCAGTACAATACAATACTTGCAGTGCATACAGTATACAAATTATTCACCTTACTACTGTAAGTTGTAATTACTATACTTTTACTATGTAATTGCAAAATTTGTTTACTTAGTTACAAAATATACTTTTTTCAGTAACTGCATGCTTTGGATTCTGTGTTCTTAATTTTTTGATGTACTGTAGTGTCTAACGAATGATCTGTAGTGTTTATAATATTGACTCACTGTGTCTATGATTGAGAGCATTGTTTAATTTATGGTTTTGAGGCAATTGTTTGATTTTGCATTGGAGTCAGAGGTTCTCTGAATGTGGTTTGAAAATGTGGTTTTGTGTTTAAGGTTTAGAGAATGTGAGTGATGGTTTCAAGAAATGTGTTTTAGCAATTCAGAAAAACTGTAACATTATACTGTTAATCAGGTCACAGCTGATGAATCTACACAAGTGGTGAAATGTTTTGAGTACCAGAGAATCCCATCAGTTGACTATGAAACCTGTACTAGATTATACAGAAAGCACATTGAATATTATGTTGGGGAAAAAAATTTCTTCCTCATAATCTGCTTCACCCATGCCTCAATTGTTATACAGCACCATAGAGTTCTACTAAAAAGTTGAAATAAAGTACCCCACACAGCAGATGTTGTTAATTGCTTTATATTCATAGTTAAGGTAATTGTCCAGAAGTATGAAAGGTGTTACAGTCTTGTAGATTACAGTCCATCATCAGATATTTCGTAGTCACTGTCGTACTCATCAGCTGAAGCACTGTACAAAAAGTTGATGCTCTCTGCTCCAGACAAAACTTGCAGGTAACAGTCTCTTGCTTGCACCTTCATTTGTCTGATTTGATGCCGCTTTCTGAGGATGATGCTCTGCAGACCTTTCAAACCCTCTTCACTTAGGCCACATTGCGAATCTTAAAAGAGGAACACATATATATAAGACCAGCCTTGGAAAATGTATAAACAGTCATCATTTTTGTGTATACTTATTAGGGCTGCCCCCTAATAGTAATCTTTGGTCAGGGCAACCCTATGTTTATGTAATTTATTACAAATACATACTTTTCATTGTCTCACTAGAACACAAGCAGGACAGCTCTCTGAGGGTATTGGAACGAGTTGAAAGAGATTTCCAATGGTGGTCCATCTCTGCAACAAGAATCTTCTGCTCCTCCTCAAGTCTTCTTACTGACATGATGATGTCAAACGCCCTTCTCTTTGTCCTGAGATCGACAGAGTCTGGGATGCATTTATGATAAATAAATAATTTGTATTAAACATCAACCTTAAAAGCATCTCTGAAATTGTATGGGGTTACGGAATGAGATTTAAAGCATTGTGGGTTATGTGTCATTATGTATCAGATTTGTCAGAAGCAGTCAACAGAGTAGTGTACATACCACTGTGTGGAAGCTGCCATGGCCAAGCGGTCTCACCAGACAGAATGGTTTCCAGGCAAAGAGTTTCTGTGATTGGAACCATTCTGTTGTATTTCTCCACAACAGATGTCAGATGTCCCTTCTCCTCCCTGATCTTGCGGCGTATTCTGGCACGACCTTTGTTGCCATCGGTATCTTTGTAGAGACGCTGGGAACGTCTCTTGATACTGGCTACCAGCACCTCAATTTTGCTGGCCAAAGCATCAGCATCATTTGTAGTTGTTGTTGTTGATGCTGAGAATAAATAGGTGTGGTTTGCACTTTACAATACCAGTAACAATTACAATTATTTGTGACTAAATGTATTACAAGTAATAATTTCCTCACCGTCAGCCCAATCCTTTACATCATTCACCCAGTCTTCCAATTGGCTCGCTGTCACTGCCAATTCGGCTTTCATGGACTCTAGGTTTTGTAACTGGCTTTGCAGAGATTTTGTGGTCTACAATAACAAACAATAGTAAGAAACAAGAACCAAATGTTCAATGCACAGCTTCATACACTGCTAACATGCAATACTGGACATTTAAAATGAATTCTACTGATGTCATTACCTTTTGATATCGGCGGGTCAGTGAGATAGCCAAATTTTTGAACTTTTGCTGATTCCAGCGCATGGCCATGAGAGTCAGCATGTCTGTGCGTCCTGCAAACACAGAAAATATGATGTTACCATATCCCCCTATTATTATGTAAGGATGTAACTAGTGCAGTATGTGGTCATCTTACCTGCTTTTGACATATGCTTTGTGGTTACTGCAATCCTAGAGAGGAAGGCATTGCACTGTTCCACCTCCTCCCCTAGTGTTAAACCAGCACCGTCCTGATATGCCCCACTCCATTTCACCTGGTTAAGAATAAAATGAAAATGTCCATGAACAAGACACCGAACCCCAGCTGCTCCTTACGAGCTGGATGTCGCCTTGCATGGCTGACACCGTCAGTGTATGAATGAGTGAATAAATGGGTGAATGTGAGGCAATATATAAAGCGCTTTGTTGGCCATGGGTCTGTTAAAGCGCTATATAAATGCAGTCCATTTACCATTTATCACATAGCAACATTTCTTTACCTCGCATTTAAAATCATGGGCTTTGGCATGAAATACCGAAAGGAATGGCTTCATGTTAAGAAGGTGCTGGAGCTCTGGACAGCTTTTTGCAACTCTTTGGAGGTAAGGCCAATATTTGCAGGTCACATCCATACAAAAAAAAGTGATTTGCCTACTGGCCAGCTTTTCTTGCAGGTACAGGGGATAGGCAAAAATTTCCCCCCTATACATATTTAAGGCACAGAGCAGGACTCCGTGCCGACACACCGCAAGCTCCAATCCCTCCTCGTCTACCTTGCTGGCAGATCTTTGGGAGGTCTCTCTGGCTGCTGACCACTCCCCTCCACAAACACCTCTTCCACTGACCTACAATATGGAAAATGGTTGACGAAAATAAGACTCTCCTAAACAAACTCTTCAGAAAGAGGTTATTATAGTCCTGTAGTCTAATTATCATCTATAATTTTACATGTTTGGTTGTGTTGTGAATGTGGTCCACAAATCTTTTCACGTCTTCGTCCTTGGCTATGAAGACGCCTTCAAAGATGGCCTGTTCCTCAGATCTAAAAAAAAACAACAAAAAACAACAATTGATGATGGACAACAATTTATGATAATTTATAATCTGAGATTACTTGGTTCACAGCTATTTTTTCTTATTAATACAAACACTGTGATACACAGTTTGGTGTACCTAGCAGCATTCTTGAAACGGTAATGCTTGCGGTTTCCATCAACTGAAACTGCAAGCATATCTGGGGTGCATGCAGGACAGTTGAAGGGTTCTTCCTTGCATATATTGTCCACCTCAAATCGCACAGCCTCCCACTCAAAAAAACTTTTCTGAAAACTGTCTGCTGAGATCTGGCCAGTCTATTAAAAATAAGGAAACAAACAGCTAATAATGTACAACAAATACATTAGCATCAAACAGCTTATCAAACCACAACTCAAAGATATCACCAACACTGCAGGATTGATACATTCAATACTCACACGACCAAAGCGGACAGTTCGCTGATTCAGCATTCTTAGAAATGCTTGGCAGGACAGTCCTGGTGCCGCCATCTTCATTTCTTCAAATGAAAAAAAGACATCTGTGGCATAAACTGTGGCAAATTGAAGGGTTGCAGGCCAGTAGTCACTTCGGTTTAGGTCAGCGACTCCAGCAGTCCAAGTGGCTTGGCATGCCTCACAAATTAACTCTGGCATACTTAGATCATGTCGTCCTGGAAATATCAAAAACACATCAACTGTAATGTAAACCTTAGCTGATTAATCAGGGTTTGGGTTCTTTGTAGAATTTATACATTACTTTGTATACTTCATATATATATTTTTAAGTTTTATATCTATGTCAAACATGTAGGGAGTCGCGTATGGATAGATATTTATTTTTAAGATGCTTCTCAAACAGGAAAAAATAAAGTTCTTCACATTCTTACCATTCATTGTGACCAAAGCAACAATCTTTCCTGGACTAACCCTCAATGACTCTGGTGAACAACCACAGATTTTGTCAGGCATCTCCACAGGTACAAGCCGGACTGAAAACACAGAGTATCCACATATATTCAAGATAAAACAATAATCATCATTATCATCAGACAAAAAGGCATCATTTAAATATAACTATTCTGAGAATGAGATATATGTTGTACACACACAAACCAGAACTTACCACAATGGGAAAGAGCCTTATCCACCACGAAAGTTGTTGGAGGCAATGGCTGGAAGAATCCAGCAGTCATGGCATCTCTGTTGTGGAGGACATGTCTGGTGTGCATGCTGACGTCACATTCAGCACAGAGATAGGGACGTGGTCGACAGTCACAACACCGGACAGCAGCTGGATTTCTCCCACACTGTTGGCAGATGTGTGTTGCCACATTTTCTTGTGCCGCAGCAGTGTTCACCAGACGGGGTCTCTCTGCCCTCCACCTCTCTAAAAAGAGACTTTGTCGTGTGCTCCAGTTCGAGGAAGCCAGAAGTTTGGGGGTTTCAAGAGGTGATGCCTCATCACCTGAGGATTCACTTAGTGAGTGCTGGAGATCTTGTAGAAAACACTCTGTAAATGGTAAGGAATATTAAAAAACAATAATTTCCTTCTATGTACATATATATTTTTACAATATTAAAGTGTACTCTGCGTACTCTGTATTAAAGTGCGTTTGGCTGTGAAAGGATCAGTATTCTAGCCAATTTTAAAATAGAAACATTTATTTACATTCTAACCCACTGTCATATATATATATATACTGTATATACACAGATGCAAGGGCTAATGGAAACAATGAAGTACACACCAACAGTCTCTGGAGTAAAGGCCACTTCACAGTTTGTGTCAGGAGCAATGAAGGGGGGATTAGTCTTCCGAATGTGATCAGCTGTAGAGGATAAACACAACACAAATCAACATTTATAACATTCAAATTTACAACTTGTCCCAAGGCCTGGTTACCAGCCTAAATTGGTGCAAGGTCACTGTTTAACATATAGCTAGAGAGAAATACTAGTACACTTTTTATTTCCCAAACCCTAACTGAGACAGTCCAATTACTGTCAGTTATCTGCATACAAGGTGGTTGGTTGGTTAACTTTATTGTCCCCAAGGGGAAATTCAGCTTGGGCACAGTGCAGAGTTGCTTCATAAAAATAAGTAAATAAATAAAAACATCACCAAAGACATCACAATCACAAAACATACAAAGGACATTGTTGACAACACAATTCCATGGATTAAAATGCAAGTCCTAAAGTGCTAGTGTGGTTGTTGCACATTACTCCATTGCACTGAAATTTGTATAAAGTGCATAGTGCCTAAGCTAAGGTGCTAGTATGTATATTGCACGTTGTCCTATTGCACCGAGATCGTAAGTAAAGTGCTGAAGTGCTCACATATTTATTGTACATTTATTGTAGGTGTCACTAGATGATGACAGCAAATAGGAATGCTTATATAGAAGCAGATTAAAAAGAAACAAGCTGGCTGGCCATTGACAACACACTCTGAAGAACAAACTGTTTCAAACACAGCCTTGCCAATACCAATAACTTGCAAGAGATTTAGTGCAGGCTAGCTCGTTTGACATCATAACCATATTGACAAGATTTCCTGACAATGTCAATAAAGCCCACAATAAAACTTATTTTTATGCGCTAACTTGCTAGTTTTTTACTGCTTTACACAAATATATATGAGCCTTAATGTGTCTCTTTCACTTTATCCAAGACTAGTGACATATTTAATAAATCTACTTTTTATGTAAAAAAAATCAAATGATTGGTTCTGGTTTGATTGTTTTCCTGACATATCAAGCTATACATACATTCCTTGATTTGATACACTCATACAGTAAGTGCCTAAACAATGTAGGTCTTCAAAATATCTTGAATGAAAAACAATACTGACCCTTATTTGACTGATTCCTGCTTGATCTTGGCCTCGCATAGACAATATTTCCAGTAATGTCTCTTTTTCTCCATTCCACCCTCGGCTCAGGTATCTTCACTGGTGCTGCTGCCTCCTCTTCTTGCAGCTCACCAATAAGGTCATCAAGACTTTGAAGCTCATCCTTCAGTTCTTGATCATCAACCAGGTTATCCAAGATCATGAGTTGTTCTTGGATTTCTGAATCAATCTTGGACATTGTGATGGACAGAAACACAAACAGACAGAAAGACTCACAACGAAGAGATGGACAGATAAAACAAATATATATATGGAGAGAGAGAGAGAGAGAGAGAGAGAGAGAGAGAGAGACTGATGAAATACAGGTTAACAAGACGGACGTGGCTCTTAAAAGTGCCTTTGTTTGAGTGTGTGTGTGACTGTGTGTGTATGTGGTGGGGGTTAGAATAAAACAAAATTGAAGCTGCCAAATTTGAAGGACCTAAAGGAAGAAAAAAACAAACAGATTTGAACATTTTACACCAGTATTCTCTTCATCTGTGTTGCCAGAATGGGCTAGAGTGTATGTGATATTGATTTTATTTTATACAGTTTAATAAACAAGAAGTTAATATTGTTAATTACATTTTAGACCAGAACAATGAATAATGCAAGTTTTGCTCTATTTCGCCCCCCAAAAAAAGCCAAAGCCACAGCAGAACTTTTAAATATATAAAAATATATATTATATATGAATCAGTCAATACGTTATGACAGCATTACTTATTACATTAATTATACACATTTTTTTTATTTCGTATTGAAAACTTGTGATGAGCCACAAGGTTGTAGTTATGAATTAATTTGTATAGTTTATTATAGATTTATTTGGGTGTTTATTATATCATTTTGTGTGGATTTTAAACAATTACTGGGCTGTAAAACAAACCAATCTGGCAACACCGTTCTTCATCTGAACATTTAACGTTATAATGTTGGATAATAGTTGTGGGCTAATGTAATACTGGAAATCTTACATTCCCTTAGAATTGTACCTTGCATGCATGAACTTGAACAAAAATTAACTTTCAGTATTTGATTAGCTAACTTTGCTAGCCTGCACATTTGGTGTAACGTTAGCAAGCTATATTTTTAATAATGTCTTCTATAATTTACCGTCATGATAAATAATTGTCACCTTACACGTCTAAATGTTCTAAACACAAGTTATTGTCCTGATTCAAAAGTTTTTAATGTGTACATTTAAGAATAGTATCCATCTCTATTAATTAACTCTTATACTTACCGAGTGGTAAATCGCAATGGACCTTGGGATCGCCCCATACAGTGACGTCAGCGTTATTAATTAAGAGGATTTAATAAATATAAATCAATAAATAAACAAAACTTTGATTAATTGAACACAATCGTAGCATATTATATTTATTTATTAACATCAACAAAACGCGATAAAAATACGTTATCCAGCATGCTCTAGTTAAAGCAGTGTCAAAATGAGCGTTGTTAAACTCACCGCTGAATGCTGTTGCTCACCATGTGCGTTGTTAAACTCACCGCTGAATGCTGTTGCTCACCATGTGCGTTGTTAAACTCACCGCTGAATGCTGTTTCTCACCATGTGCGTTGTTAAACTCACCGCTGAATGCTGTTTCTCACCATGTGCGTTGTTAAACTCACCGCTGAAAGCTGTTGCTCGGCAAAATGAGCGTTGTTAAACTCATCGCTGAATGCTGTTGCCTATAATCGCGCTAAACCTTTGAGCAGAGGGCAGTTTGATATCAGATTGCGAGAGGTTTTAAACATCAAAAACCAGTTGGAGGGCCATATAAAGATGATCTGGGGTCTGCCATTTGATTAGCCCTGCCATAGATCATTTATTGTAGCCTATTCCTTTTAATTTTTTATTTATTGTAGTCTCGACCCATTCACCGCAGACAACGGGCTGCGTTATGCTTACCCAAGACGTCAAATTTCAACGCCGCAGGCTCCAGTTCATAGATCTATAGAAGTCTATAGGACTACCCTGCACGTTGAAAATTGACGCTAAGGGTACGCCCAGGTCGTTAAAAAGTGACGCCAAGGGGTCCTGGCCAAGCGTCCATATGTGACGACTTGGGAGTGAGAATGTGTTGGTTGAACAGAGCAGTGAGAAACAGAAAGGTTGTTGTGTCTGCGTTCAAAAGTGTGAAAAGACAATGAGTTGTTGGCTAGAATGTATTGCCATATAGTAACTTATACTATATGGCATATAGTATAAGTTACCCCCCCCCCCCCCCCCCAGAGCCATCCTCCCAGTAGTTTTCCATCCAGTAGGTTTCCATAGACAAAGAAGCCATAACACTAGTTTCGATTCGTCACTAGGGCCAACTCCTAAGCCCTCCTTCACCAAATGGCCTTCTGATATCTAGGTCAGAGGTCCTTGTTCGTCTGTTCTCTGGAGTGTCTCTCCCTTCTGCCTCCCCAGGTACATAAACATCATCTTCTCTCACTACAAGTGAGAGGCACACATGTGACATTCTTTGAATCATCTATATTTTACTAAAGATCAATGAATATCATAAAACTTCCACTACACGATCTAAAAGAATACTGTGATGGACTGTATCAAAGGCGGCGGTTAGGTCGAGCAAAATTAAAATAGCGGAGTTACCCGAGTACAAAGTGCGAAGTGCACTAAGTGGAACGCACTTCAAAATGGAGGCAGGGATTCCCCCGAGGGGAAGTGCTTAGGGAAGTTCGCAAGTGCGTGTCTAAAAGTGGACTGGAACGCAGCCATTGTTACACCGGGGGCGCAGTTTTTGACGCCTTGGGAGTGAGAATGGGTTGATATTTGCTGTTGCATTGCATTGCATATCTTCTTACTTATACTTACTTATACTTATCTTATTTATTCCTTGCACATTGAAGAGATAACATATAATATTTGCTGTTGCATTGCAGTGCTTACATGATCTAACTTAAATCAGTTGTAGATTGTCAAATAACATTTTGCAATGTGCTGTTTTATTGCACTGTACAAGAATTCACTTTTTCCATTGTGCATTGAAGAGAAAACACAACATGTGTGCTGTTGTGTTGCAATGCATATGAGAACTGACTTACTCCGTTGTGGAATAAGAATAACCAATGCTGTTGCATTTAACCCTCTGATGGTCTTCGTTTATGTCCACACTCGTGTTCTTTGGGGTCTCCAGAGACCCCAGACAATGACATTTCATTTTGCAAAAGGATAATATATATTTTTTTTTTTTACAAAAGTAATTTTACTCTGTTTGGTAATGTTTTTACTCACCATTTGTGCCCTTTTTGGAGGATTTATGACATCTTTTAAATTTCTATAAATAAATAAACATTTATTTAAATAGGCTTTTTACAAAAAAACAGCATTTAATGTAAAATTAACTTTATAAAAGACCCAGATTTCCAACTTTCATTCATGGGGATAACATGGATAATTTTAAATGGTTTAATGTAACATTTATGCCCATTTTTTGGAAAATGCAGTAAAAAAAAAAAAAAAAAAAAAAAAAAAAATCACTTTAGCCACTAGATGGCTATAGAGCTCCACCATGCTATTTGCTGTTTGTCATTTGACTGCGCTAACTGAAAGATATCTTTTCACAAGTTGGATTCATATCTAAATATTATAAAATGACAATTATAACAATTTTTTTTTTTTCTCAGTTTAGCATTTTTTGTACTAAAAAAAAACACAGTTTTTAAATAATGTTACATTATGATTAGAATCAAACCTGAACAAAATGTTACAACAATAAATGTTGGAGTCTTAAGATTTTATATTAATATTTTTATTTATTTCAATCGTCTATTTTTAATATAATTAAAAAACAACCAAACAAAAAAATCAAACAACGAGGAACAATAATTGGTGGTTTCATCTCATACAGTCTCGTTTACAGTGCACTGCAGGTGTTTATCTGCAGTCAAACTCTTTGATCCTGGTATCTGAACTGTGCGTGCTAAATTGTTTTGTCTCATCCTGTCATCTCTCTCTCCCTCCCTCTGTATGTGTGTGTGTGTGTATGTGCACGTGTCAGTGTAACCAATTTATATTTGTGGTGGTTCTGCATTTTGCATGATTTTTTTTTACAAATGATAAGAGAGCAGTTGTTTTATAGCCTCACAAATAAGTGTGTGTGTGTGTGTGTGTGTGTGTGTGTGTGTGTGTACACATTGTCGATGTGTCAGTGTCACCACTTTTTATTTGTGGTGGTTCTGCATTTTGGATGATTGTATTTGACAAATTATAGCCTTACAAATGTTTGTGTGTGTGTGTGTACACATTGTTGATGTGTCAGTGTCACCACTTTTTATTTGTGGTGGTTTTGCACTTTGGATGATTTTATTTGACAAATTATAGCCTTACAAATGTGTGTGTGTGTGTGTGAGTGAGTGCACATTGTCGATGTGTCAGTGTCACCACTTTTTATTTGTGGTGGTTCTGCATTTTGGATGATTGTATTTGACAAATTATAGCCTTACAAATGTTCCTGTGTGTGTGTGTGCACATTTTCAATGTGTCAGTGTCACCAATTTATTTTTGTGGTGGTACTGCATTTTGGATGATTTTATTTTACAAATGGTAAGAGAACAGTTTTTATAGTCTCAAAAATGTATTCCTCTATGTGTGTGTGTGTGTGTACACGTGTTGTGAGCAATATAATTTAGCATTGTGGTCTGCGTTGTTTCTGATTTTGATGATGAATTTTGTCATTTTGATGATGAATCTGGTCTTTTGTTGATTGAAGACCACGAGTGTCTCAAATTTTGTCACGCTAACATAAAAACAGATATCATTCCAAATTTTTTATTTTTTTTGGTAGATCTAGAAAGTGTTGAGAGCCGTAGAAGGTTCCAAACCATTTGGACAAAGGGAACATTTTTTTTATTTTATTTGAGCAAAAATCATTTGCGGGTCAAAAAGACCCCGCAGAACATCAGAGGGTTAAGAGATCAAATAATGTTTACTGTTGTATTGCAATGCATACAAGACTTATCCCATTGTGCATTGAAGAGATAACACATGAGCTGCTCTGTTGCATTGCATTGCAGAGGAGAATCTGACGTAGCCTATCTTTATCCCCTGACCCCATCTTGTGGGCAGAAATTTGTAAAAATATGTTCTCTTTGGTTAATAATCCTAATTTACAGGATTATTGAGGATTATCGATTAAATAAGATTGTTCATAGAATATAAAATATAAAACGTTTTTCTCAACCACCCATTTGTGTCCAATGTAATGGTCAAGACACATCCCTCCATTCTTTATGGAATTGTACCCCCGTTCAAAACATTTTGTCTGAGATTTCAGGGGAAATCGTACATTATCCTTAAGATTAAATTACCATTATCTCTTTCTCTCTGTTTATTAGGAGATCACTCAGAGATTGATGCCAACTATGTAAAATTAGTTTATATTGCTCGACTATTTGCCAAGAAAGTGATATTTAATAATGGTTAAGTTTTCCAATGTTGAAAAATAGCTGTTTTTATCAATCGATTTTAGACATTTCTCCAAACTCAGGTCACTGTTCTCAAACAGAGTAATCTGAACAATTTGTAATTGTCCTAAACAGGTTGTTAATTTTACTTCAAAACATGAAAATTGCAAATTACATGCATAATTGGTTGCATGTTAAATTCTTAATTGTTTGCACATCAGTTCATACAGCCAACCGAAATTGTTATATATGAGGGGGAAAAAACAAACAATTGGATCTCCTTTTATTGGTTTAAAAAAAAAAATCACAATCTTGAAGCCTACACCATTTTTCCAAACACAACAAACAAAACTCTGTTATTTGTTAAATTCTCAGTTGCACTTGGAATGTTTTCAATTTGCTGAGTTATACACAATACAAATGCAAATTTCCTAATTGTTTACACAGCCATCTCATTTACAAAAACTATAAAAGAGGAAAAGAAAAATGACAAAAAAAGAATGGGATAAAGAATAAATGTAGTTCAGACAGGACCACTTTGGGGAGTTACATATTTACATAAATGTCCATAATTAATGAACATGCAGAGCTTTAGCATCAACCCAGCCCACATGGAACCATCAGCTTGAGCGATATTTAAGACTTTAGTAATGTCTTTAAAAGCAAAACAGTGTTAACATGTAGACGTGGCAGTAAATTCCAGGACGTCTATAGCTTGGCTATGAGGATGAGGGTCTCTCAGCAGTGAAGTCCATAACAGCTAGGACTTGAAAGCCTTGGTAATCTGAAACAAAAGATGACGACAACCAGAAGGTGCACAGTAATGACACAGTTTGACTGAAGTCCGGGTAGCCCAGTCGTGATGAAGCAGCACCCGGACACTGTCTTGGTTTCTTCCAGGAATTCAGACGCCTGAGTCAGCCATTTTATTATCCAGCCCAGGTATGCGAGTAGCTTTAACTGTAAAATTGTTCATAACGATCCGGGTTAGTCGCCTAATAAAACGGTTAATGAAAGGCACTGAGGAGAGACCTTTGTTAATAATGTTCCTGATAGCTTTGCTGTCACAGAAAACAAGGATATTGTTTTTCTTTGTTATCTGCCCACAATAAGCAAGCAATCACTATAAAATATAGTTCCATAAGTGCTGTCGGTTGGATTGAGGGAGCTAGTTCTAAAAGTTCTTTTGGCCATCTTTCGGCAAACCATTGTTAAATATCCCTCCAAACCCGACAGAAGGAGCTGCGTTTGTGAACAATTGTAGTTTATCTTCTTCGTAGAAGGAAATGCCATTCCAGTTATCGCATAGTTGTGGCCAGAATATTAAATTGGACCTGCAGCCCTCGTCTAGCGTGACCGTGTCATGCATTTTCTCGACCTATTTAGCCAGATCCAAAAGTCTGGAAATAAAGGAACGACCTTGGAGAATAATCCTCATAGCATAATTAAGATGGCCCAGCAGAGAAAGAATATTACTTTTATTAAGGTAAGTAATAGGGAATAAGATCTTATGAAATCTCTAATCCTTTCTCGTTTATCTAACAGAAGAGATGCTTGCATTTTTTTCAGAATCTAGAGTGATCCCCAGTAAATCCAGGACACGAGATGGACCTTTTGTTTTTTCTTCTGCTAGCGTTTCCCAAACCTGCTCCTGAAGGACCCCCAACACTGCACGTTTTCTTTGTCTCCCTAATCAAACACACCTGATTCCACTCATCAGCTCATTATCACATGGGTTAATAAGTGTGCGTGTTTGATTAGGGAGACAAAGAAAACGTGCAGTGTTGGGGGTCCTTCAGGAGAGGATCTAATTTCTTTCGCCAACTTACTCCAAAAAGATGCCACTGAGACGAGTGTAAGGGCATGATTTTGAAGGCGTCAGTGATATCCCCTTTACTAAGCCACGCTCCTCTGCCAGCTAATTTGTTTAAAGGAGAACTCCAGCGCAAAATGAACCTTTGGTCTAATTACACATTGTTACCTAGTCAACCGTTATCTGAGATTTGTTTTCATGATTATCAAATGTAAATAGTTTTATCTCTAAAAACAGTTTAGCCTATAACGCTAGTATAACGCTAGTATATTGGGCATAGAGTAATGACAAATAAAAATCGCTTGTTAATACCACCAGGGCTCTCAAGTTTTGAAGACAAGCTAGAGTGACACATGGGGGGGGGGGGGGGGGGGGGCAGTGATGTTGATAATAATTATTAATTATTATCATTAATAATAATATTATTAGTGTTTGTGTTTATTATTGTTTTTATATTAGTGTTATTATTATTGGTGTTTCATTAATAATAATATTATTAGTGTTTTGGTTGTTATTATTAATGCTCAGACTTGCAGAAGATAATATTTGACACATGGCACTGACAATTCAACCAAATACAAAGTATGCTTTTTACCTGACATATTTGAAAGACAGATGCAATGATTAATGCATGGCCATGGATATTATAAAATATGACATGATTTTAAAAGTGACTTATAACATCGACTATACAATACACTTTAATTTATTTAGTGCTAATAAAATTATTAAGCCTATTTGGAGAGAGATGTTTATAATGTAACAATATGTCAGTCATCGTGTGATAGACTACTTGTTCTGAGCAGGTGTTGTCAGTGAACAGGCTGTAAAACTGTTGGCTAAGTTACAGTAACTCATGAAAAACTGATGGTAATTGCTGTTAGAAAATGTTTCCCAGATAGTCAAGTTGTCATTGTTTGTGTCAAACAAGTTGTGAATTTGTTGTAACATTAAAACAGGAGATCATGAGGAGATCCAGTGTTTTCCTCTGTGTCTGTGGGTGAACGAAACTTTCGGAAGATCACGTGAACAATTCCTTTTTTCCCCATTGGTTGTTACGTTAAATCTTACCCAGATACAATAGTACTATTTTCTGATTGGCTATTTTGTAGCCCCTTTCTTTTTTTTGATTGGCTGTTAAGTGGCAGGATCAACTAAGAACTCCAGGGGTGACGCGTCGCGGCGACGCGCTTGTTTCCTGCCGGTTCCATAGTGACAGCGGTGCGGCCAGAGAAGTTTTGGGCGCTGCGGCATATTAAATATATTATAAAGTTTTTCCGCGTGAGAAATACAATGTGTGGCGGGAGTGCGTGACAAAAGACTGAAATGAGTGACTGTCACGCTCAATGCGTGACACTTGAGAGCCCTGTACCACTAACAAGGCTCAAAATAGCCCCACACTAACACGGTAGCATAATGAGGGTCCCTACCTTCAAACCGAAGCATTGAGAACTTTGACAGTGTCCAGACAGTTTAATATGAAGATATTTTATACATAGTCAACTTCACGTATACAAGCAGAAGCCATCTTTGAAAAACAGACTCGATCAGTCGATCAACGAAACGCCGATCTAAATGCGCTGGACCATATGAGATTCTACACAGTTCAGCGCCTTTAGATCGGCGTTTCGTTGATCGACTGATCGAGTCTGTTTTTCAAAGATGGCTTCTGCTTGTATACGTGAAGTTGACTATGTATAAAATATCTTCTTATTAAACTGTCTGGACACTGTCAAAGTTCTCAATGCTTCGGTTTGAAGGTAGGGACCCTCATTATGCTACCGTGTTAGTGTGGGGCTATTTTGAGCCTTGTTAGTGGTATTAACAAGCGATTTTTATTTGTCATTACTCTATGCCCAATATACTAGCGTTATACTAGCGTTATAGGCTAAACTGTTTTTATAGATAAAACTATTTACATTCGATAATCATGAAAACAAATCTCAGATAACGGTTGACTAGGTAACAATGTGTAATTAGACCAAAGGTTCATTTTGCGCTGGAGTTCTCCTTTAATTGCGTTGTCTACTGTAGAATAAGCTAGGGATAAAGGTTCTGAGGAAATCAAACTGTTGATGCGTAGAACCCCTACTGTGGAGTGGGGAGCGGATAAATCGATGATTAGACGTTTTGTCCCTGAGTATTTCCTGACTGCAACTCCTAAAATGTTCAAAACGGAAAAGTTTGAAAGGAGGTTGATCAAAAGGTTCGAGCATATACCCCTTCTCTATTTCTTTCCCCATCAGATCATCTACGGCCAGTGGATCTTTGATAGCCGACTGAAGGTTTTGACAGGTGAAAGACAATGTGGGCAGATAGGAAAGACCAGCTAGGAAACAGTGCAAGGTAAGCAGTGGTGTAGTCTAGTTTTTTTGTAGTGAGTATACTGTACCCGCCTAACCCGTCTCATACTAACCCGTCTCATCACCCCATAAGCACCACCACACTCACTAATGCATACAGTATGCAACGACATGTAATTGAGAGCATTATGAGACAGTGTTATCAACATGTCAATTTATTATAAGCAACAGAAGACTTTAACAGCCAATGACATTTACAGCAGAGGAGACTGGACTGATTTTCTACTGTTTAGTGTGAATCACCATTTAACTCAAGCCAGTTAAGAGCTACATTTAGCCTTAGATGTTATATGAATATGGTCCCTGAAGCACAGGTTTTATCAGCTGACAATAAAAAAAAAAAATTAAACATTATAGGCACAAATACAAATTTACTTTTAGAAATGGTGCTTTTGAAAGAAAATTGTGTTATTGTTTTGGCAAGTTTACTGTTTAAATTAAAACATGTATGAAAACTTGTGTGATATTCCTTTTTAAAATAAGTTAATAGATTTCATCATTATTATTATTTTACAGTAGGCTACATTTTACTGTGCAATTTCTTTCATAATTTCTTTGAGTTTATACCGAACTTTTATTTTGACAGGTTGTCGTAAAGACATTACAGTTTCTGTGTGTGTATGATACGAATGAATGACGATAGTTTTATCAAATCAAATGGTGAAATTCTCATGAAGTGACTTATAGCAGCTCTGTGATGAAGTTCACACGTGTAGCTACATCATGTCCTCATAGCTACAGTGAAGCGCTGACACAAGCACGCGCTTGCTTCAGTGTGTGTGTGTAGTAGAGCACACGTTGAGCGCTCATTCCCAGAGACGCGTTGAACAACTGCAGTCTCTTTGAGTTTTTAATATTCACGCGATTTGATCTGTGTCCATTGCAAACACAGACGCGGTGAATTTATGAATGAAAGTGTGAAAGTCACAAAACGAAGTTGTTACGTATCCTCACGCTTTTTTTAGTGGGTATACGGAAATACTTGGCATTTCCTAGTGGGTATACGGCGTATACCTGCGTATCACGTAGACTACACCACTGAAGGTAAGACATTAAAGAGCTATCTAAAGCTCTGACAAAGCATGCAAACCGCTGATTTTTTAGGAATTTTGTGTGGCGTGGACATGAAAACTTTGGGTGACTATTCCTGCAAGAGCTGCAAGCTCGGAAAAAATTACAATTATTACGAGTACAGCATCTGGCGCCGAAGCACTAGTGTCGTGAGTTGAAGCGGTCTTAGGGCAGAAAACGAACCACAGAGTGAGTATGACAGTGCTCGGTGGCCCATAATGTGCCGGCTAATGAGAGCAAGATCGACCATGGACCAGTCCAGTCGCTGATTAAAGCGTTGTATACACATTGCTGCTTTAGATGAAAATTGTAATGTATGTGCCACCTTGTGGTGACCTATATTGATGTATTGAGCATTGAGCTCAGTTCAGTAAAGAATAACGTGAGTTGCACAGCAGATGATTGTGTTACGTTATTAATCTACCAGCAGACACGACAAATTTACGACGAGGTCTGGATCGACAACCACGGATGCGACAAGACCTGAATTGGCAAGAAACAGGAAGGAATTATCACGAAAGAGTGTGTGAGTTACATGAAAGTAGTGTGAAAGCCAATTAATGTCTAAAGCGAAATTGCAAACTATCAAAAATATCAATGATCGGAACTAATTGTTTGAAGCATTTCGAACCATAATGCTGAGGATTGGGGAACTTATGTGGAAAGAGTGGAGTTGTACTGCGAGGCTAACGGCGTTGAAAATAAGAAAGTGGCTGTTTTGCTGAGCGTGATTGGGAGCGAAGACGTATGGACTGCTTCGTAATTGGTTAACCCCTGAAAAGCCGGCAGATAAAACTTTCAAACAAATAGTGGACATTTTAAATGAACATTTAAACCCCAAACCCTTAGCAATTGCGGAAAGATTCAGATTCCATAAGCATTTCCGAATACATAGCCGAGTTACGCCGATTGTCAGAGCATTTCCAATTCGGAGCTGGGCTAGCAGATGCATTAAGAGACAGACTTGTGTGTGGAATGCACAATGAAAGCACAAAAAAAAGACTTGACGGAAAAAGTTTTGACACTCGAGCGTGCACTGAACATACTAGCAATATCCATGGAGACAGCAGCAAAATATACATTGGAATTGCAACAAATCAATGGAATGTGCAACAAATAAACTGTCACTGAAATCAGAGAGAAAGCTGAAATTTTATCGCTGTGGAAAAATGTCTCCTGATGGAAATGACTGCTGGTTCAAAGATAGAGTGCAGAAGGTGTCATAAAAAAGGACACATTGAGAGTGTGCAATGTATAACCATGTGAAAGAGGTTTTGGCTATTTAATGGAATGCAGCGGAGGGATCGGGGCGCTTTCTGTATCCAGACTGGCCCATGATGCCTGGGAGTGATCGAGACTCCCAGCCTCATGTATTTATTTAGGTTTGGTTCGCATCTTCTCTTTATTCATGTTTTGTATTGATTATCTTTGAATTGATTATACAATTGATCTGATACCTGACATAATAAATTGTTTACATTTGATTATTCTAACTGACTTTGACTTTGTTCATTTAATAATTAAAAGGAATAGTCAAACATTCACTCACATTTAGTGATGCAAAGATATCATTAAAACCTTTAATTTATGGAGTCAGATGAAATAACGAGTAAATACATATGAGAAATGTATTGCATTTAATCCAAAAATACTTTGCCATGAGAAAAGACGGAACGCGCAAGAAACATTCACAGCTGATCGACTGCCCCCATTGGTTCGATTGAGCGCGGCTTACACTATTAAACATCTTATACATTTTTAAATATTGCTGATTAATTACAAAGCACTAAATGGTTTAGCTCTGCAGTACTTGAGCGAGCTCTTAACGCATTATAGTCCTTGACGTCTATTGCCATCACAAAATTCCGGCCAGTTAATAATACCTAGAACATAAAAATCGACTGCTGGCAGTAGATCCTTTTGCTATTTAGCACCAAAACTTTGGAACAGTCTTCCTAGCATTGTCTGGGAAGCAGACACACTCTTTCAGTTCAAAGCTAGATTAAAAACACATCTCTTTGACCTAGCATTCAGAGAATACATTATTGACTTCTATAATTGGATGACGTGTAATTTTCTTCTATTAAATTCAGATAAAAAGGTATTTTTATTGGTCCAAAAAACTGCCCACAAAACCTCTTACAATACAATCTTCATTTAGAAGGATGTCCTGTTACTTTATCCTCTACAGTAAAAGACCTGGGTGTTATACTAGACCCCAACTTGTCTTTTGAAAACCATATTTCAAATGTTACAAGAACAGCCTTTTTCCACCTTAGAAACATTGCTAAGCTACGTAACATGCTATCTGTTTCTGATGCAGAAAAGTTAGTTCATGCATTCATGACCTCGAGACTAGATTACTGTAATGCTTTACTAGCTGGTTGTCCTGCATCCTCAGTAGCAGCTGCATTTTGGACTAACTGAAGCTTGTTCTTAAGAGTTCTTACTAGGTCAAGAAAGTATGATAATAACACCAATTTTATCTTCTCTACACTGGTTACCTATTAAGTTCAATTACAAAGTATTGCTACTGACCCATAAAGCCCTAAATGGTTTAGCTCCTGTATATTTGAAAGGATCTTCTATCGCCCTACAATCCATCGCGCTCTTTAAGATCGCTTAATTCAAGGCTTCTGGTCGTACCTAGGATATCTAAGTCCACTAAAGGACTTCTCTGCTGCGTTTGACACTGTAGACCATCATATTCTCCTGCACCGACTTCAACACTATATAGGTCTCTCTGGTACTGCCCTGAAATGGTTTCACTCCTATCTTACTGATAGAACCGAGTATGTAGCTCTGGGGGATGTAAAATCCAGACCCCACACTGTCATCTGTGGGGTCCCCCAGGGCTCCGTACTCAGTCCAACCCTCTTCACCATTTACATGCTCCCCTTGGGTCGTGACGTCAGCAGGCATGGACTTAATTTCCATTGCTATGCTGACGACACACAACTCTACCTTCAAGTCACTCCCTCTAGTTCCCCCTCTGCCACGGCTGCACGCCTTAACTCCTGCCTGGAGGAGATAGAGGCGTGGATGAGTCAAAATTTCCTGCAGCTGAATGGCTCCAAAACAGAGGCCATTCAAACTGGAACCGTTCATCAACTCCGCTCCTCTCCAATCACCACTGTTTCACTTTTTGGACACACCACTCCTCTCTCTTCCTCTGTTACTAACCTAGGGGTAAAATTTGACCCCCACCTTTCCTTTGACAGTCATGTCACCTCCATCTGTAAAACTGCATTCTTTCACCTACGCAATATTTCCAAACTGCGCCTCTCCCTTTCTACTGCAGAGAAGTTATTTAATTATTTCCCATCTGCTTTGTTGCTGTTATCTCGGGACGCAAGTCCTCATAAATAGAGTTCGCCAGATCCAGTTATGTATCCAGCCTCTCATGGAGACTTCAGATGCCCCAACGCCTGTGAAGAGATGACTCGACGCCTGTGAAGAAACGACTCAACGCCGGCGATATGTTATGCCCTAAATTCAAATACATGATTAACTAACTGTATTTTTCTATGTACATTTCTGAAATGCATTTTCGGTAAAGCTGCTTTGAAACTATGTATTGTGAAAAGCGCTATACAAATAAATTTGAATTGAATTAATTCAACGTTAGGCTGCATAGATTAGGTCAGCCGGAACTGGGAACACCTTCCATAAATCCTGATGTACTCGTTACATCATAAAAATGGCATCTACGCCAATTTTTTTAATGTCTTTGTTTATCCCGAGGTTTTCCCGCAGCCTGCCGGATCCAGGCCGTATCCCGATCTGACGAAGACCCTTCGCCTGGACCCGATGACAATGCAGAGCTAGCCTCTCCCTATGGAGGAAAACCGTTTACCACTCTACAGATAAAGCGTTGTGTGAAAATTTGGTTTGCGTAACTACTCCGAAGTGATAAAATAAAATTCTGTATAAAAATGTATAGGCAAGACAAGTATTGTGTTTAGGCATGGTTTGTAGGGAATTACAAACCTGCACAAACACACATAACTATAGAATTAATTCTTGATGCGCACGTGAGCGCCATCAGCGTTTATTCACAGGTTCGCGTTTAAAGTCTGTTTAGAGAGAACGGTGTCGTCTTAGCGGCCCCTAATTTAATAAATAATCATTTCGACGGAAGTGAATCAAAACTAACTTTAACCGGAAAATAACTATTCAAGAACCACTATAAAGCCAAAACAATCTCGGTTACCTTAAATTATACGTTTATCTCTGTAAAGCTGCTTTAAAACAATCTACATTGTTAACAGCGCTATATAAATGAAGATGACTTGACTTCTCTAAGCTTATGAGATTTTACTTAATTATAGAAGTTACCAGTGTGATTACCGAAATGCTCTTTTCATGTATTCTTTAAATGTCTGCATTAAATATCTGATAGGTGACTGAGGGTCTGGCCCATGCCAGGAATGCAGTAACAGTGCTTTCTCATTTAGCCCGGCTACTAGAAAAGAAATATGGACTCTTCAACGTGTTAAAACATATCTGATCTTCTAGCTCACCATGACAGCTATAGGTCACAAGGGTCATTGGAACCAATAGTTTAATTGACCATTTCTTAGTTAAAGCATTTACTTTACTGTTATATATGAAAGTGTACTCTTACTGAGAGAAAGAACATGTTATCTGGATGTTTTGGGAAGAGTGTCCTGTTTATAGTTAGAGCTTGACCAAATCCAACCTTGAAGAAGCTGTGTGTCTGTGTGTGTGTGATAGTATTCTTGATTACTGGTTAAGGGACAAGTTTCATTATTGGAGATTGACTGACTTGTTTTCTTCGACATGTTGGTGCCTAGACACATTCTTGTGACCTCGGAGGGCAACTTGTACCTAACTCAGGGTCCTGGTGGCAGCCGTACAGACTACGGAGAAGTGCTACTGCCTATCAGTCCATGTGTGGAAATTTACTATGTTTATCTATTTCTTAGCCAATCAGAATCATTCAACCTGAAGTAATGATGACAGCTTAGACCTTAGGTTATAATTGCTGTGATCTTTGTAAATGTAGAGGGGCAGCCTACGAACTCCTTGTGAGTCTTGAAGCTGATTTCTGCCTGATGAAACTGAAGAGAAATTTTACTGAAGATAGTTTGCAATTTATTATAATTCTGACTCTTGTCTTGACTGCACTTCTAACTCCTGGTCTTAATCATACCTGGTCCTTTGGTCTTTAACAGTAAATTCCCTTAACACTGCACATAACAATATTTTTACTAAGTTGATGTTACCTGACAGGATTTGAGCGCGCAGTTGAGGATAAATAGCGGCTGCTGGGGGGGGAAAAGGCACCCGCTGGAAGCGGCAGGTAACACTATCCGAGAGTTCTTCTAGGAAGATTAGCAGCCAAGTCGGGAGTAAGGGCGCAGTATAAAGTCGACCTGGAAGTCTGCCCGTCAAACATCACCCGATGTGCGGGAGATAAGCGTTGTGATTCCATCGCTTGGATCCTGTTGTCCATGTCTGAGAGGGTTCCTTGGATTGACAACAGCACTGAGAGAATCCTGTCATCTCCCTGTTATGCCGGTGCTTGAGAGGGATGAGATATTTTAGCCTTTTTTTGAGTTGGAGATGCATGATCGGTGGAAGTATTAATTTTTTTCGTGGCTTTACGGCCAGTAGCTCAGGGAAGAGAAGGTAGAAAGATGGAAGAAAGGGGCTGCGGGTCTTGATTGATTGACTTGTACTCCCTCAATGTACAAGCTCCTCCGAATCCAAAACTTTTTACAAGGTAGATCCTTTCTTTGGGCCATTCAATAATGGAGAAAGAATTCCTCGCTGCTATCCTAGAGCAGGGTCTCACTAGCTGTATATCCTAAGTGTCCATCATCAGGAAACAGCATGTGATAGAAACAACGTTTACGTAATTTTCATGCTGAGGTTAGCTGTATCACAATGCTTGTTATACAGATATGAGCATACTTTCTGAGCAGTAATGCCACATTATATATATATATATATATATATATATATATATATTCCACCCATTTCAAAATGTTCAGTCAACTGCCTACGTCAAGTCTTTTGTCCTTTGGATCGACGCGTTTGGATTGTGTGGGTTCGGAACACTGGACCGGGAGAGAAACGGAGGTAGAAGAGGGCCGAGTCTTGCTTTTATGAGATGTTGAAGTGTTTGTTGGAATGCTGGAACTGTTAGAACTGATGAAAAGATCGTAGAGTTGAGCTTTTGATGATCTGCGGGAGAAATAGATTCTGGAGCTGGAGAGGACTTGACGTAGGCTGTTGACTGAACATTTTGAAATGGGTGGAATCGGTGTATATATATATATATGTGGCATTAAAAATATATATATATATGCCCCCGGTCTAATAGGAGAATGGTAGTTGGAGTAATTTGACAGCTGACAAACTAATCATTGGTTAAATTTACTACTAAAACACACTGCAAAGATAGCACTAGAGTATTTGGAAGTGTGGTCTCATTTTTTCAAGTAGAGTAGTGAGCATTCTAATATCTGTTTAACGAGTTTGTTTGCCCATCAAATCTTTAAGATATTAGGTTAAACTTATTTGGCTTGCTGTCAACTGAAGAGGGGCTCGATGAAGCAGCTTCAACTCGAGCTCTGATATATTCGGAAAGGGAGAGCCCACACAGCAAGTCGAACGGGAGAGCCTACGATGCATCTGGACGGGGGAGCCCACACGGCGATTCAGATGAGAGACCCCACTCCAGGAGTGGTATGTCACGCGCATCTGAAAAGGGAGAGCTCTCACTGCATCCAGATGAATACACGCCCTGCGGGGCTAGGTAAGCGGGAAGATGCAAATAGTAGGGAGAAGTGGTCCGGACTCAGAAGGATGCTAGTGTTTGTTGTGCTTGTCTAAAGTTATGCAGATCTGAACGAACGTATGTTTCAAATGCGTGGGACGTCCATCGACCTAGCATTTTGATTTGGTGAGCGGAAAGGCCCCTTTGCGCTGCTGTGGTGGCTGCACCTATTCTGAAGGAATATGAAGAGAAATGTTTGGTTCGGATGCTGGAACTATTGATACAGTGAACGGTGGCAGAATTATCACAGTGGAACAGGATGTTTTTTGTAGACCATTTGGATCCCCATAGATAGGCTGCTACTACTATGGGATATAGCTCGAACAGGGCGGTCAATTAGGCAGTTTGAGGTGTATTAGTGAACTCAGGAGGACAGGTTGAGGCAAACCAACATCCTCTGTAGAAACCTCCAAAACAGGAGGGGGCGGCGTCAGTGAACAGGGTGATGTTGCAAGGTCGGGACAAAAAGTCGTTGTAGAAAAAGGTAATCCCGTTCCATTGCTTGAAATATGCTTAAAATATGGGTGATCCATAATTTCAAGTCTACCCGACATGGTTGGCTTAGTGAAATGATGTTTTCTAAACCTGATGCTGAGGTAGCGAGAGTTAGCAGGTGGAAAATGAAAGGCCGGCCTTGGGGAATCATGCGCATTGCATAATTTAGGTGGCCTAAGAGAGAAAGCAGGGACCTCATTTATAAACGTTGCGTACACACAAAAGAAGGCGTACGCCGCTCTCAACGCAATAATTGGTATTTATAAAAAGCAAACTTCACGGGAAAATGTGCGGTCCTTCACGCAAGCTCTGACCCAGGCGTACGCACAAAAACGGGTGACATGAGAAATGGCGACACTGTCGGCAGATGGAAGAAACACGTGAAAGTGTGTGAAACTGTAGACCGTTGTGTAAAAGAAATGGCAATACTGCCTCATAAATAACATGAAGACTTCACAAAACAAGTCTTACAATTAACAGCCTACACGAACACCCGTTCGATCGATCTGCAGTGTAAAACAAACAAAGTCAAACGAAAATTACAACAGAAATGCAAAAAGAAAAGTGAAATAGCCTATATTCTGCAATAATATTGGCATGTTATGCAATTCATCCTCATAAATAATATGGTAAACAGAACGAAATAATGTACAAAACAGATATTGAGAGAGAGAGAGAGAGAGAGAGAGAGAGAGAGAGAGAGAGAGAGAGAGAGAGAGAGAGAGAGATAGAGATAGAGATAGAGATAGAGATAGAGATAGAGATAGATAGAGAGATAGATAGATAGATAGATAGATAGTCCACAGGGGAAAGTTGTTTTCATAGTAAAAATTTCAGTAACGCTTTAGATTACAGCCCGGAAAGTACTGTGAAATTAAGAGGAATTTACAGTGTAACTTTCTGTAATTATAGTCTACCTATAAAGTACTTACAATATAAGTATAAGGGAACAATATGTAAAGTTTTGGGAATAAGGGGATAACAAGGAGAATTAAACAAATATTTATACTGTAAGTATTATAGAACTAAGCAAGGGGTACTTATTCTACTATTATGATACAGCAATCTTACATTTGGGAGCAATTTAGCGAGAACAGACACTGTGTACCTTTTTGAAATAATGGTGAACCAGTACATACTGTATAGCCTTTTTAAAAATTACAGGGTACATATCTATGCAAATACAATAAAAAATAAATAAAAAAATTATAGCAAAAGTGCAGATGTTTAAGTTTGGGATAACATGTTTCAAGGCAAGAAAAGCTATTTTTTTTAAATACTGGGAAATATATCTTGTTTGATGTGGTTACAGGGCAAGTGGTGCTTGTATAATAAATAAAGGTTTCCGAGTCAGTGATATAAGATTGTGTGTATGCATTTTTATTGTACTTACCCTGTAACTACATGGAACAAGAGGGTCACAAGCACCACTTTAATTTACGGCCCGCAATGTCATATTTACCCTGTAACTACATGGAACAAGAGGGTAACAAGCACCACTACATGAAACAAGAGTATCTTTCCCCAATATTTAAGTAAAAGTTGCAATAGTTTTAGTTTTCAGTGCACTTTTGTTAAAAATATTACTTTATAAATGCATAGATATGTACCCTGTAATTTTTAAAAAGGCTATACAGTATGTACTGGTTCACCATTATTTCAAAAAGGTACGCTGTGTCTGTTCTCGCTAAATTGCTCCCAAATGTAAGATTGTTGAATCATAATAGTGGAATAAGTATACCCCTTAGTTCTATAATACTTACAGTATAAAATATTTGTTTAATTCTCCTGGTTGTTACCCCTTTATTCCCCAAACTTAAAATATTGTTCCCTTATACTTATATTGTAAGTACGTTATAGGTACACTATAAATACCGAAGGTTACGCTGTAAAATCGCTTTAATTACGCAGTACTTTCCGGGCTGTAATCTAAAGCGTTACCAACATTTCTTCATCAGCTACGGAGTATTCATGCATATACCTTTAGTTTGTTTTATTTTTGATAAAATAACGTATGACGTATGTCTCAACCATTCAGAAAGCTGCAAGAAATTACATTTGCACTGAACTATTTCCCATTTCCACGTAGATTATAACCGACATCTGTAGCTTGTCAGATGCAATTAAATGGATGGAAATAAAATGCCCCATCACAATGCGTAATGACGCACAATGGCTGATCTTATCCGACCATTTCTTTTTTATTTCGGCCACGGTCCGAGGTTGTTGAGGCTACAGCATTTACGGCGTCTGCAACCTTTTGCCACTCAAGTGCCTTCTTGGCATTAGTATGCCCACACTATGCCCTCCAAACAACATTTTTCTCTTCTTTTCCACCTCGCCAACGATAACTTCTACTTCACATTCATGAAGTTACGTTTTTTTGATTTCCTCTCTGTGTTTGCCATGATTTCTCAATCGATGAATATTAACTTGTGGGCGTTTCGCGGACTATTTATGGGCAACTATGGGCGTGACATGAAGCCGCAAAAGCTGCGCTACATTTAGAATTGATTGTGATTTATTAAGGGAAAACTGCGTAGGATGTGCGTGCGCACGGTTTTATAAATCCGAATTTTCTGTGCGTACGCACGTCCTATGTTTCATCCGTACGCCACTTCTGACGCAAATCCTACGTAAAGTTTTATAAATGAGGCCCCAGATCACGCTTGCTGCAATGGTTAGCTTCCAGCAAATTTGATGCGATTATGATTATGCAATCTATTTTTTCTTTGGGGAGAGAAGCTTGGAATTTGACAATCTAGGAGGAATCCTAGAAATTCCAATGATGTAGATGGGCCTTCGGTTTTTTCGAGAGAGAGGGGAACTCCTAGTTTGGAAAACACTGTTTGGATGACGGTTAGGTGTTTTACTGGGGGAAAATTACTTGGTGAGATGACGAGGAAGTCGTCGAGAAGATGGATGAGGTATGGGATTGCATGATTGTTTTGTAGGATCCAGCAGAGTGCTTCTGAAAGCATGTCAAATATTTTGGGACTGCTTTTACAGCCGAAGGTTAGACGTACTGCGAAGTAGTATTTTTTGTGACAACGAATGCCGAAAAGGTGCCAGAAATCTGGGAGAATTGGCATGACTTTATAGGCAGATGTAATGTCAACCTTTGCTAGCCAGGCTCCGAAACTGCCGTTTTTAATGAGAGTGATAGCTTGGTCTAGTTGGGAGGAGCTGGAAGATGGACTGCTGTGGAGAGTGAATGGGCTGGCAAGCAGATTGTATCTGATTGGAGGGTCCCATTACTGACTGGTGTCCAAGATGGCTGGCATGGGCTGAAATGAGAGGAGGGTTTGTGGGAAAAAAGGTGTAGAAATCCTTTGCGGAGGCAACCTCACACTCAAATGTGTACTGGGAAGAATATTGGGAGGCAATTGGAGGATAGAAGGGGGAAGAAAGGAATGAGGTGAATTGGAATGGAAGGAAAGAGGAGGGGGGATGGCTAGCGAAGGCAACCTCACACTAGGATCCGCTCTGAGTAGGTTGGTTTGGGGGTGAGAGAAATGTAACGGTCTGCGAGGGTGACCTGGCACAAGAGTTATTATAAAGAAGATTAGTGAGAACTGGAGAAAGAAGAGGGAAGTGCGGTTGAATGTGTTTGTAAGTATGGTTCTTGTCTGGGGAGTGGGGCTGACTGCATGAGGTAGAAAAGGGTCGAGTCTTGCTTTTATGAGATGTTGAAGTGTTTGTTGGAATGCTGGAACTGTTAGAACTGATGAAAAGATTGTAGAGTTGAGTTTTTGATGATCTGTGGGAGAAATAGATTCCAGAGCTGGAGAGGACTTGACGTAGGCTGTTGACTGAACATTTTGAAATGGGTGGAATCGGTGTAATAGCAGCGGTAGAATGGAGAGATGAAGTCCGAGAAGATGGACCAGGCTCAGTTAAAACTGGCGATCTTGAAGGTGGAGGAAAGGTGCCTTTTGAAATGTGGTTTGTATGAGCGCTGCATTTTTCGTCCAGAAGATTATAATCATGATAATCATGAAGATTATCCACATTCGTGAAGATTATCCGCATTCGCATTCATGAAGATTATCCGCATTCGGATCCGTAAGATCCGATCTTATGCGGGGAGTGACTGACAAGTCTTCCTGAAACACCAACAGTTTGTCGTCTGAAAGAAAGAGCTGGATTTCCGGGATGTCGGACATTATTCCGTGCAGTAATACAACATACTTGAACAGCTGATGCTAGAGAGAGGTAAGCGAATGCTTATATACTCAGGCTGTTGATTGCAAGATTAGATCGGCTCACTCCTCCCTAACTTACGTTTAGGAACTTCATGAAAACCCTATTTAGATGAATTATTGCATTTCATTGAATGTAATACAATAATATATATTTTTTAACTTAAGTAGATTTATAATTTTTCTATGCATTTGAAATTTAGATATACCTATACTAGAATTCATTTAAGGCATGACTTTATATTTTAGATATTCATTTCTGTATTTTTTTATGTGTACACTTGTAGATTACATTGAGTAATTGGCAGCATGTAATTTGTTTCCCTTTTCTTCTTCTATTGTATTGTTGAAAAAAAAACAACCTCCCACATAAGAAGAAGAAAATAAAAATAGGACATTATCTCCAGGGTCCTTTTATTGCACACAGACATTTCAAAAAATATTTTAGCCTTGTCATTTTCCTTTTTTTTTTTTTTTTTTTAAACAAAATCAGAACAAACTTAACATTGTGGAGAGAAAAAGGACATTTGCAGTGTGCAAACCATGGATTAAATAACATGAATCTGAAGTTCTGTTTTCGACGGTTTTCCCTTTCTCCCATTCTCTGGAACAACATTCACAGACCTTCAGTTCATGCCTGCAGAAATTAAATAAAATGTCAACATTTGTGTGACACTCCTATGTGCTACTAATTGGCATTGCACATGAGTAAGGTCAAATATTAAGCTAGAAGACTAAACAGATTACCTGCCTCACAGAGCTGTCTCACTTAGTCGACAGTTCCTTGGCTTGATGAGCCTGAAGTACAGCTACTGCCTCCTCAACCTAAAGAATACAAAAAAAAAGTCACAATGATCAAACAAAAACTGATCATCTTTACTGGCCTTGAGAATTAGTTTTGACTGGTGGAACCTTAGAGTCCAGGGACTCTGGAGACTCAAGCATGTGCAGTAGTTCAGAGTTGTCAATCTCCAGAAGCATGCCTGTGATCTTTCCCGCAAGCGCAGGATGCAAAGCCTGGATAAGAGGATACAGCCGCTCACCTGTATGTGATGCAAACAATTTAGTAATTTTAATTACAATATAATGTAGTATGCAGAACTTATTGTATGGCTTCAAAAGACTTGGAAAAAAGCACATAACTGCATACATTTTCCACTAAATAGTCATACACTGTAAAGTTTCGGCACTGTAGTATTTTTCTTTACTTTTTCCAGTAGTATTTTTCTTTACTTTTTCCAGCAGTATTGCTCTAAAGGGGATTCATGTATTCATTTTTATTGAATAATGTAAATAAACTACTTTATTCTGTATTACTGTAATATTTATACACTGTACTTCACGGGTGTAAAATCCAGGTCCTAGAGGGCGAAAATCCCTGCAGAGTTTAGCTTCAATTTGTCACAAAATACCTGCCTGTAAGTTTCTAGTAATCCTGAAGGACTTGATTACTTTGGTTCAGGTGTTTAATTGGGGCTAGACAAACTCTACAGGACAGTGGTCCTTGGACACCCCTGCTGTACTATTCCTAGTAACACCCTCTCTACTGAAGAGTATTGATATTTCAAGTAACCATCACTTTGATAAGATAATATTATTCAAAGTGCTCACATCTTCAAACCTAATGTTTAATTGACCGTGTGTGTAAAATACCCAAGAGTTGTTTCTGCTCTTTTAATGGTGCAGCTGCCAGCATTGAGGCAGTAAGAGGCTCCTGGCCTCTCACATGAACGGCTGGCTCTGTATTTTGCACCACCTAAAGAAAAAGAAAGCTTGTGTTATTTGCTATACGCAAATATTTCCCTATTTACCTGCTGTCAAATCATAACATTGCTGAGGTCTAAAACTAAACTTTTACTTTATGAAAAAAGTTATTTTTGTTGCTTTTCTGTAGATATTTAATTTTTACGTTTGAATCTGCACATATTTGATGAGGTATTGAGAGCTATAGTTTTGAGCCGTAAGTGGGAGAGAAGCAGGGCGGCAAGCAGGGTGGGGCTGGGAGCCATTAGAGAATGGCATGAGGCCAGTGATGATGAGCGCCCCCTGCACACCAGGGGCCTCATTTATAAAACTTTGCGTAGGATTTGCGTCAGAAGTGGCGTACGGATGAAACATAGGACGTGCGTACGCATAGAAATATTCGGATTTATAAAACCGTGCGCACGCACATCCTACGCAGTTTTCCCTTAATAAATAACAATCAATTCTAAATGTAGCGCAGCTTTTGCGGCTTCATGTCACGCCCATAGCTGCCCATAAATAGTCCGTGAAACACCCACAAGTTAATATTCATCGATTGCGAAATCATGGCAAACACAGAGGAAATCAAAAAAACTTAACTTCACTCAATGGCACTTACTAATGCCAAAAAGGCACTTGAGTGGCAAAAGGTTGCAGACGCCGTAAATGGTGTAGCCTCACAACCTCGGACCGTGGCCGAAATAAAAAAGAAATGGTCGGACAAGATCAGCCATTGTGTCATTACGCATTGTGGTGGGGCATTTTATTTTGTTATATTGTTATATTATATTGTTGTAAACCAATAAGGGGGGTTGGTGTAAAGCTGCTGTTTTATTAAAAAATGTGTTATGCTTTTGTTTACAGAAATGTTCTAATTTTGGAATAAAATATTAAGTGACCTTTTTGTCACTTGTAATGAAGCTTGCATATTAGTGAAATTATTAATCATGGAATGGTAATTATTGACTTTAGCCTGGAGTTATGGCTCTCACTATCGCAATATATATCGTTGGAAAAAAAAATATCGCAATGTAATTTTTTTCCAATATCGTGCAGCCCTAACTGTGAGTGAGAGCATCTCGGCTGGTTGAGAACCAAGCGGTAGTGTGTCCGGAACCAAGCGGTAGTGTGTCCGGGACCAAGCGGTAGTGTGTCCGGGACCAAGAATTTGAGCACATTGTGTGCTCCCTATGGTGCTTGGGGGCCAAAAATAAGATCTATCAGGTTCTTCTCTTGCATTATGTTCCATTCCGTTATGCTCCATCTTAGAGTTCTCAACGGGTCGGGTCGGCCCGACAAACCCGACGGGACCCGCGGAGTCGGGCCGGGTTCGGGTCGAAAATATAAGCAAATGACTCGGGTCGGGTCGGACCTCGGGCTTAATCTTTTCAGCTCAGTGAAAAAAAAAAAAAAAAACATTTATTAATCATCGCTGCTGTTCAACGTAAAGAAAGTCTGGCGGCTGCATGCAACGTGGCTTGCATCATGGAGAGGGGTGCGGACAGACCTGACGCCGCTGCGTGCGCGCCTTTATGGAGTTGGAGCTGGTGAAAAGTAAACTTGCCGCAGGTGAATTCACCATCGCTACTACAGGAGTGGGAAATCAGAGGTCTGGAAAGTGTTTGGACTGGTGCTGGATTCTGATGGAAATTCTACAGGTTATGTACAGCCTGCCCGCTGCCTGGGTACATGTTTGAGTTCTTTTTATTTATTATTGTGTGAAGATTTTTATTTAGACTAAAGGCATATTTATATAGCCTATTTATATATTTAAAGTTTATTGTGTCAGTTGTTTGTATTGTTAAAAGGCGTGGACATTAAAGGTTGATTTGAATTCCCGTCTGCTGGTCATAACGTGTATGAGAAAAAAAAATACACGGCCGTCGGGCCGCGGGCCGGGTTCGGGCAGATAATTCATGTTGATGTGTCGGGTTAGTTCGGGTCCGGGCTTTAAAAGCCACGGGCCGGGTCGGGTCGGGTTGTAATTGTCAGGCCCGTTGAGAACTCTACTCCATCTCACAATCATGTGCGAATGGTCCTTAAAGGAGAACTCTGGGCAATTTGTAAGTTAATCTTGATTGTTATACCTTTGTGAGTACTGTCTATAGAAAGAAACCGAAACCGATTGGTGCTTGCAACCAGTGTTGGGTAAGTTACTTCAAAAAAGTAATTAATTACTAATTACTAATTACATCATCAATATTGTATTTAAAATACTTTTCTAATTACTCTGTCTGAAAAGTAATTTAATTACTCAATAAGTAATTAAACAAATTACTTCTTAAAATCCCTATAAACCTTGACCGGATGGACAATAGAAATTAAACTAAAAATATGAGTCATACATGGAATAGTTTATCCTTTTAAAGCATTTTAGCTTAGTTAAACATAATTCCTCTGCTACATATCTGAATAACAAAAGCTTAACTTAAAGGGGTAGTTCACTTTAAAATTTAAATTCTGTCATCATTTACTCACCCTCAAGTTGTTTCAAACCTGTATTAATTTATTTCTTCTGCTGAACACAAAGAAATATATTTTGAAGAATGTCAGTAACCAAACAGTAGTCTGTACCCATTGACTTCCATAGTATTTTTTTTTCCTACTATGGAAGTCAATGGGTACAGACTACTGTTTGGTTACTGACATTCTTCAAAATATCTTTCTTTGTGTTCAGCAGAAGAAATAAATTAATACAGGTTTGAAACAACTTGAGGGTGAGTAAATGATGACAGAATTTTAATTTTAAAGTGAACTATCCCTTTAAGAGAAGTTAAATGACATGTCAAGCTGTAAACATGAAACTTGCTTTCAAAGCAACAAGTACCATATTATATTTCATACATAATGTAGCCTATGTACGGTAGTCATGTGTTTCAACAAAATGAACTAATTTCTAACTCTAATTTCTAATGCTGCGTGTCCGCGTAAAGTAACGTTAGAAGGATCAATCCAATGTGCCGTCATTCCGAGAAAAATTTTGTTATGGCCCGTCCAAATGTCGGCAGTCATGGAAATATATTCCAAACTCTCGAATGTCCTTTTACGCTCAATTTCCATGTAAGTGTAACACTTATCTAAGTAAGATGAAAACGTTTTTCGATCGAGCAGGGCTGCTTTTTTGCCACACGCAGGTATTTTGTTTAGTATGCGCCTAAAAGACAGAGACTCTACAGTACGCAGCAGCATCTTCCACTACGTAACCTGCAATCATTTTTTAAGCTCACCTTCAGACACTTTCTGCACCGCCTGTGTAAAATCAAGTTTTGGGTGCTTAACAGGGGTTGCCGTAGCGTTATCTGTCGACGAACATGGATCACTCAAAAGTGTTCGTCGATGCTGCCTTGTCAGGTGCTTCATTACTTGTGCTATTGACAGCGGCCGATCGTTTTTTTCTCCCCAGGACATAGCTTACATTGTACCGTAATGTTCTTGTCTACCTGTGTCAAAAAAATGAAATAATTGGAATATTTTCATTTGCTAAAACAGCCACTCGCTTCTGCCGACATCTTCCACTTCATACAACGTAACCAACTAGCGCAAACTCGTCGTCATGAGCAACTGCACTACAGCTAACGATTTTAAAGAGGCAGCATTCACTTTTACCTTTGGCGATACATTTAGATTTTAAATTCAATATTGATTTATGCAAACCTGTTGAACTAATTTACAGTGTGTAACGCAAGTACATTATAAGTAACTGTAATTAAATTACCTAAAAATGAACAGTAATCCCTTACTTTACCTTTTCAGTGGATAAGTATTTTAATTACAGTAACGCGTTACTTTGTAACGCGTTACACCCAACACTGCTTGCAACACGGAGCTGCTACAGCTAATGCCCAGAGCTCCCACTCAACCAAAAAGGCAGTTATGGGGGCATATACATAAAGTGTGTCTTTGTGCCTCTTAACAGACACAAAATGCAATTAAAATGTCTCCAACATGAACAGGGCCCTTACATGACAACAAGATGCGTTTAGTAACTTAGCCATTGTTTAAATTGACCTAAATAGTGTTTTAGACGGCTAGCTGTAGTCTCACGCTGAAGTCCCGTGGGAACTCAGTTGTAGCCGGAAAAAAGGTAAATAGCAGTGTGCAGGTGGGAGGAGCGTCGTGTGTGTGAAGAGTGATGATCGGAGTTGCTCATAAGTGAAGAAGAAATGGTTCGCGTTTGTGCCATTGTCAAAGTGTTCGCTGCAAATGCGGTAATCTTTAGCACGTAGTACGTATGGGAGTTTGCACATCAAGTTGAAGTACAACTAGCCACAACTGTAGAATCTCGAGGTCATGGAAAGGAAGACGATGAAAATGTAAATTCTTGTATTTTCGCATTGTTGCCACAATTCGGAACAGCACAAACGCGGTTTTGAGGGAATACGAAATGACAAAATAAAGGTGTGCATCTTCATTTTACCTGGTGAACAACAGGAGCTGGAGCATTGATGACCTGCTGCACATTTCGGACTCCTGCTGAGTACTTGTATTGACCAACTCCTCTGACTACAGCTCCAGTTCTCCCACCAGCAGTCTGTGTCCCAATATTGGCTAAGCCAATAAACGGGTACATTCAACAAGAAAAGACTTCACATTCCAGCCAAAGGGACACACATAATAACACTAACATTCATCAATTCTAGCTCATTAGATTAAATGTATACTAGATGTACTAAAGGTGTTAGACATACAAGGCTTACAAGCATCCATACCCAATGCATAAGTCCTCTTTTTTTGGAACTTATGGTTTCACTATTTTGATGTTCCCTTTAACCCATTCCGTTGACTATATAAACAACTTTGCACCTACATGTCTACTAACTCTTAGTATGAGTATTAGTAGAGTATTAGTAGACCAGTAGGGTTAAAAATAAGTTGACATGTAGTTGCTAAGTTACTCATAGTGACTTTGTGGGGGACCATGACAATAAAGGGTTACCAGATATTAAGCAGACAGTCTAATACTACTCTGAGAGTTAGTTGAAATGTAGTTGCAGAGTTACTTAGTCAATAATGTTCAAAAGGGAGCATCAAAATAAAGTGTTACTGAACTTATAAATACCCACATGTGCACACACACGTTTGGTTTAGTATTTTCATTCTTCGTGGGGACTTTACATTGACTTATATACTGATCTAATGATTTAAAAAAAAAAACCCAAACCTTATTCCATATATTTTTTTACTCAAGGAGATCGTTAGCTGTTCCCCACTGTATACCTACACACACACACACACACACACACACAAACACACTTACCCATTCGCTGGGTGTGGTTAACAATTTGAGGAACCTGGGTGGAGGCCTGGCGGACTGTGCTGATTGTAGTGCAGGGCCTGCGTGGCACTGCTTGCCTCACAAACTGAGCTGTAAATGGAGCTAAAGCAGCCAATAACAGAAATTAACTCATCCAAATAAAAGACAGAGAACATAAGCAGACTAAATAGTTTTTAAAAAGTACTTGAATAATAGTAGTGACAATTTATAATTGTAATTTATAGTAATATTTCCAGTATTACTCAAAGGTTTAGTTTCAAGTATAATTATTTTGAAGTGATGGTGTTTTATGTAACGTTATCCAGTGTAAGTGGATTATTTGATAATTCTCTGCTTTGGAATTAGAACTGGCTGCAGACAAAGTATTAAATGTTTGTGATTTTAATATAAATGTAGATAATGAAAAAGACACATTGGGATTGGCATTTACAGACATTCTAAACTGTACCGGAGTTAGAAAACACGTGTCAAGACACCCTTGATGTAATCATACTTTAGGGTCTTTTAGCCAAGGCTGCAAAACAAACCTCCTGTTACAAATATGGTAGAACAATCCCTACTGCTAAAGATTGCTTTATAAATAATCTTCCTACGTTTCTACTCCTCTGCATACCAGATAGCTTAGAATAACTATGTTGCAACAAACTATTGACTCTTTTCCAGCACTTTAGATACAGTTGCTCCTTTACGCTTAAAGATGATGAAGGAAAGAAGTCTGACGCCGTGGAGAGTTGAACAGACGGCAGATGAATGCGTTTCCCAAAAGCATCTTATGCCTAAGTAGATCGTAGAACCATTGCAACCAATGGTCTCTACAATCAACTTAGCTCACAATGCTTTTGAGAAACGCAGCACTCGTTGCATTCCTTTTTAGAAAGAAATTGTATTGCCGAGGATTTCCAGTCAGGACTTAGAACGTATCATAGTAATGAGACTGCTCTCAGAGTTATACATTATTTGCTCTTATCCGATCATGGTTATATCTCTCTATTAGTGTTACTGGACTTAGTGCTACATTGAATATTAACCACAACATTATTTTGTATTGACTCGAAAATCGGCATTAGTGAAATTGCATTGACACGGTTCAAATCATACTTATCTGACCGTTACCAATTTGTAGCAGTAAGTGAAGGTGTCATATCGATCACAAGTTCAGTATGGAGTACCACAAAGCTCAGTACTTGGACTGTTGCTTTTTATCCTGTACATGTGATCCTTGGGAGATTTCATTAGAACCATGGCGTTAGTTTCACTGATAATACCCAGTTCTATATTTCTTTGCGTCCTGATGAAACATACCAATTCACAAAATAAAAAATGCATTGATCCAAAAAATAAATAAGTATTTCCTACTAAAATTCTAATTATTGGACCAAAAACCTCCACACGTAATATAGAATACTGGTCTAACACATGATGGCTGCTCTGTCAAGTCTTCTTCGTCAGTAAGGAAACTGGGTGGAACCAATCTCACATTTGAAAGCCACATTTTTAGCATCTGTAAAAGCGCATTTTTCCATCTAAAAAATAAATCTAAAATTACAACATATGCTCTCAATAACAAATGCAGAAAAGTCAGTTCATGACCTTAAGGTTAGATTATTTTAACGCTCTACTGGGTGGTTGCCCTGCAAGTTCAATAAATTTCATCTGGTCAAAAAATGCACCAGCTAGAGTTCTTAATAGAATCAGGAAGTCTGACCATACTACCCGGTTCGGTCAACACTAATTAATCAAGTTTTTGCTTTTCTGTGTTTGTGAAAATAAATGTGCAATACTTTAACGGACTGGCCATGTATTGTCGACGCATAAAACACTTCAACTCCCAATAGAAGCAAGAAAAGGTGGCTTTGGTCCTTGTTTCTATACCTCAAGTAAGAACTTCTCTTGGATAAAGTTTGATAAAAGGTCCAGAGTGGCGCCCGGAGACTAGGTACGCGCATCACACAGGAAGAGAGGAATGCACTATTAATGGACACTGGCTGTGGTTGGATTTCTGGACATTTTGTGGATATGCACAGTGACAGTGGATATCATCCTTCTTCCATTTGTGGATATTGATCATTTTGGAGCATTACTGTCTTAAGCTGGAGTAATTTTCTCATCTGTGGCGTACAGCAAAATAGGAATTTACATCTATAAACCGTGCTGACACCGATCTACAAATGGATCCAGAGGAAATGGGTAATGCCCCCAAAAGGGTGGCAAGGATGACTGCTAAAGCTCAGACTTGGAGGACTATGGTAATGTAGATATGGCAATAAATACATAACTGGTGACTTTGCACAGTCTCATGCTTCCTTTAAAGAAGTCAATGACACAGCCAAAGAATTAATGTCTGATGAGGCTTATTTAGATCAGGTAAACTGGTATGAACCCAAGTCGTAAACAGCGAAGCATTTCTTCGACAAGGTGGAAGACTGGATTGAAAGGATACAAATTCAGACTTCAGGTGCTTTAGATATTAGGCTACTCTAAACATTTGTATATTAAATATATTTCACTCCGTTTTGATTAGCTTATGACACTGATTATCCTGGTAAAATACTGCCGTATGCGCAATGTAGCTTGCAAATATATTTCAGCCTCCGGTAAAATGTGATAGTGTCTAAATACTAGAATTTTTTTTATATAAATGTTCACTTTTGGTTAGCATATGACACTGCTTATCTTGCTAAAATACTGCCTTATGCACAGATGTTTGTGAATACAGGTGTAAATGTTTGAAATGGTCTAAATGCGTGCGGTCTATGGCCCATCAATAGATATTTCTCCATCCTATGGCAGGTTTTCCTACTTACAAAGCATGTAGAGGTCTGTAATTTTGATCACAGGTACACTTCAACTGTGAGAGACGGAATCTAAAACAAAAATCCAGAGAATCACCTAGTAAATAAATAATTTACAATGATTTTTAAATAATTAATTAGCATTTTATTGCATGACATAAGTATTTGATCACCTACCAACCAGTAAGAATTCCAGCTCACAGACCTGTTCGTTTTCTTTAAGAAGCCCTCCTGTTCTCCACTCATTACCTGTATTAACTGCACCTGTTTGAACTTGTTACCTGTATAAAAGACACCTGTCCACACACTCAATCAAACAGACTCCAACCTCTCCACAATGGCCAAGACCAGAGAGATGTGTAAGGACATCAGGGGTAAAATTGTAGACCTGCACAAGGCTGGGATGGGCTACAGGACAATAGGCAAGCAGCTTGGTGAGAAGGCAACAACTGTTGGTGCAATTATTAGAAAATGGAAGTTCAGGATGACGGTCAATCTCCCTCGGTCTGGGGCACCATGCAAGATCTCACCTCGTGGGGCATCAATGAACTTGAGGAAGGTAAGGGATCAGCCCAGAACTACACGGCAGGACCTGGTCAATGACCTGAAGAGAGCTGGGACCACAGTCTCAAAGAAAAATCATTAGTAACACACTATGCAGTCATGGATTAAAATCCTGCAGCGCACACAAGGTCCCCCTGCTCAAGCCAGCGCATGTCCAGGCCCGTCTGAAGTTTGCAAATGACCATTTGGATGATCCAGAGGAGAATGGGAGAAGGTCATGTCTCCTGAGACAACAGAGCTTTTTGGTCTAAACTCCACTCGCCATGTTTGGAGGAAGGAGGATGAGTACAACCCCAAGAACACCGTCCCAACCGTGAAGCATGGAGGTGGAAACAATTTTTTGGGGATTCTTTTCTGCAATGGGGACAGGACGACTGCACCGTGTTGAGGGGAGGATGGTTGGGGCCATGTATTGCGAGATCTTGGCCAACAAACTCAGTAAGAGCATTGAAGATGGGTCGTGGCTGGGTCTTCCAGCATGACAACGACCAGAAACACACAGCCAGGGCAAATAAGGAGTGGCTCCGTAAGAAGCATCTCACGGTCCTGGAGTGGCGTAGCCAGTCTCCAGACTTGAACCCAATAGAAAATCTTTGGAGGGAGCTGAAAGTCCGTATTGCCCAGCGACAGCCCCGAAACCTGAAGGACTGGAGAAGGTCTGTATGGAGGAGTGGGCCAAAATCCCTCCTGCAGTGTGTGCAAACCTGGTCAAGAACTACAGGAAACGCATGATCTCTATAATTGCAAACAAAGGTTTCTGTACCAAATATTAAGTTCTGCTTTTCTGATGCATCAAATACTTATGCCATGCAAAAAAAAAAAAGCTAATTAATTACTTAAAAATCATACAATGTGATTATCTGATTTTTTGTTTTAGATTCCATCACTCACAGTAGAAGAGTACCTATGATAAAAATGACAGGCTTCTACATGCTTTGTGAGAAAACCTGCACAATCGGCAGTGTATCAAATACTTGTTCTCCCCACTGTACATAAATTGTGTCCATACCCATTAATTTCCCTTCAGTTTACTTTGGATAATGTATGCTAACAGTTTTTTGTTTTTTAGGAATGTGGCTGCATCACACTCTCCTTCTCGAGCACCTCGCAGAGGGGCACGCAGGTGTCGTACTGAGTAAGTGAATAGACGTAATATTTACAGATGAAATGTAATTGTTTACATTGTTATAATATAAAAGTACATATTCTTGAGTGAAATTACAAAAACTGTTGTCTTTTTTGTAATCCATGGCCATTTCGTGATTGATAAGGATAACAATACAGTTTCTTTGATTGTCACATCTGTAAAAAACACGTGAGCATGCTGATAACACAATGAACATGTCCAAGCACCTGTCCCGAAGAGAGCTAAGGAAAACAAGCAGGCAATCAACAGGCAGTCCACTTGGTCATGGAAAACAGAGACTGATGTTGACACGGTTCCACAGACTGCGATTCCTTCCTACACGGGAAACTGAACTGAGTTCTGTTGACTCACATTTGCCCATGAGTCTATTCAAACTATTTTTTCATAAAGTGCTGTGTCAACTCTGCAGCCTGAGCATTGGTGTTGTGGCACAAAGGCAACGGCAAAGGGCTGCAAATATAAATGGACAGATGTCAGCATCAGTGAAATGTACCGCTACACTGGGCTGCTGTATTACATGGCCATGGTGAAGATGAGCTCCATCAGGGACTACTGGCGGCAAAGCAGTGTTTTCTCTGTACCCTTTCCAGCAACAGTTATGTCTAGCGACAGATACCGGACAATTTCATGGAATGTGCACATGAGTCACCCAGATGCAGATAAGGATAAATGACAGAAAGAGGGGTCTTTTCAGGGTCAAACCTCTCATGGACACTATCCATTATACTTGTAAAGCCATCTTTCATCCTAAAAGAAACTTAGCTGTGGATGAGAGAGTGCACCGAAATTTCGGTCGGCGAAAATTTCGGTCGAAAATGGCATTATCGGTTTCGAGCCGAAATAAAAAAGCCAGCTGAAAATGTCAACTGAAAATGAATGTCAACCGCGCCCCTCCCATCCGCGCGCAAAGCGCTTGGGTTTCACTCACGGTCGAGCTGTTATCACTCGTCACCCACCAGAGATGCTCACAAGTCTCTGAGCTCGAGTCCAAGTCAAGTCTCAAGTCTCTGAGCTCGAGTCCAAGTCAAGTCTCAAGTCTCTGAGCTTGAGTCCAAGTCAAGTCTCAAGTCTCTGAGCTCGAGTCCAAGTCAAGTCTCAAGTCTTTTGTGGTTAAATAAGTGTTGCATCACGTACAGCGACCCATCCAGGCTGCTTAGAACACTGTATAGCTATATATAAGGATCAAAGTAATATGCAGTGTTGGGAGTAAGCCGTTACAAAAGTAATGCATAACAGTAACATATTACTTTTTGCTGTAACGCAGTAGTCTAAGCCGGCATTACTAATCAATTTTCAGTAATATTTTACTCGTTAAATATTCAGTAACGCTTGCGTTACAACACACTTTTAGTTTTACTTGTTCAAAAAAAAAAAAAAAAAAAAAAAAGACCGCGAGACAAATGAAGAATGCAAGTAGGCTAAGTTACCTGTTTGTGGTTTTTAAATAAAGACTAAATGGCAGCGTCTGATATATTTGTATATAGCGATTCATTTTTGACAGGAGTTTCGGCCTCTGTGCTTGCGGTGGCCAGTGGAAAAGCGGCTATATGGGTGATGATGGCATGAAGAAGACTGTACATTCACGAGATGGACGTGTGCGCATTAGGCTACTCTATTTGTTCTGTGTTTTCTTTCTAAGCAGTTAGGCTATATTTAGGTGGTGTTTTTCATCATGTTTTCATCACGCAATCATGTTTTTAATGCGGTGGCGCTACCGATAAAGCACCAGAGCTCAAAGAACCAGCAAAAGCAATGATTATGAATATGTCAAATATAGCAAGGATACATTTTAATTGTTTATTAATAAAGATGAAGTTGACAATGCTGACTCGCGATCTTCGCAGTAGTGAATGCGCCAGAGAGAAATAGGCTACGGATTACATAAACAGAGAGCAGTCTGTTTTCTTTCGTTTTGAATTGTTCTGTATAAAAGTATACATTTCAATATAGATATATTTTTCAGGTCTGTGAAGTAGACTAGCCTACGCAGAGTTTCGGTTAATTTATGAGACGCGCTCCAGTTCACACGCAGGCGCCTCCGTGTCGTATTGTCTGCTATATTTACTTCTTATTTATTAAATCCAGGCAATTGGTTGATGAAACATTGATTAAAATTAAGATACAATTAATACAAAACGAAATTCACTTTAAAGAAAGGATTTGTGCCTTCTGTTTGAAGTGAAAATTCTGTTTGAGGTGAAAGTTTTTAAACCCAAGCTTACGATGAATGGCACAGCATCGGCCGGTGCAATCGATGTTTGATGTCCTCTCATGTGTGGCCGCGCGCAGCAGATATAGTGTTATGTAGGCAGGTTATAGATAACGGAAGGAGGGGAATAACAGCGAGCTCATCAGACGTTTCCTAAAAATAAACATTGTTCACGAGTCCCGCAGCTCGAGTCCGAGTCGAGTCTGAAGTCTTTCGAGGACGAGTCTCAAGTCGAGTCTGAAGTCACTGTGTGTGCGACTTAAGTCGCACTCGAGTCCGAGTCTCAAACTCGAGTCCCCATCTCTGTCACCCACCCCTCCATGCTCAAGCAGTTTTCACTCACGGTCGAGCTGTTTGCACGTGTCTGCAAAGATTAAGCATGTCAGCGGTATGGGAGTATTATAAAGTTTCAAACTTGTCAAAAAGCTGAGCAACTTTTGTTCTTAAAGAGAAACCTGACACGTTTCCTTAAATAAACAGCAGTCAAATTTTCTGTGTAGTTACATTAAAATTTGCGTAGCACTGCACAACTGTGTTTCCTAAGGCTACATAGGCTTAAATGTTGTTTACAGTTTGAGTTTGGATTAAGTTCTATTGCTGTTTTTGCACTGTTGTTTTGCATTGGTTTGCACAGAAATTTAAAATGCAGGTAAATAATTGTTTACATGCAGCAGCTGAATAGAGGCCCACTGCCATTCTGTGATTTTGTGTGCAGTTATTCAGATAATTGTGGATTGTTTTTCCCCCCACAAAAGTTAAACTATTAGATTTAATGGAAGAAAACTAGAAGAATATTATTATTTATTGTTAAAAATATTTTAGGTTTTGTTATGTAACTGTTAGTGTTAATAAAAGTTTGATGATTATTCTATTGGTTTGTGAATTTTCATTTCAGATCCATTAAAAATTAAGCAATATAAATATATATTAAAGTTTTTAAAAGAAGCCATTTTCGGCTTCAGTTTCGGTTTTCGGCCAAGTGCATCCTAAATTTTCGGTATTTCAGCCCAGAATTTTCATTTCGGTGCATCACTAATGCAAAGTACACACAGGTATGACAGTACATGAAAGCCAAGCCAATTGTAATAATATTTCACAATATTACTGTTGTTTCTGTATTTTTTATCAAATAAATGCAGGCTTCTTTCAAAAATATTAAAAATAGTAAAGTGTCCAAACTTTTGACTGCTACTATACGTTTATATATGTAGCACTGTGGTCTTGTGAGGCACAACATTTAGTTCCTCCACATAGAGGAATTACAATAAAACAGATTGAAAAACAAAACCTTTGAATCTCCTCTCATTCTTTGTTCAGGCTGCCTCACAGCACCTTTATGGGGCATTAGCCTTTGGGGGAGTGTCTTTTATATCCCCTGGTGGGAATCACATTAATATTTATGTTCATCAACATGCCCACGCATACAGCAGTGCTGACATACAAACTGACAAAGTTTAAAGGCACACTATGTAGAAATTGTACCTTATACTTGCGGTCTTTTTTGCCGTCTTCCTCAGATTCCGCTGAAAACAGTGATATCCAGTTTGTATTATATACACACTTCGCTGTTGCGCAATACCACTGCATAAAAAGGCCAATGAAATCGATGTTGTTAGGCAAATTCCACCAATGGAAAAATTGCCGCTGGGAGATTTTTTTTTTTTTACCCAATCAGAGGAAGGTTACCATGACGTATTCTAGCTAATCAGAGGACTCTGTAGCCTTCAACATGTACAAACAAACAAGGTCGAGTGGAGAATGAGACAGATAGCGAACGGAGCGGAGTATTACAGAGCGCACAGAGATCTATATAAGAGAGAGACAGAATAACTTAAATAGCATTATTATTGTATTATTTTAGCACTTTTATGATGGCAAGCAGTAAAAGATTTACGGCAGAACAAGCTCTGGAACAATTACTGGAAAGTAAATCTGCCAGGTGGTGAGTGTGTCTGTTCTTCAGAGCAAGCAGTTCTCAGGCATGTGATTGGCTAAGGACAAAAAAGCAGGAAAATATACTGATACTTGAATTCATATCTTGCTACTCAGTCAGAATCTGATTAACCTGGAATCCCAGTCTCTGTCACAATAATCATATAACGTTAGGCTATGTGATGTTTTAGGCCTATTTTGCAGACATCCATTTAAAATGTAGGCAATGGCTTATAAAGAACCTTTCTTCCATATTCACTTAGGTTTCTCAGCTTGGACTCAAGCATTTGTGTGGTCCAGGTAACGTTAGCTTTGCATAAAAAAAATGGTTAAATCATTCGCATGGCTACTTTAACTTTTATACTTTAAGTAAATTTCCAAGCCTGTACTTTGGTACTTTAACTTGAGTAAATAATTATTTTTTAACACAAGTATCTACTTCTACTTGAGTACGAGAAGTGAGACGGACTATTTTCTTTAGCGGAAGCAATATAAATAGTTTTTAAATAAATAAACTCCTTTTAAAATCAATATTTTGAGTCAAATTATTGATTTATTTAGTATGTAGCCATGTAATAAGCGGGATAATGTAGAGTTTGTCTTACATGTCCTTCACGAGGCACACGCGCGCGGTCTCTTGCTCTCTCTTTCCCTCTGTCATGCACGCGCTACGCGGTTTGAAGCACAGTCTCTGTCTCGCGGGCGCGCTCACTCGCTCGCTCTAGATTCCGGGAGAAACTATTTGCGGCCATCAGTGAGCTATATATTTAATATAATTATTAAAATATAATTATTGATTTTTCATTAGACTATTTGTTGGTGCCCCCTCAGCACTCGGCACCCTACGCACAGTGCGTTATGCGCGTGGTGGGAGCGGCAGCGCTGAATGAACCTTATTGAAAAAAAGTGTTACCATTTTATCAGTTAACGGTTAATAATCGGATAATGTGAGGTAGCCATATAAGCGGGATAATGTAGAAACAGTTTGTCTTACATGTACTTCATGAGGCACACGCGCGCGGTCTCTCTTGCTGTCTCTCCCTCTAAGCACAAGGAGTCCTATGCTCTCCAAACACTACCGCAGCTCCGATTGGTCCTCGCGCTCCGATGCATCTCGAACAAGCCATCAACAATAACGGACGTTGCAATACTATGGATGCTCATGGGATTGCAAAAATACATCGGAATCCAACGCGTTCGCGCAGCTCGCCGTAAAGACGGATATTATAATCGAGCTGCTATTAGCTCGACTAGCTGCTATTTAAAAATGGCGGTCACAAGTTTCTATTCGTCTTGTTGGTCACAGTAACCCCGCCCCCAGCCCCTGACGCAAGCGGTTCTTACTTGGCTCCGTTCTAGACCCTGCAATGATTTGGTGCTACTTAAGAACCAGTTTTACTGGTTCGGAGCTGGTGCTTTGGCGGTGGAAAAACAAAGAACCGATTTGAAACTAGGCTCTGGCTCCGAACCAGCACCAGCTCTGCCTTGGTGGAAAAGAGGTATTCGTCATGCACACGCTACGCCGTATGGAGCACAGTCTGTTTTTTTTTTGTTTTTTGTTTTTTTTTAACAGATCTGCATGATTCACGTAGGTCACATTTTCTGGTCGGAAAATCCGGAATTCCGGATTAATCCGGAAAAATCACATCCCTGAGTTCTCATTTAGTTCGAAGCAGACAGCTTTTTCACGCCTGGGACTGTTTGTAAAAAAAGTTCCTTATTTCATTGTTCTTAACACATTTGATTGAACAAATTACAAATGTCTGTCAAGCAAAGGGTTTGACAAATTTTTTTTGTTCAAAAACTGTTCACTATTGTTGTGTGAGGTGTGATTTTCAGTAATAAATGACAAAAATCTAATTTTCGTTTTTGGAATTCTCTCGATTATTGAACATTTTTCACTCATACTTCCTTTATAAACACATTACATGCATGCTTATGTTAGTTTAGGGTCTTCTGAATCCATAGATACCAAACACATGGTGTTCCAGCTCCATTACATATGGTTTATAAGCCCAAATGTAAAAATAGAGAAAACGTGTATTCAGGGTGATTTTCACATTTTGGAGCAAATATTCTAGGCTACGTGATACAATTTTCAAAAGTCTTGTGAAGAAATCATTTTGGGTTTCATGACCTTTTTTTTAGTGACTTTTTGTTGTCATTTTAACAAACCACGCATAAATGTTATTATCTCAAAACTACAAAATTTTACATACATGCTGCTGACATATTATAGCAGAGTTTGTGCTGAATGCAGTGTAATAAGACTTTAGCCATGAAAATGGCACAAGTAACAGAAATAAGCACAAATGTTAGAGCATGTCAGAACACCTCCAGGACCCAGAAAACCCCTCAGACCCCAGAGGGTTAAATTATGTAATTCATATTGAAAACAAAAATTCTCTGTTTACGTAATCCGTATGAAAGCAACGAGAGGTAGTTTTTCAAACGAGTGCTCATTATATCTAATATTAGCACACCCACACACGCACAAGCAATTCAGATGCAAACTGTCTACGTGAAGGAGCAGAGCATGCCCCATCTCCTCAAAACAAAGCATGAAGAGAGAAGAGAAACTTCATTTTTCTGCTTTTTGAGTTTGGAAGACACACTGTGAATTTCTACTGGACTTCAGAAGAAGAACGCGATTTGAAGATCAGATTAACCCGCTGGGGTCAGCAAACGCACGTACTTTTAAATGATCTAATTCAAAACTAAAACAAATATTCTCTGTTTATGTAATCTATATAAAAAGAGCGAGTTCTCATATATAAATATCAGTCATGCGCGGGTCAATGTATAAACAACCCGCACCCGACCGACGTTTTCAACTAACCTGCCCGCAACTCGGACCGCAAAAAAAAGAAAGAAAATATTGTACCCGACCCGCTTCCTGGCCCGCATTTTTTAAAAGTAGCTAGTAAATGCTCATAGTAGCATCATTGGGCCATTGACATAGGAACTAGGGGTGCGGGTGCAGCATTTTTCTGATATCGCCTAGTATTATGTAATAAAGGTTTGATTTATTCATTTATTTCGTTTCATGTTCTTAACAATTAAGATGCTGCATGTGTTTATCCAGTCTAATCGAAGTGTGCGTCTCTCCCCCGACTTCAACAAAAATCCCGCCCCCTCTCAGAAAATACATAAAACTGACATTACTGAGCTTTATGCGTTTAAAAGTAGCCTATTAAAATGGCACAATGGCATTGCTCAGTTCAACGTGTTGGGAAATCAGGCATTTTGTCCCGCGTCAGCTTTTATTCAAAAGTTAATAACGCGCTCAACATTCAAAAGGTAAATAAGCATTTCCCACTTTCATCTCTGCCTGCAGACTGAGCTTGTGCATCATCTTCACGCCAGTTATTCAGACAATAAAGCGTAGCCCTATGCATTTCATAGAAAATTGTGTCTAGTACTATATAAATTACAAAGGTTTAATTGGCATCTTTATTTCAAACGACCCAACCGACCGCAACCCGAATATCATAAAAAATATTTTTTGGATGACTCGTAACCGCGGGTAACCGAGGGTGACCGCAGGCACCCGCTCATTTTGGATCAACCCGCGCATCACTGATATATATATATATAAAATCCAAATATAAATGAAAGTCAAAAGCAATTTTTTTTACATACATATATATATATATATATATTTCACGCCCCTGCGCATATTGCCTTTCCAAACAAAAAGCGTTTTACAAAATTTAAATCAATGTATTGTTTTATGTGATTGATTAGGCAGGATGATTTTCAGATCATTTTGAAGGAAAAACTCTAGGCGACAACCTCCATTACTCAAAAGTATTGTGGACACATATTTAGTATGTGTTTTGTGGCGTTATTTTAGACACTTTAATTTTTTGTTTTTTGAATAACCATGCATAAACATTATTCTCTCAAAAATACAAACATGTACATGCATGTTGCTCACATATTATGGTAGCCCTATTTAAGCTAAATAGAGTGTAATTACACCTTTGCCATTATATGTTAATACGCAACTGAAAAAAGCACAAATGTCAGGGCATGTCAAAACATCTCAAGGACCACAAAAACACCAGGTTAGAAATGTATTCCTATTTATTATAGGTACGGTGTTATTGGTGCATAAACTTCACATTGTACTGGTTGAACTGGTGCCAGACTAAAATTTATGAAATTGATGGAAACATGTTGAAATATGAATATAGATAAGCAACCTTTCAATTCTAAATTTATATACATGTTTGACACGAGGATGTTTTTAAGTTTGATAATAAAACACAGCATGAAAGTAGGCTAGTATGAGTGTTTATTCTAATATGGTGAATAATATAATGTTTAGGCCAGTGTTTACTGTTAAATACAGTGTTTGTGGATATCTGCTCAAACTTCGATATGTATAATGTGGTAACAATGTTTCATAGTTTGTAGCGGCTCGATCGCTTCAGTAAATGTTCTCTGCACGCACTGAGTTTGAAATGCAAAACGCACCAAAAATTAGGCTTCATGTTTTTACTCCAATCTCATTTCATAACGAATGAAAACATGGATCGATTTACAATTTCTAAGTGATCTTATGAATTACTGACAACTCCCAAATAACTGGTTTGTAAATAATGCTATACATTATCATTTAGAAATTATCAATTGATCATTAAAGTATGACAATACAATTATTAAAACACATAATAGATATGCTTCTAAATCAAGAATAAAGCATTTATAGCTGTATTTATAAACTGCTTATTAATGTCTATGAATGCTTCATTAATGAAGAATTAACTGTTAACTAATGCTTAATTGATTAATAGCGTGCAGTTATTATAAAGTGTTACCCAATTTTTTTTAACATACATGCTGTTGACATTGTAGCAGAGTTTGTGCTGAATACGGTGTAATCAGACTTTAGCCATGAAAATGTCACAAGAAACAAAAATAAGCACAAATGTCAGAGCATGTCAGAACACCTCCAGGGCCCAGAAAACACCTCAGACCCCAGAGGGTTAAGGTTCAAAGTCGTGTTGAAAGAAAAGCCACTGAGCAGAAAGAGATTTTATCTATGGTCAGCTCCATTTATGACCCTCTTGGGATACTTGCAGTATTTGCTTTACAGGAAGAATGACTGGAGCAAGAGCTGTGAAGAACGAGGCATGGATGGAATGACAGTATTCCAGAAACCCCCGGACAACAGTGGAACTCGTGGCTGTCAAATCTACACCAGCTAAAGTCTGCAGATGTGTGAAGCCACCAAATTTTGGTGAAATTACCTCAGCACAACTCGATCACTTTGCAGATGCCAGTGAACAAGGCTATGGCACATACTTGCTAATGGAAACCACATAGGTAAGAGGCACAGTGCATTAAGGGAAAAGCATGGGTAACCCCATTGAAACCGGTTACCATTCCAAATAACTGCTGCAACAGTGGCTGCTAAGATAGACAGTGTGCTCAAGATCTGAACTTGGAGCTTCAGGAGTCTGTATTCTGGACAGACAGTAATTCAGACCTGAAGTATCTGTCAATTTTTTTTATTTTTTTTTATCCTTTATTTATCCAGGTAAACTGTTTGAGAACAAGTTCTCATTTACAAACATGACCTGGCCAAGATGCTACAGGAATAAATAGAAACATACTGTACATAGTCATACACAACACTTAGAAAAAGCTATAAAAAAAAATAAAAAAAAAGTAGACCGCAAAGAGAGAGAGAGAAAAAAGAAAAGAAAAATAATAATAAAGTGCTTAAGTATGCGTGTATAAATATGGTTCAGGATTAGCAACAGCACCATCCCAGGAGGAATGAACCATCTCGTTTCAACAGCAGCACCATCCCAGGTTCTGCACTTTCGTGGCCAATAGAATCATAGTGTGATCAGGGAACATTCAAAGGTCTCACAGTGGGCACTGTGGTGGTGATGTGAGCAGCTGATTGTGCCTCTAGGGGGCTTAGCATTTCTTAAGGAGAAGTTATGGATTACAGGTCCACCAGGGACGGACTGGGACTAAAAAACGGACTAGGTCCGACCCAAAGCAATCGGCGCGCGGAAACTCGTCAACTACAACAATAACGCCTGGCATGAGTGTCACAAGACTTTAATTGTGGCTCATGATACTATACCATCCAAATTATAGCAATAGCACTGTGATGTTGTGTTAAAAGCATATTATTCTAGATTAACTTGAATACTACATATAAATGGAGGTCTCAACACACTGCAGTCCTGTGTAAAAAACCTCTAGGCTGTGACTGTCTGACTTGGGGCGCTTAAAGTAATTTAAAATTGAGCTGAGGTGGGTGTCTTTCTCTGCTCTTGGTCTAAGCTCAACCTAAATAAACAAATGATGGAATGGATGAAAAAAAAAACCCCAGGTTTTATTCCAAGATAGCATGGAATAGATTATATAATATGCTGTTATAACACCATATTATATTATCTATTCCATGCTGTCTTAAAATGAATTTATTACTTAATAATCTTAATTAATTTATGCACTAATTAATCTTACTGCACAAATAATAATACCACATCTAAATGAAAATACACCATTACAAATGTAACTTCTGTATTCAAAATCTTCAAAGTTTGTAAGCTTTAACTGTAACGTCACCAACATTTTTAAAAGTAAAAGCACAACATATTTCTTAATATTAGCTACTGCATGTGGCATTTTACAGCTAAAATGTTGAAGTTTTGCTGTTTTAACTAGCCTACTGTAATCATTAAAAATGTAGCAACCTGAATATCACTTCCTAACATCATCCCTAGCAAGTAACTCTCTTTATCCTCTCATGTTCCACACTTACTTGCCCTGGATACCTGTGGAACAGCTCATCTCTCTGTCCCTCATCATCACTGGTGGCATGTTGCTGTCTGGCTCACTTCTTCACTGCTGCTAATATTTACTGCTGCTGGCTGTGCTGCTAAATATTTCAGTTAGTTTGCGACATTTAGCGGTTTCAGTATCTAAATTCCGCAAAAAAAAAAAGTATCTCGCCTTCTTAGCCCCGCCCTTTTCTTTCCGTTTTTTACCCGCGGCCGCGTTAACCGAAAAAAACAGGTGATGACTGCGTGCGTGGCGGGTGGTGGGCCGGCCCGCCGGCTGTCCTGGAGTACCGGCCGTTCTGTGATTCTCCAGATCACACAGATGGCCAGTCCGCCCCTGAGGTCCACCCTTCCTCACCATGCCAGAATCAGAATAGCCAAAAATGCCTAACCATACTCTCCGGGCACAAGTCAACGGTCCAGAAATAAAGGAAGTGACCGTCAATACAATGTCTGTTGAAAAGACAGTTTATACATCCCAGCTCATTCAGCATTATTCAGACCGGTATCGTTTGAAAAATGCGGTTCCATGGTTCCTCAAATTGAAAAGCTTGCTAAAGATACTGCCGGAGAAAAGGAAAGAGCTATGTGAGGCTGTTCAAGGTTTGGATAATGAAAAGATTCACAGCACCTTGGTCAAAAAGCGTATTCAGTGGTTGTTTAATACATGCACAGTAATTTGCTCTGGCCCCCCTCCTGTTCGCCGGAGAGATGAGATTCTTAGTAGACTGTGTTCACTCAATGGATGGCTGTCTAAGTGGTGTCCGCAAAATAATATAGAATTCATAGACAATTGGAAAAGTTTTTGGGGCAGACCTGACCTGTTGAAAAGAGATGGTATTCATTCCTCCTGGGATGGTGCTGCTCTTCTCTTCTCTCTAGTAATATGGCACAGTCTTAGAGCTCAGACGTGAATTTGAATTTGGGCTCAGGTCAGGAAGCAGACAGGCTGGCTAAACGACCGTCTGCTAGTGGTCTCACGTCACCAAGGTCAGATAAATCCCATCACATAAAGACTCTTTCACCTAGATATCATCATAGAGACTGTGTCTGTTCCCCGAATTAGGAAATACAAAAAAGTGCAGATAGTGATAGTGCAGATTTTTATTCCAAATGTAGGTGACATCAAGTCCAGTATAGACCTATTTTGGAAGCGCTGGGTCAAAGAATACCTGCCAGATTTATAAGACAGACAGAAGTGGCACATCCCTAAAATATATATCCAACCTAAAGATGTTTTGCTACTGGTTGAAGGGTTATGGAAAGGATTTTACAGGTGTTCTCTGATCATAAGGGACTTGTGTGACAGGCCCAAGTAAAGACTATCACAAACATAATTTCATGGCCCGTTACTAAGCTTTGCTTAGGCAGACATGTAGCCCACCACATAGTCTTAATAAAGGGCCCTGAGATTTAATTGCAAGCAATTATGTGATAAATCCTTTAGTCTTCTTTCAGAACATTTTCAAATGAGACAAAGTTATTACATTGAATTTGAGTTTCATTTAGGCTCTTGGTAATGTGTATTTTTGTAATTGTTTTGTGAAACAAAAAGACAATTAGGGGCAGGAATGTAAGAGCCAATTTAATATGCTGTCAATTTGTATTATTATTCTCAGCTTATCTCTTTTATGTGCAGTGCAGTATTATTTATGAATGTACTTTAAGTTATCATGTATAAAGTTTCCTTAAAGTTTTCCTTGTATAGAAATTACTTGAAGTTTCGTGTACTGCATTTACTCAAAGTTGTGCTTGTATATTTTCCTTGAAGTTTTCTTTGTATAATTTACTTGAAGATAGCTTTAAAGCCACTCCTCCTGTATGTTCATACAAGTATATGCTGTTTTAGCTAGAGGGATTCAGGATAGGAAGGAGGAGAAGGAGAAACTGGCTTAACCGACCGTCTGCTAGCGGCCTCGCGTCACCAAGGTCAGATAAATCCCATCACATAGAGCCTCTTTCACCTAGATATCATCACATAGAGACTGTGTCTGTTCTCCGAATTTGGAAATCCAAAAAACGTCGAAAACCATAAGGTTAAAAATTTGTTCAACAAATATAAACAGATATAATACAGATGAGCAAATGATAAAGCTTGGGTTGCTGAATATTCTATCCCTTACATTTCTAAGCGCTAATAATTAATATGATTTCAGATAACCTAGATGTGCTGTGTTTGACAGAAACCTGGCTAAAACCAAACGATTACATTACTTTAAATAAGTTAACCCCACAAGATTACGGTTATAAACATGAACCTCGTCTGACACACAAAGGAGGAGGTGTTGCTGTAATTTATAGTAATATTTTCAAAACCACTAAGAAATCTGGTTTTAAATAAACTTCTTTTGAAGTGTTGGTGCTTAATGTAAAAATATACGATAAATCACGTTTGAGAATTCAGATGGCTACTGTATACAGGCCACCATAAAGATTTTATCAAAGAATTTGCAGACTTTCTATCAGAATTAATATTGGCTGCAGATAAAGTACAAATTGTTGGTGATATTAATATACACATAATGAAAAAGATGCATTGGGATTGGCATTTAAATGCATTGTAAACTCAATTGGAGTTAGACAACACGTGTCTACTCATAGTCGTAATCATACGATCTAATATTATTATCACATAGAATAGATGTTGATGCCGTTGAAATACTGCAGCAGAGCGATGACATCTCAGATCATTAGCTAGTCTCATGTAAATTACATTTAGCCAAGGCTGCAAAGCCGACTCAGTGTAATATGTTAGACCTATCATTTCTGCCACTAAAGATTGCTTTATCAATAATCTTTCTAATCGGTTTCATCATCTCAGCATCCCAGATAGCTTAAAATAACTTGATATTGTAACAAACTTTTAACTCTCCTTTCCAGTACTTTAGACACAGTTGCTCCATTGCGTTTAAAAAAGATTAAAGAAAATAGTCCAATTCCGTGGTACAATGAGCACACTCAGGCCCTTAAGAGAGCAGCCAGAAAAATGGAGCGCAACTGGAAGAAAACAAAACTAGAGGCATTTCGGATTTCATGGAAGGAGAGCTCGATTGCTTACAGAGAGGCTTTAAAGCTGCTAGATCTGCTTATTTTTCAACCCTATTAGAAGAAAATAAACACAATCCTAGGTATTTATTTGAAACAGTGGCTAAACTAACGAAAAAGAAAGCTTTTAGCCCAGAAGTTTCCAAGCAACACAGCAGTAATGACTTCTTCACTTATAAGATTGATAATATCAGGGACAAAATAACTATGCAACCGTCTACTACAGTATCGCATCAGCAAGGGCATCGTAGTCTCCCTGAGGATTTTTTTAAATTAATTCTTTGCTATAGGAGAAGAAGAATTTAGCAAACTAGTTAATTAATCTAAATTGACAACTTGTATGTTAGACCCATACCGACTAAGCCACTGAAAGGGATGCTTCCAGATGTCATATATCCGCTTCTTAATATCATTCATTCGTCTTTGTTTCTAGGATATGTACCAAAAACCTTTAAGCTGGCTATGTTTAAACCGCTTGTTAAAAAAAACGCAACTTGATCATACAAAATTAGTCAATTACAGGCCGATCTCGAATCTACCTTTTCTGTCAAAGATATTAGAAAAAGCAGTATCCTCACAACTGTGTTCCTTTCTAGAAAGAAATTATATCTGCGAGGATTTCCAGTCCGGATTTAGACCGTACCATAGTACAGAGACAACTCTCGTTAGAGTCACAAATTATTTGCTCTTATCATCCGATCCTGGTTGAATCTCTCTTCTAGGGTTACTCGATCTTAGTGATGCATTTGACATCATTGACCACAACATCCTTTTAAATAGACTAGAAAACTATGTTGGCATTAGTGGAATTGCACTAGCATGGTTTAAATTAAATACTTATCCACAAAATGTCTTATTTTAATTTCTCAACCAGTGTTACTGACTGGATGAGATCTTATCTGTCAAATAGAGTTCAGTATGTGAGAGTTAATGGTGTTTTTTTATTTTTATTTTTTTATTTAGAGAAACAGGGACAGCGTACAATAAACATTAACCTCAAAGGGAGAGATGCATTGTACCGGGTTTTAGCTCAAGAGCTAATTTTCACCCGTAGTCCCTGTAGTCCCTGGTGTGACATCACCACCCCTGAGAAACGAACTGGGTGTACCCCAGGGATCTGTCCTGGGCACTATTCTGTTCAGCATCTACATAGATGACCTGCCATTAGTGTGCACTGGATGTGAGGTGCAGATGTATGCTGATGATACAGTCATATATGTTCATGCGAAAACTAAAGCCCAAGCTGCTGCCAAGCTCAGCGATACAATGGTACATGTATGTAAATGGCTTAGTGGCTCACAGCTGTATCTCAATGTTAAGAAGACAAAAAACCCAAACTTTACCACCACTGTAATATTCTTAATAAATTTAACCTACTTAGTTGGGAAAATATTTTAAAATACAGTGATGCATGCCTAATCTTTAGGATCATTAATGGGAAGGCTCCCCCACCATTATGCACTTTTATACAGCAGAAGTTATCTAGCAGCAGAACCACAAGGTCTGCCTTAAGAGGGGACTGTGTAGTCCCTCTTAGGTCCAGTTCCTTTGGCCAATTATGCTTTTCTGTGAGAGCCTCTAAACTATGGAACCAATTGCCAGTGGACATTAGAAATTCCACCTCACACCATACATTCATACACCACCATAACACCATCTTAAAGGACTGGCTTTTGAGCATACAAAAGTGTGAACACCTCTCATAATAATTAATGTATGTCTGCCTAGCTGTATGGTTATATGTTATATGTATGATGATTTTATGTTTTAATGGAGCCAGTGCTATGGCATTTGGATGGATGGATGGTTGTATAATTGCTGTGTGATTTAATATTTTTATTTTTTTTAGCCATTATGTGCCTAGTATAACATCTTGCCAATGGACTACAGTTGAAAATTAGCCTGCTGGCTAACACTGCACATTAATCCACATTTCTGTAAATGTGCCACTGTCCTAAAATAAATAAATGAAATGAAATCATACTTATCTGACCGTTATCAGTTTGTAGCCGTAAATTAAGAGATGTCTTATCGATCACAAGTTCAGTATGGTGTACCTCAAGGCTAAGTACTAGGACCGCTGCTCTTACCTCTGTACATGCTACCATTAGGAGATATCATTAGGAAACATGGAAATAGCTTTCACTGTTGTGCTGACGATACTCAGCTGTATATTTCTTTAAAACCTAACGAAACCTACCAATTCAATAGATCACCAATTAGATCCTTTTGCGATTTATCACCAAAACTTTGGAACAGTCTTCCTACCATTGTCTGGGAAGCAGACACACGCTGTCAGTTCAAAGCTAGATTAAAAGACATCTCTTTGACCTAGCATTCACATAATACATTATTGACTTCTATAATTCAATGTTAGGCTGCATAGATTAGGTCAGCCGGAACTGGGAACACTTCCCTTAAATCCTGATGTACTCGTTACATCATAAGAAGGGCACCTACGCAAATGTTAGTGTCTTTGTTTATCCCGAAGGTTTTCCCGCAGCCAGCCGGATCCAGGCCGTATCCAGATCTGACGAAGGACCTTCGCCTGGACCCGATGACAATGCAGTGCTGAAGTGCCAACTAGCCTCTCCCTATGGAGGATCCCTTTACCACTCTACAGATAAATTCGGTTCGCGTACCTACCCCGAAGTGATAAAATAAAATTCTGTATAAATTTATAGGCAAGACAAGTATTTTGTTTAGGTATGGTTTGTATTGAATTACAAACCTGCGCAAATATATTCAAACGCACATAACTATAGAATTAATTCTTGATGCGCACGTGAGCGCCATCAGTGTTTAATCACATGTTCGCGTTTAAAGTCTGTTACTAACTTTAGCTGGAAAATAACATTCTTCAAGAACCGCTATAAAGCCAAAACAATCTCTGTTACCTTAAATTATATGTTTATCTCTGTAAAGCTGCGCTGAAAATCTACATAAAGCGCTATATAAATGAAGATTTGATGAAGACTTGACTTGTGAAAAGAAATGTACAACACTTTAACAGACTGGCCATGTATTTTTGAAGCGCAGGACACTTCAATTCCTATTAGAAGCAAGAAAAGGTAGCTTTGGTCTCTGCGAAGTACATCATAAATATACTGAAATGTTTGCCTTCGCACCCAAAAGGTGCAGAACCATTAATTTTCTGTAAAGAACATACATTTTCCCCACGAAAGCTGGCAACGCTCTCGGATCATTTCTCTGTACCGTTTCCATTACGGAATCTATCCACATTATTAGTACTTGCAGACTCTTCATCCTCCTCATTTTGCGAGATTTGTAAAATGTCCCCGGCAGAGGCGGACAGAGTACACAGCTTCATTACTTGAGTAAAATTTAGCAAGGGGTATCTGTACTTTTACTCAAGTACAAGTAAAAGTACTACAGTCAGATGTCTACTTAAGTAAAAGTACTGAAGTACTTGTTTTTAAAAGTACTTAAGTATCAAGAGTACAAGAGTACATTTTCTAAATATTGCATTACTACTGCCACAATGCTTACATTTATGTACAGAAACGTCCTATACATGGAGTTATGAAAAATTTTAATGTTAATACCTTGGATAATGTAAAAGGAATTGAAAGTAAAATCAAGTTGTCTAATTTTCATCTTTTTACCACGTTGCTTTAACATTTCGCACTTGCCCACAAGGCAATAGCACAATGGCAACGCTCTGACATACCTCTGCTAGATTGGAATGGATTTTTTGCACCCGCATTTGAACTAACAATTGTGCGTACATGTGAGTTTCTCTGTTTTTTTCATCAATCAAATCAATAAACCTAAACCAGCAAAGGAGGCAATATAGCAATGTTCTGACACACCTCTGAACCACACCTCTGAAAGGTGATTGCTGATAGTCTGTCCCAATCAGTGACGCCTGCACAATCCAGTCACGTTTGAGAGGGAAGCAACAAACTGAGGGTTTCCGATATTTTCTTTTTTTCTTTTTAGAAGAAGTAACGGGTACTCAGTACTCACGGTTATGGATAGAAATGTAGTGGAATAAAGAGTACAATATTTGCCTCTCAAATGTACTTGAGTAAAGTCATGAGTACTCCTCAAAAATGATACTCGAGTAAAGTACAGGGGTCTCATTTATAAAACTGTGCTTAGGATCCTTACTAAAAGTGTACGTGCGCCCGAAAGCCCAAAATGGCGTACGCAAAAAAATATTCAGACTTATAAAACCGTGCGTACGCCAGAACCTGCGCAGGATTCACTTTAGAAATCCCACTCAGCGGAAGATTGTGCGCACATGCGTCTCCTCCCCGAAATAACCATATATGAGCTTACAACGGCTAGTTTTACTATGCATATCCTCATCTGCATATCATTTGCATATGATTATTCATCCACGTGATAACATGTTTAACGGTACAAGACATTAGGAAAATATGAAATACGGATGTGCCGTCACATTACATTAATAAAAATAATTTAGTAGCCTATCATTGCCTTGTTTTTGAATAAATAAATCAAATAGTGTAAAATACATTTCAAAGAAAGTTTTTCTCAATCTTTTCCACTGACCAAATAGTATTTTTAATTGATTTATATTTTTAATGGAAACAGATCGACCTTGTTGTGCATTATATTTGCACAATCTGCTATTATCATAGGCAGCAATTATCTCTGTAGTTAAAACATTGAAACACAGCATGCCAAAGGAAAAGTGTTCAAAAGCATCGCATCCACAACAAATATTTATGGGCTATTTATATATATATAGGCTATTTTAACTTTTCAGTAAATTTCATGTAGCTAGTTTAAGTGTTTAACTCCATTAATGAGAATGTCATATTTAATCTAAATGTAATATGACATAGTTTAGTAATCAGAAGTAAAACAGTTTAAATCATTTTATTTAAACTGTTATTGTGAACATGCACTGTAGCCTATTTATGATTAGGATTCATAATGATATTTTCAGTTTTACTTCATCTGCCGTTAGATATGCGTCAGTTTCACTAAACGGCTGCGACAATTCAAGGTGTGGATATTTGCTTCAAGTGATAGGCTTGGTGAGTGAAATTATATTTGAATTGTATTTCTGTATATGTATAATTTTATTTAGATTTTCTGTCTAAAAGTGACCAAAAAGACATTTAACTCCAGCTCACCATCGGTGTCGCCAATTCCCTTTGTCTCCAGAATCTGCGTACGCACGGCTCAAAGTTTGCTTAAAGGTGCGCACATTCTCCCGTCAAGTTAGTTTTTTATAGATCACAACCTTTGCGTGGGAACTGGCGTACGTACGTTTCCAGCCCCGTTTTGTGCGTACGCACGCTTTATAAATGAGACCCCAGATCCCTCAAAATTGTACTTAAGTACTGTACTCAAGTAAATGTACTCCGTTACTGTCCGGCTCTGGTCCCCGGACTGAAAACTGTTTTTAAAAGAAAACCCACCAAGTCAAGTCAAGTCAAGTCATCTTCATTTATATAGCGCTTTTAACAATGTAGATTGTTTCAAAGCTGCTTTACAGAGATAAACGTATAATTTAAGGTAACAGATTGTTTTGGCTTTATAGCGGTTCTTGAATAATGTTACTTTCCAGCTAAAGTTAGTTTTGATTGATTCACTTCCGTCGAAAGGATAATTTGTTATTAAATTAGGGGCCGCTAAGACGACACCGTTCTCTCTACACAGACTTTAAACGTGAACCTGTGAGAAACACTGATGGAGCTCACGTGCGCATCAAGAATTAATTCTATAGTTATATGCGTTTGAATATATGTGCGCATGTTTGTAATTCTCTACAAACCAAGCCTATAAATTTGATACAGAATTTTATTTTATCACTACGAGGGAGATACGCGAAATTTCCACAATGATTTATCTGTAGAGAGGTAAGGGGATCCTCCATAGGGAGAGGCTAGTTGGCACTGCGTTGTCACCGGGTCCAGGCGAAGGTCCTTCGTCAGATCTGGATACGGCCTGGATCCGGCAGGCTGCGGGAAAACCTCGGGATAAACAAAGACACTAAAATTAGCGTAGATGCCATTCTTCTTATGATGTAACGAGTACATCAGGATTTAAGGGAAGTGTTCCCAGTTCCGGCTGACCTAATCTACGCATCCTAAAATTGAGTTATAGAAGTCTATAATGCATTATGTGAATGCTAGGTCAAAGAGATGTGTCTTTAATCTAGCTTTGAACTGACAGAGTGTGTCTGCTTCCCGGACAATGGTAGGAAGACTGTTACAAAGTTTTGGTGCCAAGTAGGAAAAGGATCTACCGCCAGCAGTTGATTTTGATATTCTAGGTATTATTAACTGGCCGGAATTTTGAGATCGCAATAGACGTGAAGGACTATAATGCGTTAAAGGGCACCTATTATGACATTTAAAATGTTCCTAATGTTGTTTAGGGAGTCCCCAACAACAGTTTTACATGCATGCAATGACAAAAAACACTTTTGTTGTCGTATAATATGCATTTATTTTTACCCGATTTGCTCACCGACTCCCAAATGATTCGTTCAACGACTCATTTTTCCAAACCCCTCCTTTGCGTGACGCTAATCTGCGTTGATTGGTCAGATGACCCAGCAGTGTTTACAGAGATAATACTTATTTTTAACACGGAGTACAATGATGCTTTTATCAATTAAATTGTGTTATAATAATGATTATAGTCCACTGCTTTATAGTTTGTAGTAAAAAAGGAAAAATAAGATAAATAATTTAATGTTATGTTAGCGAGCATAGCCCAGAGTTCATATTGTAAAAGTACAATCAGTCTTTGTTTGCGTTAGCCCGATGCATAAACATAACGTTTTTTCACACAAAAAATGCAGTTACGTTACTACGAGGTATTACTCTATTCTTTAGACAACTCCGAAAACAACGACAAACACTTCACATATCTCAATACAATTGCCATTGAAGACCTAGAAGCTAAACGGTGCTTACACAACAAACAAAATAATTATTAAGCATGCTACATAAAATATAAAAGCAAAAATTATTAATAACACTTACAGGTTGTGATACGGAGGAGGAAGCTGATGCAAATACACTTGGAACTGAACCTTCCTTCAATATCGCGAATCCAAGTTTGATTGCATTTAAGTTGGTAAAGCAATCGTCTTCAAAATGGCGCGAACAAAGCACAAGGCTCGGACTATACTTCTGTGGTATAGTTATATGAATTGTAGCCACTTAGTCTTCAAATGCTCCTCCTTGGGCAGATGAAAAAAGTTTGCTTTTGAGCCGCACTTCAGAACACAGCGTCTCGTCGCCATGATGTTTCCCTCTGGAGCGCAATAAGTGGGCGTATCGTATTCAAATAACTTGACAAGTTGACGTCATCTAGTCAGAGAAAAAGCTTCGGTCTTCTAACGATTCATAAAAATGACTCAGATTCGACTCTTACTTTTGAAAGACAATAACTTTATATACGGTGCACTTTCATATTTCAAACTTTGCAGGATGTTTTTGTTCACTTAGATCTATGTTACACACTACATGAAAGGTAAATTTCAAAATTCCATAATAGGTGCCCTTTAAGAGCTCGCTCAAGTACTGCGGAGCTAAACCATTTAGTGCTTCGTAAGTAATCAGCAATATTTAAAAATGTATACGATGTTTAATAGGCAGCCAATGCAGTGTTGACAGAACGGGGCTAATATGGTCATATTTCCTGGTTCTGGTAAGAACTCCAGCTGCTGCGTTTTGAACTAGCTGTAGTTTGTTTGTTAAACGTGCAGGGCAACCACCCAGTAGAGCATTACAATAATCTAGCCTTGAGGTCATGAACGCATGAACTAATTGTTCCGCATTTGTCAATGAGAGCATATGGCGTAATTTAGATATATTTTTAAGATGGAAAAATGTGGTTTTACAGATACTAGACACGTGACTTTCAAATGAAAGATTGGTATCAAAGAGCACACCCAGGTTCCTAACCGACGACGAAGACTTAACAGAGCAGCCATCAAGTGTTTTCAGTACTCTGTGTTAGAAGTTTTTTTTTCCAATAATTAGAATCTGTTTTTTCAGAATTTAGTAGTAGGAAATTACTAGTCATCCAATTTTTTATATCAGCTATGCATTCCGTTAATTTTGTGAATTGGTAGGTTTCGTTAGGTTTTGAAGAAATATACAGCTGAGTATCGTCAGCATAACAGTGAAAGCTAATTCCATGTTTCCTAATGATATCTCCTAATGGTAGCATGTACAGTGAGAACAGCAGCGGTCCTAGTACTGAGCCTTGTGGTACGCCATACTGAACTTGTGATTGATAAGACATCTCTTCATTTACTGCTACAAACTGATAACGGTCAGATAAGTATGATTTAAACCATGCTAGTGCAATTCCACTAATGCCAACATAATGTTCGAGTCTATTTAAAAGGATGTTGTGGTCAATGGTGTCAAATGCAGCACTAAGATCAAGTAACACTAATAAAGAGATACAACCACGATCGGATGATAAGAGCAAATAATTTGTGACTCTAACGAGAGCTGTCTCGGTACTATGGTACGGTCTAAATCCGGAATGAAAATCCTCACAGATATCATTTCTTTCAAGAAAGGAACAGTTGTGAGGATACTGCTTTTTCTAATATCTTTGACAGAAAAGGCAGATTCGAGATCGGCCTGTAATTGACTAGTTTTGTAGGATCAAGTTGCGTTTTTTTAACAAGCGATTTAATCATAGCTATCTTAAAGGTTTTTGGTACGTATCCTAGAGACAAAGATGAATGAATGATATTAAGAAGAGGATCTATGACATCTGGAAGCATCTCTTTCAGCAGCTTAGTATAGGGTCTAACATACAAGTTGTCGATTTAGATGATTTGACGAGTTTGCAAAATTCTTCCTCTCCTATTGCAAAGAATGAATCAATTTCCCTCAGGGAGACTACAATGCACTTCCTGATGCGATACTGTATTAGACGGTTGCATAGTAATAATTTTTTCCCTGATATTATCGATCTTATAAGTGAATAAGTTCATAAAGTCATTACTGCTGTGTTGCTTGGAAGCTTCTGGGCTTGAAGCTTTCTTTTTCGTTAGTTTAGCCACTGTTTCAAATAAATACCTATTATGTTTATTTTCTTCTAATAAGGTTGACAAATAAGCAGATCTAGCAGCTTTTAAAGCCTCTCTGTAAGCAATCGAGCTCTCCTTCCATGAAATCCGAAATACCTCTAGTTTTGTTTTCTTCCAGTTGCGCTCCATTTTTCTGGCTGCTCTCTTAAGGGCCTGAGTGTGCTCGTTGTGCCACGGCGTTGGACTATGCTCTTTAATCTTCTTTAAGCGGAGCAACTGTGTCTAAAGTGCTGGAAAAGAGAGAGTTAAAAGTTTCCGTTGCAATATCAAGTTCTTCTAAGCTATCCGGGATGCTGAGATGATGAAACTGATTAGGAAGATTATTGATAAAGCAATCTTTAGTAGCAGAAGTGATAGGTCTAACATATAACACGAAGTCGGCTTTGCAGCCTTGGCTAAATGTAATTTACAAGAGACTAGATAATGATCTGAGATGTCATCGCTCTGCTGCAGTATTTCAACGGCATCAACATCTATTCCATGTGATAGTATTAGATCTAGAGTATGATTACGGCAATGAGTAGGTCCTGACATGTTGTCTAACTCCAATTGAGTTTACGTCTTTAAATGCCAATCCCAATGCATCTTTTTCATTATCTATGTGTATATTAAAATCACCAACAATTAGTACTTTATCTGCAGCCAATACTAATTCTGATAGAAAGTCCGCAAATTCTTTGATAAAGTCTATATGGTGCCCTGGTGGCCTGTATACAGTAGCCAGCAGAATTTTCAGACGTGATTTATCGTTTACACTAGATATTTTTAAATTAAGCACCAGCACTTCAAAAGAATTGTATTTAAAGCTAGATTTCTTAGTGGTTTTGAAAATATTACTATAAATTACAGCAACACCACCTCCTTTGCGTTTCAGACGAGGTTCATGTTTATAACCGTAATCTTGTGGGGTTGACTCATTTAAAGCAATGTAATCGTTTGGTTTTAGCCAGGTTTCTGTCAAACACAGCACATCTAGGTTATAATCTGTAATCATATCATTAACTATTAGCGCTTCTGAAGTAAGAGATCGAATATTCAGCAACCCAAGCTTTATAATTTGCTCATCCGTATTATATCTGTGTTTTATTTGTTGAACATCAATACAATTTTTAACCTTTGATGGGTTTGAAAGTTTTTTCGATTTCCATATTCGGGGAACAGATACAGTCTCTATATGATGATATCTAGGTGAAAGAGGCTCTATGTGATGATATCTAGGTGAAAGAGGCTCTATGTGATGGGATTTATCTGACCTTGGTGACGTGAGGCCGCTAGCAGACGGTCGGTTAAGCCAGTATGTCTGCTTCCTGACCTGAGGCCCAGATTGTCATGTTTTATCTCTAACACTATGAGCCAAATTACTAGAGAGAAGAGCAGCACCATCCCAGGAGGGATGAATACCATCTCTTTTCAACAGGTCAGGTTTGCCCCAAAAACTTTTCCAATTGTCTATGAATTCTATATTATTTTGCGGACACCAATTAGACAGCCAGCCATTGAGTGAACCCAATCTACTAACTATCTCATCACTCCTGCGAACAGGAAGGGGGCCAGAGCAAATTACAGTGCTTGACATCGTACTTGCAAGTTCACACACCTCTTTAATATTAAAGGGGTCATGACATGGGTTTTTTTATTTTATTATTATGTTCCCTTAGGTGCAATTATGGTATTACTATAGTTTTTAAAAAAAGATTTTTTTTTAAATGTAGTGATTTATGACCTTTTCCCACCCGGTTTTTCATCCTCTGATTCAAACAGTCTGTTTTGGGGGTGTTTCCCCTTTAAGAGTTCAGTGTTAACGCCCACTGTTATGATTGGCTAACGTCAGTGCCTATGCATCAATTATTAACGCCCCCAACCAGAACATTTGCGGATTCGGCGCAACTGTTTAGTAGCGGGTGATGCATGCGAAGCGATGGCTCTTGCAATGATAAAACCTTATTATGTTTGAGCCGGAATCAGATGAGGAATCAGAGGAAAATGAACCATCACCACAACAACGAAGACTGGATCAGCCCGTGTCCACATGGAAAGTGAAACTATTTTGAATTAATAAAAAAATTGTAACCCGAGACACTTGAAAACGGATTATTGTTGCATAATTATCCTACAGCTTAATTTGCTAACAGTTTAACATTATTTAACTAATTTCAATGAAATGATAGGGTGTAACGTTACCACGGACAAAAATGCATGCACAGGTCATCTTTGAAGATGCAGCATTGATAAGGCAACATTTTAAATTTTCTATCACATGCAAGTTAGGCCTACTAGAAAGGCGACATATTTTCAAGATTCTCTTATACAAATGTGTTTATATTAGCCAGTGATAAAAAGTAAGTTTGCGTCGTCGTTGTTGAGCCCAGAATAGTCGGCACAGACTTATCTTTGAGCAACAGTTTTCTAGCAAAGCCAGCATCATATTGGGATTTTTTTCCTCAAAACAGTCATCCTTAAAATGTATAGAGCAAACGCTTAAATTAACACTGCCGTGACTGGGACGTCCGCAAAAAATAAAGTGCATCCATTTTTCCCTGACGTCTGGATCTTTCGGCAGCGTATTCAAAGATGTTGTTTGTCCACAGCCAGGAACAGCACATCTGCGTGGCATCGTAATTTTACTGTACACAGACCCACTCGCTGTCCGTCGACTGAACACTTGTGAGGCGCGCGGCGCGCGGGGCGACAACGATACGGAATGAGCGTAGTTGTCTTGCGCTTAAAGCGTAGTTGTCTTGTTCTGGAGGCGATCATATGCAAACGCTGGTACGCCACTTCGTACCGAGACGTCACTTCTTACCATGGATCCAGAACGAGCTGTATTTATAGCTTGATTAAATAAATTATTCGTTTATAATGGGGAGGACGTCTTAAGCTATGAAACTTGCAGGACGTTTTAATGGTACAAAGACCTCTTATATACCAAAAGATCAAGGCAAATTTGGTTTCTCATGTCATGACCCCTTTAATTTTGGTGATCTCCGACTGGCGGAGTCGAACATCATTAATACCGACGTGAATAATAATCTTAGAGAATTTACGTTTAGCATTAGCCAGCACTTTCAAATTTGCTTTGATGTCAGGCGCTCTGGCTCCCGGCAAACATGTGACTATGGTGGCTGGTGTCTCTATTTTCACGTTCCGTGTAATAGAATCGCCAATTACCAGGGCACAATCACAATAATTCTCAGTGGGTGTTTCACTGAGCGGGGCAAATCGATTTGTTATCGGAACGGAAAAGTGGTTTTTTGATCCGCGACTAGAGCGATCTCTCACTGTCACCCATCTGCCCTGCTGCACGGGCTCTACTTCAGCCAGAATCGACTCATGCAAATAATTTACTAGGCTAGGCGCATCCAAAATAGTATCTAAAGCTCAAGCACTCTTCTTACTATTCTCGATTAAAGTTTGGATGCGTGTCTCTAGTTCTGAAATCTTCTCCGTCAGCCTGACTGTCTCCTTGCATTTATCACACCACTTCAGGTTGACTTTGCCACGGAGCCATCCTTTTTTATTTTTTTCATGGGAATGTGAGATCCGATAGTTATCCATTTACAGAAGCCACTAGATGTGGACAGGTGTAAACGCAGTGTCTTGATTGGCTTATGATCCGATCGCATGTTAATGCCAAGTGTAAACGCAGCCAAAGTGACATCAAAAAGTCCTTTTACTCTAAGGCTATAAATGTCAATCAGCTGGTGGGTCATTATTTATTGTCTCTTATTTATTTGCATGATGTCAATCTAATGCCACATCCACAATAATACGTTTTAATTTTAAAAAATGACATTTTCAAATGAACTTTTTTTTCTAAAGTACGTCTTCCAAGTTCCATTTTCACTTGAGGAAAACATCAGTGTTATGAGTAACGCAGCAAAAACTTTAGTGGATGAGAAAATGTCTCTTCATCACATTGTGTAAATGACATTTATAACACAGAATTGCAGATATCATGGCAATCTATCAATAAACACCTTGTCCACTGCTTTTCATGCTGGCTGGGCCACTGCAGATATAAGAACAGCCCTGTCTAAAAGAGAGGGAGGAGCCGACTGCAGCAATCACGAATCAGTGTATAGATTACGGAGCTAAATCATAATTTTTTAGGGTGCAGAGAAGAAAAGGGGTCTAGTGACACCCCTGGTACCGGCGACATGTGGTAAGTAACCAAATCTCCACTGGAGCAACAGGGGCCTGCTTAATGCATAACAGATGTGACAATTACATTAAAGGAATGCTATGCTGCATATGTAAGAGCATGCAGGAATATAGAACTAATATTTCTGACAGTGTCGGTATGCAAGAAAAAGTTAGGGTACACTACATCTTAAAATATAGTAGAATATATATATATATATGTATATATATATATATATATATATATACATAGATATATATAGATAGATATATAGAAGTACTGCGTAGCAGTCCGTACTGGCCCACTTCGAGCACAGCATGCGCTAATATTAGTCTGTCTCTCATCCTTATCCCGAGGTTACTTGTAGTCAGCTGGATCTGGTCCATATCCAGATCAGATGGTGGACCTGCACAATGACTAAAACGCAGCCCTGAATGTTTCTACAAGACCAGGGGTTTACAAACTGTGGGTCGCAACCACAGTCTATGGTCGCAACCCATTTGTGGGTAGCAGAGTTGGAAGAGGTGGGTTGTGCAGCACTATTGGCCACAGCTAAATTTACATTTCATGAATGACACACGCACACAAATAGGTTGCACAATGTACCAACGTTAAATAGAAATCACTATATTGCGATTGTGCGTTAGTGCGATTTTCGAATTGCAAAAAATTCAGAATTGAGTTGACTTGTGATAATTTTCAGCGTCTCAGAACGGTTCGGTTCATTAAGCGTATATTTTCCTTCACTCAATTAAAAAATAAACTTGTAAAGAAATGTTTTCGTAGACTATGTGTACAAAGCTAACTGTAAGTGTTTAAGACATAAAATAAATTTAAAAAAGTGTTTAGGAATGAAACATTCATGTTTAAGAAACAACAACTGTGTGTACTGCATTGTATAAGATTAAATGCATTTAGCCAGGGATTATTCATTAGATTTTTAGAAAATAGAGTCTTTTATGTTCAAAAATTAACTTTCTATATACATTTTATACATATTAAAAAGTATATTTTAAAATGCAATTCATGCCTGTGATGGACACTTCAAGTCTTCAGTGTCTCATGATCTTTCAGAAATAACTGATAATATTAAGAAAAGTTTGAGCACCAAATATTATGTTGATAGTGCTGCTTAACATTTTCCCTAGTGAAAAAAAACCTATACCAAAATATATATATATAAAAAAAATATTTCTTTAAGTACATAAATATGTAAATGTTTTTGTAGAATACTTGCCATAAAAAGAAAAGAAAAAGATTTCAAATAGATTTAGGTATATTTATTTTTCATTAGGGATGAGTTTGTTTTTCAGGATTCTTAGATGAATAGAAAGTTCAAAAGAACATAATTTTTAATTTGTAACAATTATATATATATAAAAAAACACTTTCTGACTTTAAATCGTGAAATCTGTAGTGCTATGGCCCGTGCTGTATTGCATTGTCAGATGGGCTGTTTGCATTATACTGAATTAAATCTGTATTAACAGATGGGTTTAATTTTTAAATCATTAAAAGTATTAACATTTAGTAACTGACTTAATTTTGATGGTGAATAGACCTTACCTGGTGCCCTAGGAGCATGAGCTGTCCAGCGTGGCACAGGCCGCAGGTTTGGTAAAGTGTTGTATATAGAGCGAACCTGATGCTAGAAAAGCATATATGCAAGTTCACACAGCATAGTAATGCAGATACTACAATCATCATGCAAAACCAAACATGCATATAAACCCTTCCACCCACTTGCGGCACAGAGGTCATGAAGTAACCAGAACTCTGTTGGTAGGTGGTGGGTATTGCAGGGCTGGGGATGGCTCGAATGCTGGCTAGTCTCTGCATGTACTGATTGGTGAGGATGGCTTTTCGCTCCTCTTTTCTCTGGGCAAGAGCCACATAAAGTGGTTTAGTGCTAACAATACGGCCATTCATCTCAGTCACTGCCTTTGTGGCCTCTTCGGGAGAGGAAAAACACACAAAGCCAAATCCCCTACTGTGGCCTCCATCTGTCATCACCTATCACAAAAATGCACAACAAATCAAATAAATGAGACTTAAATGTATTCATCTCAATGTAAAAATGTATAAACAAATGTGAGAAAATGTGCCTTTTTCTCAATAAGCACTGCTATCTGCATGTAATATATATTTTTTTTGTGCGTGGGACTTTATTAATTTTTGTTACATAACAGAATGGAGCTAAAACGAATTTGAGTTTGCTAAAATAATGCCTAAATAGCTGTGCAAATGATGAAATTCCAGATGTGTTACCCAAATAAATTGTGACTTTACAATTGACATCACATATTGGTAGGACACACTGTAGCAACTCATAATGTAAATAACTGCACGTAATGTTAAAAATGCAAATCATGTATTAAGTAGTACATTATTATTGTAATAAAATGTTCATAATGTAATAATTCCCAAAACATAACATTTTTACCTTATAATGTAATCATTTATACATTGAGAAATTTTCTACATTATAAACTCACCAAAAACATGCAATTCATAATTGTAATAGCTTAAAAAAAAACAAATTTAGCAAAAATTAACAAAACTAAATCCAATTTTATACCACCTGCGAAATGCAACATATTTATATATATTATTATAGTTACTATTATTATTAATAATAATAAACAAAGCATTGGTATTCCTTTACAGTACATTTTTAACCTGCCTACAAAGACCACCAGATTACTGAGACTACAACTAGTTAAATTTAAATCTAACTCAAGTCAAGTTAGATTCATTTAAATAGCTTTGAAACAATCTATATTGTTAAAAGCACTGCTTTACAGTGATAATAGGAAATTAAAGTAACAGATTGTTTTGGCTTTACAGCAGCTCTAGAATAAAGTTATTGTCCAGCTAAAGTTAGTTTGGATTGATTCACATCCGTCACAACGATCATTAGTTATTACCTTACGCTAACACAACACCGTTCCAACAGAAAATCGTTAATGTGATCCGGCCGCTCAATTGCACAAAACAGTGCCTGGTGGCTCGAGAATGCAAACCATGAAATAGGTTCCAAAGTACAAATCACGCCTTGAAAAATGTATAATACAGTTTTTTTTATTTTTCGCTTCCGTGAACCGGAATTATCCCGACAACGTTTTATCTGTACAAAGGTAAAGGGAAGGAGGCCTTTACAGGGGAGAGACTAGTTGACTCTTCAGGACTGCGTTGTCCATCAGATCTGGATATGGTCTGGATCTGGCGGACTGTGGTAAACCTTGGGATAAACGGAGAGACTAATATTAGCATAGACACCATCCTTCTTATGATGTAACGAGTACATCAGGATTTAAGGGAAGTGTTCCCGGTTCCGGTTGACCTAATCTATGCAGCCTAACTTTGAATTATAGTCTATATTATTATTGAAGTCTATAATGTGTTGTGTATGCTAGACCAAAGAGATGTGTTTTTAGTCTAGATTGGAACAGTCTTCCTAACATTGTCCGGGAAGCAGACACTGTCAGTTCAAACGTTTTGGTGTTAAATAGGAAAATAATCTACCACCAGCAGTCGATCTTCATATTCTGTATTATCAACTGGCCGGAATTTTGAGATCGCAATAGACGATTAACGCATTATTGTCCGTCACAAATACTGGGGAGCTAAACCTTTTAGTGCTTTGCAAGTAATCAGTATATATAAAAATGTATACGATGTTTATAGGGAGCCAATGCAGTGTTGATAGAACCGGCCTAATATGGTCATACTTCCTGGTACTGGTAAGAACTCTAGCTGCTGCGTTTTGAACTAGCTGTAGTTTGTTTATTAAGCGTGCAGTGCAACCACCTAGTAGAGCAGATAACGTGATCTATCACACACGCCTCAGTGTTAAATGCCAATATTGTGTAAAAATGTTGTGAAGTAGTATCAATATAGCAATGTTTGTCATTTAACAGCATGTATACCGTATGTATAGTAGAAGTAGTGGTAATAATAATAGTCTGGTAATTTGTTTTTTGCCAGGTTAAGAGTGGATTTAGATTTTTTACTGTACTATAAAGTAATACCAATGCTTTAAGAATTTGATATATATATATATATATATATATATAATAGCATGAATATTTAAATCGGTTGCATTTCACAGGTAGTTTAAGATTTAGATTTGAAAAAATGTAATGTAAGGGAATACTAATATTTTTTAGTTTTTAAAAGCTATTACAATTATGAAAATATTACATGTTTTTGGTGAGTTTATAAATGTAAAAAAAAATGTCATAATGTAATAGCTGTTAATACATTGAGCTCAGGATTTTATTACGTTTAGAGAAAATGTTATTACAATAATAAATGTAATACTTATATTATGTGTAGTCATTACATTATGAGTCACTACACACTACATTATGAGTCACTACACACACTAATAACTTTCATGTTAGATTTTAAGAATTTTATATTAGACTCCTACTCAACTTGCAAATAATTTTTACTATACATTGTAGTTGTCCTGTTACATTCATTAAAAGTGTGTAAAGACTTGTAATCTTTTGTGCTTTACATTACTTTTGCACTAGTGATGGTTCCATAAGGAGCAAACTCTTTCCTCAACTTCTCATCATCAATGCCGTCATCTAGATTTTTTACATAGAGATTAACCCCCTAAAATGAAAAACAATGCATGCATCAAAACATATCCCTAAATATTAACATACAATTAAGCATAAGCAAATCCTTCACATAATTAGGATGAAATCTAATTCAGGCAGATTTGCAGATGTATTGAATTAACCACGCAGGTAAGCATGTGTGTACCTGGTAGCGTTGTATGCGCTCCTGCTTTATTTGCTCAAACTTGCGTTTGAGTTCTCCCTGCCTCTCCAGTCTTTTCTGAGCTCTACCCACATACAGGACTCTGCCATTCAGCTCTTTGCCATTCATTTCAGTTACTGCCTACCACAAAGAGAAGGAAAGACTTCAGTCTCCATATCTCTGGGCAACTAACATGTACTATATAACAATTTGTTGGATTACCCTCCTGGCATCTGTGTGGTTTTCAAAGTTGACAAATCCAAAGCCTCGAGAGTGTCCCCTTTCATCAATCATCACACAGACACTAAGGGTCTTACCTGTGAACCAGAGCAAACTTCAAGTAAGAGATGCAGAATCCATTTTCTTTATGAAAAAAGTGCTTGCCTGGGTATTATAGATCTGGGGTCATATATATATATATATATATATATATATATATATATACACACACACAGTGGGAGAACAAGTATTTGATACACTGCCGATTTTACAGGTTTTCCCACTTACAAAGCATGTAGAAGTCTGTCATTTTTATCATAAGTATTCTTCAACTGTAAGTGACGGAATCTAAAACAAAAATCCAGAAAATCACATTGTATGATTTTTAAGAAATTAATTTGCATTTTATTGCATGACACAAGTATTTGATACATCAGAAAAGCAGAACTTAATATTTGGTACAGAAACCTTTGTTTGCAATTACAGAGATCATGCGTTTCCTGTAGTTCTTGACCAGGTTTGCACACACTCAGGGAACTACACTAACCTTTTCCACTGGTGGCACTTGCGCTACTAACTTTTTCAGTTACTGGCGCAAAACATGATTTGGTCGCACAAATTATTTATAGTAAGCCGCTCTGGATAATAATGAACAATAATGAAACTGTATTGCATACAGATGTGCTTTTTATTTTACTTTCCATCTTTTAAACCACATGCCGCCTTGTTTTCTTTAACATTGGTTGGGATAGATTTACTGCAATAGAAAATACAGTACACAATAATGTGCTAAATTAATTTCTTTTGGATTTCAACATGCTATGGTTGCCACAGATGGGCAGACTCCTGAACTCTTAAAATAAATATAATCCATAAAATAATATAATAATAGATGTTCAGCAGCTATTGACTATTCAGTATTAAAGATAAAAAAAAATGCATGTCTACTTCACAATTAAGTGAAATATAATAAGCCACAAATAAGGCTATATTATAAGCTACATTGAACTCAATTATCAATTCAGATTCCTCACTTGCTTGGTTTGCTTGACGCCGAAATGCAGTAGGGAGTGGTGCTGCGTCACGGGATATGTACATGTCTATACATTTCGCGTGCTTCATACTGTCATTGTGAAGCTTCAATTTACATGGACACTTAAAATCGGATTGACGGCTCAATCGGGAAAAAAATCTTCATGTAAACGCCTTAATCGATCGGATTGAGCTCGATCCGAATGCAATTTCGATCGGATTGAAAGGGGTGGTTTATTCCTTTTGTAATGCGATCGAGAGAACACGTCAACACTTGATCGGATTGAAAACCGAAACTGAAAGGACTGCGCATGTACAATGACGTATGACGCGCGGAACGAGCTGTTCTTCCTGTTGAATAAAGTGTCATATAAATGAGTGTCCCGTCATTCTAAAATTCTTATTTCACTCAGCGCCTGTGAAGTGAAGCAGGACAACGTCCCACTAATTGTTTTGGATTCTCATCCACAGACGACTGGTTTTGGCCGCGGGGAGGGGCATTTTTACTGCGTGATAAATATAAGCAAAACGGTTCAATGCTCATTGTCTCCAAATCATGACCAGAGACGGATTAATATTACGTCTGCTTTTTAAAACAAATAAAGAACCAATAGAGGAGAATGGTTATGCGGGAAACGTGTGACATATAAACGCGCACATCAACCCGATTACTTTATAAGTCGCGGGGCTGAAGCCAACTTTGTGTTGAATGCTCAGAGCACGTTATAAAACGTATTCTTAAAATACACATTTCTGTTTTAATAAATGCTCATAGTAAATCATAGCATATTGCCTAAAACATAAGGTAGGAACAAAAATAGTCAGTGATACATTTGCGACCCATTAAAAATTAGGGTCGCAATGGCATTTCAAAAGGTTGCATATGCGACCATTTTGGCCCACTCCTCCATACAGACCTTCTCCAGATCCTTCAGGTTTCGGGGCTGTCGCTGGGCAATACAAACTTTCAGCACCCTCCAAAGATTTTCTATTGGGTTCAGGTCTGGAGACTGGCCACTCCAGGACCTTGAGATGCTTCTTACGGAGCCAATCTTTAATTGCCTTGGCTGTGTGTTTTCGGGTCGTTGTCATGCTGGAAGACCCAGCCACGACCCATCTTCAATGCTCTTACTTAGGGAAGGAGGTTGTTGGCCAAGATCTAGCAATACATGGCCCCATCCATCCACCCCTCAATATGGTGCAGTCGTCCTGTCCCCTTTGCAGAAAAGCATCCCCAAAGAATGATGTTTCCACCTCCATGCTTCACGGTTGGGATGGTGTTCTTGGGGTTGTACTCATCCTCCTCCTTCCTCCAAACACGTCGAGTGGAGTTTAGTCGAGTCATCTTCATTTATATAGCGCTTTTAACAATGTAGATTGTTTCAAAGTGGCTTTACAGTTGTAAACAGATACATTTAAGGGAACAGATTGTTTGTCTTTATAGAGGTTCTTGAATAAAGATATTTTCCAGCTAAAGTTAGTTTTGATTGATTCACTTCCGTCGCAAGGATCATTAGTTATTAAATTACAGGCCGCTAAGACGACATTGTTCTCTCTACACAGACCTTAAGCGTGAACCTGTGAGAAACGCTGATGACGCTCACATGCACAATAAGAATAAATTCTATAGTTATGCGCATTCGAATATATGTGCGCAGGTTATTAATTCCCTACAAACCAAGCCTTAAAATTCTGTTTCAAAATTTTAGGGCCAGTCAATTAGTTTATCACTTCGGGGTAGATACGCGAAACCGAAATGATCCTGACAACCCTTTATCTGTAGAGTGGTAAAGGAACCCTTCACAGGGGAGAGACTAGTTGGCACTTCAGCACTGCGTTGTCATCGGGTCCAGATCTGGATACAGCCTGGATCCGGCAGGCTGCGAGAAAACCTGCGGGAAAACCTTGGGATAAACAAAGAAACTAAAATTAGCGTAGATGCCATTCTTCTTATGATGTAACGAGTACATCAGGATTTATGGGAAGTGTTCCCAGTTCCAGCTGACCTAATCCATGCAGCCTAAAATTTAATTATAATGTATTATGTCAATGCTAGGTCAAAGAGATGTGTCTTTAATCTAGCTTTGAATTGACAGTGTCTGCTTTCCGGACAATGGTAGGAAGACTGTTCCAAAGTTTTGGTGCTAAATAGGAAAAGGATCTACCGCCAGCAGTCGATTTTGATATAGGTATTATTAACTCGCAGTAGACGTGAAGGACTATAATGCGTTAAGAGCTCGCTCAAGTACTGCGGAGCTAAACCATTTAATGCTTTGTAAGTAATCAGCAATATTTTAAAATGTATACAATGTTTAATAGGCAGCCAATGCAGTGTTGACAGAACGGGGCTAATATGGTCATACTTCCTGGTTCTGGTAAGAACTCAAGCTGCTGCGTTTTGAACTAGCTGTAGTTTGTTTGTTAAGCGTGCAGGGCAACCACCTAGAAGAGCATTACAATAATCTAGCCTTGAGGTAATGAAAGCATTAACTAATTATTCCGCATTTGTCAATGAGAGCATATGGCGTAATTTAAACAGATTTTTAAGAAAAATGCGGTTTTCCAGAGACTAGACATGTGACTTTCAAATGAAAGACTGGTATCAAAGAGCACACCCCGGTTCCTAACCGACGACGAAGACTTAACAGAGCAGCGATCAAGTGTTAGACAGTATTTTTAGGTTATTACATTAAGTTTTTTGTCCAATAATTAGAATGTTTTGTTTGAATTTAGAAGTAGGAAATTATTAGTCATCCAGTTTTTTATATCAGCTATGCATTCCGTTAAATTTGTAAATTGGTAGGTTTCGTTCGGTTTTGAAGAAATATACAGCTGAGCATCGTCAGCATAATGAAAGCTAATTCCATGTTTCCTAATGAGATCTCCTAATGGTAGCATGTACAGAGTGAACAGCAGCGGTCCTAGTACTGAGCCTTGTGGTACTCCATACTGAACTTGTGATCGATAAGACATCTCTTCATTTACTGCTACAAACTGATAGCGGTCAGATAAGTATGATTTAAACCATGCTAGTGCAATTCCACTAATGCCAACATAATGTTCGAGTCTATTTAAAAGGATGTTGTGGTCAAAAGTGTCAAATGCAGCACTAAGATCGAGTAACACCAATAGAGAGAGATACAACCACGATCAGATGATAAGAGCAAATCATTTGTGACTCTAACGAGAGCTGTCTCGGTACTATGGTATGGTCTAAATCCAGACTGAAAATCCTCGCAGATATTTCTTTCTAGAAAGGAACAAAGTTGTGAGGACACTAATTTTTCTAGTATCTTTAACAGAAAAGGCAGATTCGAGATCGGCCTGTAATTGACTAATTTTGTATGATCAAGTTGCGTTTTTTTTACCAAGTGGTTTAATCATAGCCAGCTTAAAGATTTTTGGTACGTATCCTAGAGACAAAGACGAATTAATGATATTAAGAAGAGGATCTATGACATCTGGAAGCATCTCATTCAGTAACTTAGTTGGTATAGGGTCTAACATACATGTTGTCGATTTAGATGAATTAACGAGTTGGCAAAATTCTTCCTCTCCTATAGCAATAAATGAATCGAATTTTTCCTCAGGGAGACTACAATGCTCTCCCTGATGCGATACTGTAGTAGACTGTTGCATAGTTATAAGATTGATAATATCAGGGACAAAATTATAAGTGAAGAAGTCATTACTGCTGTGTTGCTTGGAAACTTCTGGGCTAAAAGCTTTCTTTTTTGTTAGTTTAGCCACTGTTTCAAATAAATACCTAGGATTGTGTTTACTTTCTTCTAATAGGGTTGAAAAATAAGCAGATCTAGCAGCTTTAAAGCCTCTCTGTAAGCAATCGAGCTCTCCTTCCATGAAATCCGAAATGCCTCTAGTTTTGTTTTCTTCCAGTTGCGCTCCAATATTCTGGCTGCTCTCTCAAGGGCCTGAGTGTGCTCGTTGTGCCACGGCGATGGACTATTTCCTCTAATCTTCTTTAAGCGCAATGGAGCAACTGTCTAAAGTGCTGGAAAAGAGAGAGTTAAAAATTTCTGTTGCAATATCAAGTTCTTCTAAGCTATCTGGGATGGTGAGATGATGAAACTGATTAGAAAGTGTATTAATAAAGCAATCTATAGTGGAAGTAGTGATAGGTCTAACATATTTGAAACACTGAGTCGGCTTTGCAGCCTTCACTACATGTAATTTACATGAGACTAGATAATGATCTGAGATACCATCGCTCTGCTGCAGTATTTCAACGGCATCAACATCTATTCCATGTGATAATATTAGATCTAGAGTATGATTACGACAATGAGTAGGTCCTGACACATGTTGTCTAACTCCAATTGAGTTTACAATGTCTTTAAATGCCAATCCCAATGCATATTTTTCGTATATTAAAATCACCAACAATTAGTACTTTATCTGCAGCCAGTATTATTTTTGCGAAAGTCCGCAAATTCTTTGATAAAGTCTGTATGGTGCCCTGGTGGCCTGTATACAGTAGCCAGCACAAATCTCAAACGTGATTTATCTTTTACAATATATATTTTTACATTAAGCATCAACACTTCAAAATAATTATATTTAAAACTAGATTTCTTAGTGGTTTTGAAAATATCACTATAAATTACAGCAACACCTCCTCCTTTGCCTTTCAGACGAGGTTCATGTTTATAATTAATCTTGTGGGGTGGACTCATTTAAAGCAATGTAATCGTTTGGTTTTAGCCAGGTTTCTGTCAAACACAGCACATTTAGGTTATAATCTGAAATCATATTATTAACAATAAGTGCTTTTGGAGTAAGCGATCGAATATTCAGTAACCCAAGTTTTATCATTTGCTCATCTGTATTATATCTGTTTTTTATTTGTTGAACATCAATTCAATTTTAACCTTAGATGGGTTTGGACGTTTTTTGGATTTCCAAATTCGGGGAACAGACACAGTCTCTATAGGATATCTAGGTGAAAGAGACTCTATGTGATGGGATTTATCTGACCTTGGTGATGCGAGGCAGCTGGTAGACAGTCGGTTAAGCCAGTCTGTCTGCTTCCTGACCTGAGCCCCAGATTGTCATGTTTTATCTCTAAGACTATGAGCCAAATTACTAGAGAGAAGAGCAGCACCATCCCAGGAGGGATGAATACCATCTCTTTTCAACAGGTCAGGTCTGCCCCAAACACTTTTCCAATGGTCTATGAATTCTATATTATTTCACGGACACCACTTTGACAGTCAGCCATTGAGTGAACAATCTACTAACCATCTCATCACTCCTGAGAACAGGAAGGGGGCCAGAGCAAATTACAGTGCCTGACATCGTCCTTGCAAGTTCACACACCTCTTTAATGTAAATTTTGGTGATCTCCGACTGGCGGAGTCGAACATTAGTGCCGACGTGAATAATAATCTTAGAGAATTTACAAATAGCATTAGACAGCACTTTTAAATTTGCTTTGATGTCAGGCGCTCTGACTCCCGGCAAACATGTGTCTGGTGGCTGGTGTCTCTATTTTCACGTTTTGTGTAATAGAATCGCCAATAACTAGGGCACATTCAACAGGATTCTCAGTGGGTGTTTCACTGAGGGGGGAGAACCTGTTTAATGTTGTAATCGGAACGGAAGAGCGTTTTTTTTATCCGTGACTACAGCGCCTCTCCGTCACCCATTTGCCCTGCTGCACGGGCTCTACTTCAGCCGGAACCGTATCGAGTAAAGGGTTCACTAGGCTAGGCGCATCCAAAATAGTATCTAAAGCTCTTGCACTATTACTATCCTCAATTAAAATTTGGATGTGTGTCTCTTGTTCTGAAATCTTCTCCGTCAGCCTGACTGTTTCCCTGCATTTATCACATATAAATCCTATATTGCCAACAGAGAAGGCTATGCTAAACATGTGACAAAGGGCAAGTGATAATAACAGAAGTCATTACTCACCATGTTTGTTGACTGAGTCTTACTCACCTTGGCTTTTGATGAACTCGGTAGGGCGCGCGGTAGAAAAGTAAATAAATAACTGACCGCACAGTTGGCACGTTAACAGGCTAGTGAATTACTAGCGTGTTGTGCTAGTAGTAACGGAAGCTATTGATGTAAGGTTATGTGATGTTGGGTAAGCTGTATTTGGTAGTATAATCAACTAGAAATTATAGTAAATGTCTTGCATGGTGCCCCAGACCGAGGGAGATTGACCGTCATCTTGAACTACTTCCATTTTCGAATAATTGCGCCAACAGTTGTTGCCTTCTCACCAAGCTGCTTCCCAGCAAACACAGAACGTTGGCACAACGTACCCGACCTTCTAACAAAGTTTTAACAACATGGCCAAAAGGTTGCTTTAACTACGTTGTGTCGTGAAGGTTGTTACAGCGTTGCCACAATGTTGACATTAAACCACCGTTCAAAGCCATTGCTTAAGGTTTGCCTAGGGTGTCTGGACAACCACTGGACTACATAATGTACTCGTCACTGCCCTGAAGCGCGAAAATCAGCGTTTTAAATTCCAACCACCTGTTGGGCTCATTGTGTTCTCATTCATCATCGAGCAGATACGCGAGTATTGCAGCTATCAAACACAATCTACAACTTTAATTTAATGTGACTAATGTAGCCTTGCTCGCACTGTTTACGTTTTTCATTTGATTAGCCTTGCTCGCACTGTTTTAGTTTTTCATTTGATTTGTCCGCTATTTAGTCTCATTCGTTTCTTCCTCTGGATCTGTGGATGTCTCCCCGGTTACCGACCTTTATCGGCCGGCTTTCGACTACTGTCTGCCATACAGAACCCGGTTTTGTTCATTAAAGGGGTCATGACATGAGAAACCAAATTTGCCTTGAATCTTTTGGTATATACGAGGTCTTTGTACCATTAAAACGTCCTGCAAGTTTCATAGCTTAAGACGTCCTCCCCATTATAAACGAATAATTTATTTAATCAAGCTCTAAATACAGCTCGTTCTGGATCCATGGTAAGAAGTGACGTCACGGTGCGAAGTGACGTACCAGCGTTTGCATATGACCGCCTCCAGCACAAGACAACTACGCTTTAAGCGCAAGACAACTACGCCCATTTCGTATCGTTGTCGCCCCGCGTGCCGCGCGCCTCACAAGTGTTCAGTCGACGGACAGCGAGTGGACGATGCCACGCAGATGTGCTGTTCCTGGCTGTGGACAAACAACATCTTTGAATACGCTGCCGAAAGATCCAGACGTCAGGGAAAAATGGATGCACTTTATTTTTTGCGGACGTCCCAGTCACGGCAGTGTTAATTTAAGCGTTTGTGCGTAACGTTACATTTGAAGGATGGCGGTTTTGAGAAAAAAATCCCAATATGATGCTGGCTTTGCTAGAAAACTGTTGCTCAAAGATAAGTCCGTGCCGACTATTCTGGGCTTAACAACGACGACGCAAACTTACTTTTTATCACTGGCTAATATAAACACATTTGTATAAGAGAATCTTGAAAATATGTCGCCTTTCTAGTAGGCCTACATGTGATAGAAAATTAAAAATGTTGCCTTATCAATGCTGCATCTTCAAAGATGGCCTGTGCATGCATTTTTGTCCGTGGTACACCCTATCATTTCATTGAAATTAGTTAAATAATGTTAAACTGTTAGCAAATTAAGCTATAGGATAATTATGCAACAATAATCCGTTTTCAAGTGTCTCGGGTTACAATTTTTTTATTAATTCAAAATAGTTTCTTCCATGTGGACACGGGCTGATCCAGTCTTCGTTGTTGTGGTGATGGTTCATTTTCCTCTGATTCCTCATCTGATTCCAGCTCAAACATATAAGGTTTTATCATTGCAAGAGCAATCGCTTCGCATGCATCACCCGCTATTAAACAGTTGCGCTGAATCCGCAAATGTTCTGGCTGGGGGCGTTACTAATTGATGCATAGGCACTGACGTTAGCCAATCATAACAGTGGGCGTTAACACTTAACTCTTAAAGGGGAAACACCCCCAAAACAGACTGTTTGAATCAGAGGATGAGAAACGGGGTGGGAAAAGGTCATTAATCACTACATTTTAAAAGTTTTTTGTAAAAAAAAAACTATAGTAATACTATAATTGCACCTAAGGTAACAATAATAAAAAAACCCATGTCATGACCCCTTTAAAATGTTCTGATCTGCCTTTGATTACGTTTTATTTATTATACTTAAAATAAATTTGTATATTCGTTTATTTCTTTTTTTTCTTTTTTCACAAATGTATGACTTTTGGAAGTGCAATTTAATTACCATATGCAGTTTTAATAAAGTTGAATTAACGAAACCTTCTGTCATTTTTACTCTTCAAAGTGTACACTTGCAGGTGTTGATTATAATTAGGCTAATTTACTGATAGCCCCATTAAATATTAATAAGGATAAACAATATTTAAAAAGTATATAATTATCTACAATGCTAAATGGGGGATATCTATATCTATCAGCATATTAAAAAAAATTGTCAGAACGTCGTCTCTCAGTTGCTGAATGTCGCGTAACAACGTTGCTACAGTCCTGTCGCGTCTTACAATTATACGTTGTTACAATGCTGCAAGCACGTAGACACCAACGTTGCCATAGCAGAAATGCAACGTGCCAGAGACGTTGCCACAACGTAAATGTGTTTGCTGGGTTGCCTACTGTCCTATAGCCCATCCCAGCTTTGTGCAGGTCTACAATTTTATCGCTGATATCCTTACACACCTCTCTGGTCTTGGCCATTGTGGAGAGGTTAGAGTCTGTTTGATTAAGTGTGTGGACAGGTGTCTTTTATACAGGTAACGAGTTCAAAACAGGTGCAGTTAATACAGGTAATGAATGGAGAACAGGAAAGAAAAACTAACTAACTGGTTGGTAGGTGATCAAATACTTATGTGATGCAACAAAATAATTATTTTTAATGATTAATTTAATAATCATACAATGAGTTTCTGTATTTTTGTTTTAGATTCATCTCTCACAGTTGAAGTGTACCTATGATAAAAATGCCAGACCTTTATACATGCTTTGTAAGTAGGAAAACCTGCAAAATCGGCAGTGTATCAAATACTTGTTCTCCTCACTGTATGTATGTATGCATGTATGCATGCATGCATGCATGCATGTATGTATATAAACTCTCAAAAATACTCTTGAAGAAAAGACTTAAGCTTTGACTTTAATTTAAAAAAAAAATCTTTGTAAAAAGTAGGACTTGTGCAAGAGCTAAGTCCAAGACTGATTCTTAGGTCTTAACTGAGGTGACACTTACGTGTTAGGAACTAAGGACTGCAATGATGTCAACCCAAAAATGGTAGTCACAGCAGCATGACACCAATCATTTAATGTAATAAAACATTTTTTTTTTATAAATAAAAATAAATAAATAAATACATACATAAATAAAATACAAACACAACCTCTCAAAAGTTTGGTATCAGTACGATTTTTAAATGTTTTAAATGTCTCATGCTCACCAAGGCTGCATTTATTTGATAAAATTATTTCGGTGAAGAAATAAAATGAATACATATACAGCAAGGATGTATTAAATTGATCAAAAGTTACAGTGAAAAACATTTATCATTTTACAAAAGATTCCATTTCAAATAAATGAAATAGAACTTTTCATTCATCAAAGAATCCTGAAAAAAAAAAAAAAAGATTGACAATAATAATGAATGCTTTTTGAGCATCAAATTAGCATATTAGAATGATTTCTGAATGATCATGTGACACTGAAGAAATTATGCTTAAAATTCAGCTTTGCATCACAGGAATTAATTAGATTTAAAAAATAAATTCAAATAGAAAACAAAAAGTGTTATATTAAATTGTCATAATATTTGGGGAGCATAAGAGACTTTTAAAAACATTAAAAATCTTTAACGGATAATATCTATCACTAGGTTAGTTGCAAAAAGAATAGCTTGACAATCAAGCTTGTATTTTTATTTAATCCTTATTAAATCCCTGTCAATCATATAACTCCAAATATTATATATTTTTCTAAAAAAAAATATTTAGGAACTGAGACCTTAAAGGATAATTCCGGTATTTAACACCTTGAGTCTATATTGTAGTTTGTTTTGGATGAACTAGAGTGGTGGACAACATTTTTTTGACAATGGTTCCTCTCTCGAGTTTTTGACTATAATAGAATTGGCCATGGACCCATTTAACATTGGAGTCAATGGGCACGTCCGAACATGTCATTAAAACAGCCAATAATGTTCGTTTACAAAACTGTTAAACTCACCGAGTGGTTAGTGGTGTTCGTTGATGATTATAAACAATATATCATCGCAATATATGATTCCAATCCGTTTATTTTGCTATAGTGGAACTATTTTTTCAGACACTTCACAACCGTGTAACTTCCGCTCAATATTTGAATCTGAAGCGTTAGCACACTCCCGACCACTTGATGGCGATAACTAGGGATGTCCAGATCCGATCACGTGATCGGAAATCGGGCCCGATCACGTGGTTTCAGATTCGATCGGAATCGGACGTTACCTCCCGATCAGGACTCGGTTATATATGTATATATATTCTCATAATTTTTTAACACATCTATAGTTATGCGGTGGCACAGAGTTAGACCCTTTTGACTCCACACAGAAACAGCAACGCGTGCGGCATGACATCAATTTGTTGACATCACCAAAAGTGAAGAATTTGTTATTTATTACTTGATTGTTCAAGCTACCTCACAGAAGTGCTCTGTTTGTTAACAGAGTTGTTGAATGTTAAAATAAGGTGAATTAAATAAAAAATAAGGAACATCCTGGATCTGTTTTTTTGGCCTTCTTTATTCTTTAAAAAAAAAATGTATTATAGAAGTATCGGATCGGGACTCGGTATCGGTAGATACTCAAAATGAAATGACTCGGAGGCAAAAAAACCTGATCGGGACATCCCTAGTGATAACCGATGTTTATGTCTCGCGGGACACTCACGGTCACAGTCGAGTACAACTTCATATTGCACTGGTCAGTGGTCACGTCTTTCAATATTTTCAAGGTTTTGTTTGTTTATTTCGCTTACTCTCCCGGAGCACAGTTGCTCTGCTCGCTAGCCTTATGAGAAACGGAAGCGAGCAAAAAGACTACATCGACCAAATGTAAACAGCCCCCTTTCCGTTTCCGGTAGCGCATTTATATTAAAGCTAGGGTAGGTAATCCTGTTCAGAAAAAAAATGTTTTATACTGGGTGAAATGGTCCTTCCATTCTGATAGTAGTCAATACATTTTGCAGAGCTGCCAACTCTCACGCTTTCGCCGTGTGACACGGTTTTGCCTGTTTTCACACGCACTCACGCCACACATCACATTTCTCACGCAAAAAAAAAAAGAAAAAACTCCACGACCATAGATGGCGCTGATGAGCGTCACTGAACCCTATGCACTGCACCCCGAACTTAGTAACAGAAGAAGAGATACAAGAAAGACGGCGGGGAAAACCGCGACGACTGGTGATGAGAATCTGAGCTCAGCTGAGAGATATTAGTAAATAAACCCGAACTTACCGAAATGTATGCCTCGGATCAATCAGTGTTTTTCAACCGCGGTAAGAAGTCAATAAAACAGGTAAATGGTAAATGTAAATGGACTGCAAAACAGGTCGGCTAGAACAATGTCACATAAGTTACATTTACATCAGGAAAGCAATTTAATGACCATTTATAGGCTGGAAAAATTAGCTAGAGAGTTTTGTTAATTATGTCCACTATATTAGGCTACATATATTTTTACTTATATCATTAAAATATTATAAAGTTGTTATTATAATAAAGAACGCATTATATTTTATTTAAGTTGTTATTTTTAACCTTTAATAAAAAAATAGGGCTCTCTATGTTTTCAGCATTAGTGATTTATTTGTTAACATGTATCTACTGTAACTAATAATTATCAAAATGAATCGATATTGAATCAAGATGTCAAGCAATAATAAATACAGTAACCTGCCAGCAATTGTAACCATGCAGCTAAACATTGTAACATGTTGTCAGAAAACTTAATAAAAATAAGTTAAGTTACCAAATGTTTTGACAATCACAACTTATTGTGATGCAATGTTTTTTTTTTTTTACGAATTTTCTGCCTTTTTTTGACAGGAGGGGGCAGAGCTTAGAAGAGGTGCCACTTTCAAATCTAGCTAGCTCTCCAACATTACCTACCCTAGCTTTAACGAGCACTCAGTCCTTCAACAGAATTCAATGGGATTTTACAAAATGACGAATAAAACACGACAGAAACTGTATTTCGCCACACTTTTTGTTTCTGGAACATTAACTAACATCACTAATCACTCAGTGAGTTGCACAGTTTTGAAAACTAATGTTAAAGGTTGTTTTAATGACATTTTCGGACATGCCCATTGACTCCAATGTTAAATGGGTCCATGGCCAATTCTTTTATAGTCAAAAACTCGAGAGAGGAACCATTGTCAAAAAAATGTTGTCCACCACTCTTGTTCATCCAAAACAAACTACAATATAGACTCAAGGTGTTAAATACCGGAATTATCCTTTAAGAATACGTGTGATTTCACAAAGGTTCATGTGTTAAGTCTAGGAATAAAACTAAAATTATGTCACTTAGAATTTTGACACTTAAGACTAAAATTGTACTCCGAGTGGCTATATACATATTAAGTCAGTGATTAAAAATCCCTTTATAAAAATTGTTTACCAAATTCAGTGAAGATAGTCTTCAGTTTCTCACTGTCAATATCTTCACCAAAGTTCTTAATGTACACATTGGTGAACTCCATGGCTTTAGCCCCCAACTCTGCCTCACGCTCCTTACGAGATTTAAAATGACCCACAAACCTGTAAATGCAGATAAAAATAAAATTAAAAAAAATAAAAAGACAAAAAAGATATACAAAGAAAATTGCCAAATATAATTTCTCCACTTGAAATAAAGGTATATTCATATATTGAGTGCAAATGAAACCAACAACATGGGCTTTTGAATCAAAGATGACAGCCACTGCTTGAAGTAATTTAATAGTAATGAACTTCAATTCATTTTGTGATTCCAGAAGTTATGTTCTATATTACAGAACTCCATGTTCTATGTAAAACAATTTTTTTTAAGGAAATATAAAATATATGATTCAGTTCTGATTGAATCTTGATTTAGTTTTGGAGCATTTAAATTTAAATTAGAGCTAGATCTTATATATACAAAATCTAACCTTTATTGAATTAAAACAAAAGGATATTATAAAATGCTATAACTTTTTATTGAATTAAACTAAAAGAAAGAATTAGTGTAAAATGTTATAAAAATCAAGAATCTTTGATTTGTTCATTCTTTATCCTTACACTTGTATTTATTTCTTCGCTGTATTCTCGCTTTTTGCTCGCAGGTTTCTCAATAGAGCTCCCCCTACAGCTTCGGAAAAGATATTTGACAACACTGTCGACTCTCAGAGGCTAGTAGATCAACGACAAAGCAGACGGGACATTCTTTAAAACGTCTTCTTCATTTGGGTTTGAACAGTGTGAGGGAGCGCAATAATGACCGAATTTTTGCAGATTTTTTTTGCCCTAAATCAATGTGTTACAATAGCGAGACCTGATATCAAGTGATACTTCCTGACGCGGTGGCCGCCGGCCCAAAGTTACAAGGGTGTTTTTTCCTCTCACAGGCAATAGGGGGGTGCGAGACGACCACCATTCAACTCAAAAAAAGTAATATAACCATTCCAATGACTCCGAAGCTGTTCAGTTAAGGTAAACAACCTGCAAAGTTCACCTTTAATTGTATAATCTTTATTTTTACGGCTGCAACACACTCCAAAAAAGTTGGGACATAGGCATGTTTACCACATCACCTTTCCTTTTAATTGCATTTTTTAAATCATTTAGCAATTGAGGATACTAATTGTTGCAGTTTTGCAAGTGGAAGGTGGGCAACTATATGTGATGGCCACGCGCACAGACAGGTGCTGATGTATGTTAATGTTTTTAACATTGACTATCATTATATAACAAACGAGTGCGAACACTTACTACAGTCGCCAGATGCTACAGATCGGTTCAAATTACACAGACTATTATTATAACTTTGAAACAATACCGCAGGAGATTCTCAGATCACCGGGGCTTTCCTTGATTCCCATTCACAAAGGGAGATGACGCAGACAGAGGAATCAGAAGAGGGGTAAACGAGCAGGCCTACTAGCGAGACTGAGAGCTGCTCCCCATAAAACCCCTCTTCCTAGTGTCTTTCTTGCGAAAATTAGATCACTTACCAACAAAATGGACGAGCTTCGACTGGACATGTCACACATAAAGCTACAAAGGAATGCTGCCTTCTGATTTTCGTGGCAGAGACGTGGCTGAACCTCAGCATACCGGACGCTGCAGTTGAGCTAGCAGGCCGTACACTACATCGTGCCGACAGAACGGCCGAATCTGGTAAGAAAACAGGAGGAGGACTTTGGGTTTATGATTACTGGTGCACTAATTCAACTACAATCAACAAGTTTTGCTCTCCTGATTTGGAATATTTAAATGTTAAGATGCAGACCATTTTACTTGCCCAGGGAACATACAGTTGTGATTGTTATGGCCGTATACATACCACCTCCGACTAATGTTAAGTTAACTATTATAGCTGCTCCAATGCTATCAGTAAACAGAATGAAGGAAACAGAAACAGAACTCCCTGATGGGAGTTATCATCGCTGGGGATTTAATCAAGCGCATCTTAAGACTGTACTTCCCAGATTTTACCAACAAGCAAAGTGTAAAAATAGAAGGGAAAACACCCTAGATCATGTTTATTCAAACATAAAAGATGCTTATAAAAGGTTATACCACGACCCCACCTCAGACAGTCAGACCATATCTCCTTGTACCTTGTTCCAGTATACAAAGCCCTTGTTAACAGTGCTAAACCAACTAGCATAATTGTTAAAGTTTGTCATGCAGTTGCCATTAAAGGAGCATTTCACCCGTGGGAATATTAATCTTTATTGAAATGTAACGCATTTCGAATTTGATGCCTTCTTGACCGAGGAAAGACACAACAGTAACTTTGGGGCGCATTTGTATGGAAGACAACAACTCCCACAATGCACTACATTGCACAGCTCCACAAGCCACTCCCACTAATCCAGAACACCGCCTATGAGGTATCCGCCTATCAGAGAAATCACCTCTTCCGTCTACAGAGCTTACAATTCATTTCACACAACATTTCTAGTTAGTTGGCGAACTCATTAGTGAATTACTCCTGGTATGCATTTCTTTCACAATGGTGAATTATTTAAGTATTAACCGGGAATACATTTGTTATAATGCTTGAACAAATTGTGTACATACATGCCACGTTGGTATAAGAAAGAAAATAGAAACACTGACTTTACAGTCAGATGTCCATTTGTCCCTGCAGGCTTTGACTGTCGTTTCTGGTTCACCTTTGGGATTCTGAAATATGTCTCCAGGACACAGCTGTCCATATGCGGTGCGAAACTAGGATGGTTCACAACACAAACATCCATGTCCTCGTCTGATTTCGTCCAGGAGAAATTGGCATAATTGAAATTCTTTGCAGCAGACGGACTCCATCTCTGTGTCCGTAGGCGCACAGTGAGAGCACAGGCACCACCACTCCGAGCTCCTAGTTCGTGACAGGCAGGTCAGTGGTCACTGTTAATAAAAAGATCAGAGTGCATCCAAACAAGAAACCGTGGATGGACAATGAAGTAAAACAGCTGATCAGAGCAAGGGACATAGCCTTCAAATCAGGAGATATATCTCCTTAGAGTTGCCAGAGCTGATCTCAAGAGAGGCATCAGGTCTGCAAAATTAAAGTACAAACAGAGGATTGAAGAGGATTTAAGCAATAATTCAAATCCACGGCGAATGTGGCAAGGCATTCGATCAATCACAGACTACAAAAACAAAACAAAAAAACAGCATATGCCATTCAACAATAATCCTAACCTTGCAGAGGAACTTAACAGCTTCTTTGTTCGGTTTCGATAAAGATAACCAATTTCAAGTTCACTTGACAGGTGACTCACAGCCCCTTGTCCTACATACAAATGAGGTACGGCGGGCACTTTACATCAACATAAGAAAAGCAGCTGGTCCTGATGGTGTGCAAGGACGTGTGCTACAGGCCTGCGCTGACCAACCGGCAGAGGTGTTTACAAACATTTTCAACCTCTCTCTCTCCTTGTGTATAGTCCTCACATGCCTGAAATCCACAACCATCGTGCCTGTTCCAAAAAAATAATAATCATGTCTCAATGTTTATCGACCGATTGCTCTCACTGCAAAATATTTTGAACGACTAGTAAATCACTCACATCAAAGACTCTACCAGCTGATCTAGACCAATATCAGTTTGCCTACCGGGCAAATAGATTGACTGAGGATGCCATCTCTGTAGCTATGCATGCTGCACTAACATCTGAAAAAGCCCAACATATACATCAGGATGCTCTTCGTTGAATGCAGCTCGGCATTGAACACCAACGTACCAAGCCAGCTGATCAACAAACTTCATGCATTAAACTCCTAGTCAGTGCAGTTGGATAAGCATACATCCTCTACCTTAACCTTGAGTACTGGTGTGCCACAAGGACGTGTGCTAAGCCCCCTCCTTTATGCACTTTTTACCCATAACTGTCAAGTTACCCATAAGTTGAACATTCTGGTCAAATTTGTTATGAGCCCAATGACAGTCGCATCATCTGCAAACAACAATGAAGCTGCATATAGGGAGGAGGTTCAAAACCTGACAGCATGGTGTGATAACCACCTGGTCTTGAACATCAAAAAGACAAAATAAATGATTGTGGATTTTAGGACCACTAAAAAGATCACCCACAGCCCAGTAACCATCAAAGATGAGGTCGTGGAGAGAGTCCCCAGCTACAAGTTTCTAGGAGTTATAATCACAGAGGATCTCACATGGGGTGACAACACTGCAGGTATAGTAGGCAAAGCACAACAACACCTCTACTTTCTGAGAAGGCTAAGGAGAGCTAACCTTCCCCAGAAGCTGTTGGTCAACTTTTATAGATGTACAATAGAGAGCATCTTGACTAATTGTATGACAGCCTGGTATACCAGCTGCACCAAAGTTGCCAAAAATGCCCTGCAGCAGGTTGTAAAAACAGCACAGGACATTGTTGGCATTGATCTGCTATCACTTGAATGCCTTCATAACACTCGCTGTTTGAGAAGGGCCAATACATCAAGGATATCACTCACCCTTGTCATAACTTGTTTCAGCTCCTCCCACCCGGCAGGCGTTTTCGGTCTATCATTTACGCACAAACAGACTAAAAAACGTTTTTTTCCCGACAGCATTAACCATGTTAAACTCTGATATCTCCCTGTTTGACCATGTATAATAAGGTTGTTGGCAATGTGCGACTCACTGTTCAAGTGCAATAATTCATGCTGCTATACACTTGTGCAATAATAATAATAATAGTGTTGGTACCTTTAATTTGAATGTCACATGTCTATCTGTAAAACCTAATTTTTTCATCTAAAAATATATATATATATATAAATTACGTCATATGCTCTCAATGAAAAATGCAGAACAATTAGTTCACGCATTCATGACATCAAGGCTAGATTATTGTAATGCTCTACTGGGTGGTTGCTCGACACGCTTAATAAACAAACTACCGGTACAGCTTGTCCAAAATGCAGCAGCTAGAGTTCTTACCAGAACTAGGAAGTATGACCATATTAGCCCGGTTCAGTCAACACTGCATTGGCTCCCTATTAAACAATGTATACATTTTAAAATATTGCTGATTACTTACAAAGCACTAAATGGTTTAGCTCCCCAGTACTTAAACGAGCTCTTAACACACTATAGTCCTTCACGTGATCTCAAAATTCCGGCCAGTTGGTAATACCTAGAATATAAAAATCAACTGCCGGCGGTAGATCCTTTTCCTATTTATTAACACCAAAACTTTGGAACAATCTTCCTAACATTGTCCGGGAAGCAGACACATTCTGTCAGTTGCAGTCAGCTTGGTGACGTTAACTTCTATGCCCGTTTACATGGTGATCCCACTATGAAGTTTAGTGAAGAGATAAAAACTATACTAAAGAGAGCTGTATCTGACGTAATAATTAATGAAAAAGAATACAAGTTCTTGTTACAGACTAACCCATTAAGACCAGTGATTTATACTTTGCCATAAATTCATAAAAGGTTGGATAATCCACCTGGCCGTCCAATTGTATCTGGGAATCAATCCGTAACTGGGCCGTTGTCTAAATTTGTTGATCATCATATAAAGGATTTAGTGTATAACCTGCCATCCTTTTTAAAAGACACTACCGACTTTCTGATGAAACTGTCATCTACGAAAACGCAATCCTGAAGTGTCAACGTGTCTCTCCCCTGTGAATGCCTCCTTCCCTTTACCTCTAAACAGACAAAACTTTATCGGGATAATTCCAGTTCGCGTGGCTACGTAGACGCGACAAAAATGTCTGAATTATAAATTAAGGCCCAAGTAGTTTGTTGAGGGTTGATTTGTGAAGGACTACACGCCTGCACACAAATATATTCAAACGCGCATACCTATCGACCGAACACGTGATGCGCATGTGCGCGCCATCTTGCTAACTATTTAATCTTGAATTTATTTATTCATTTGTATCTTAGTACATGTACTGTTAACTACTTGTGCCGTTTTACTTTCAATATTTATTTATATTTTATTTATTTTTCTCTTGATTTTTTTAAATGCACCTTTGGGGTTGTCACAAAAGTAATTTCATTGTGCTACAGAATGACAAAGAACTTGAACTTGATTTTTTGCCCAAACTCACCTGATACAAGAGAAAAGCTCAATAGTCTGTGGTCATCATAGTCTGATTCTCCTTTTCATGATGTGCCATACATTTTCAATAAGAGACAGATCTGGACTGCAGGCAAGCCAGTCAAGCACATCTCTTCTACAGTGTAGAGTCTAAGAAACCACTCTATAGCACGTGCAGAATGAGGCCTGGCATTGTCTTGCTTCCCATGAAAGATGTCCACCTCCACAACAATGGTACCTTTACACATATATGCCCATGTCACCCATGCCGTTTGCACTGATGCACCTCTATTCCATGACTGATGTTTGCTTTTGCACCTGTTGCTGATTTAAGTCTAGATGGTCCCTTTGTATTTGTGACTAAGAACTCTATATCCGTTTTTCCCCAAAACAAGCTGAAAGGTTCTAAAGGGTTAATGCAAGATAGCATTATAATATGGTCTTTCACCATCTACCATATATAATATTTCTCAGTCTTTACTGAGCCTTCAGTGGATGTTCCTTTTATACCCAATCATGATATCACCTATTACCAATTCAGATGCTTATTGTGGACGGTTTCAAAGTAGTTTAACTTGGATCTTTTATAGTCTTTAAAAGCCTCTGTCCCAAAAATTTTTTAGAGTGTGTTGCAGCCATCAAAATCTGTTTATATTTACAAATTTCAATTAATTTGACCAGTGAAAACATGGATTTATTTTCTTTGCACTTTTGTTAGTTAAAAGGTTCAAGAGAATTAACAATCACAGATTCTTGATTTTAATGCATTTTACAAAATGTCCTAACTTTTCTGGAATTGGGGTTATACTTCTAAGTCATCCTACGACCCTCTAGTTGAGAACCACTGGTGTAAAGGAATGTTGTACCACAAAGCCCATTGACAATACTTACACTTTGCGATCATTTAGAAGCATGCCATTCATTGTGTCAATGGCTCTGTTGGCAGCTTCTTGGGTCTCAAAGTGCACAAACCCATAACCCTTTGAGCCGTTCTCATCACAAACCACCTAGAAATAAACATAGGCTGACTGTTAATGCCCGTTAACACCAAGGTACACAATAACAATGATAATAGTCATAGTCAAAGACATAGTTCTAAAAAAACAAATCATTTTAAATGTAAAAGAATAGCAGTGTCCCACACACCACAACTATAAAGATAACGGCACAGTGAAACTATCTTTGGAATCACTTTCAGAACAAGTCATTTCTTAAAGGCATTTTTAAATAAAAGATGACTGAAATTAATAAAAAAAGATGTACCTTACATGACAAGATGTTACCAAAAGCAGAAAAGGTGTCATAGAGAGCCTTGTTATCAATAGACTCATCCATGTTCTTGATGAAGATGTTTCCCACACCAGACTTTCTCAGACCTGGATCTCGCTGTGACCACATGATCCTGATTGGACGACCCTTGATGACTTCATAGTTCATTGTGTCAAGGGCACATTCCGCTTTTAGAGAGGGAGGGGGGAGTGAGATTCACCATTTATAGAAGTGCTCCGATTATTTAAAATGTAGTAATTAGTTTAGGTAATTAATTATTATTAAAAGTATACTTTTCATTCTACTTGAATTCTACTTCATTCAAATCAGAGTTCTTGCTTGCTAAATTCCAGAACCAAATTGCAATTAAAAAAGCATTCTTCAATTCTGAATGGTGCAAAACCCTAAGAGTGTCCTCACCATCAGCAGGCTGCTGGAAGTTAATGTACGCATATCCAAGGGATCTCCGTGTAATGACATCACGGCACACACGAATGGACATGATCTGACCAGCAGGAGAAAACTTCTGGTACAGCATGGCCTCAGTGACGTCAGGATGAAGGTCACCGACGTACAGAGAGGCTAACGGGTATGCTGGTCCACTACTATTCATCCTTCAAAAGCACACCACAAAAGAGTACTTTATTATGCGGCATGCTCCCCCGCAAGAACATTTAGGACATTTTAAGGTTAAATGCATCAATCTGGTGCACTTTGAGAGCTCAAAATGAAGAGCTTCAACCCATGAACTGTGCACATTGAACAAAGAAAAAGCAATGACTTGTACCTGGACATTAAAGAGGGCTCAAACATCTTTTTAGTTATGATATAGAGTCTACATTACATTATCACTGGTGTTTTAGGATGCCAAACAATTATTATAATAATATAATAATGATTTATATAATTATTCCTATGACGTAAAATCCATATAGCCTATAAATCTACTGTATAAATGAAAATTAATATTTCAAAAGTATATTTTACATTACACTCTAGTATGGGAGAATTACAATATTTTTGTCCTAATTTATTTACTTGCAAGAAATAAACCCTTGAGCTTTTATTTTGGAGAAAACACCAGATCCCCTGCTGATCGCGTGAGCACAGTGCACACTTCTCTTTAGATCACGCCACACACACAGAATATTATATAGGCTAGACTTGTGCCGTTTTAAAAAGGCACAAAGCCATATCACGGTTTCAATTTTAGTTTGTTGGAAAAATATAACGCTAGAGAGTCGAGACCTTTATGTTAGGCAACTTCATCTCCATCTTTCCACCGATTTTAAATTTCAGATCGGACAAGTCACGTGTGAGTCGACGTGACAACTCGCTCTCGCTCGCTGCGCAGGAAGCTACAGACACTGTTTGACGCGTTTTAACATAGATTTTTGCAACCCGTTCGATCAAAATATTGCTTATAATTAGGAAAGTGCATGAGGACTGCGTTTATAAGGTGATCTAACATAATCTTTGACGTGCCCAGGGGCCCTTAGATGTCCTGTGCCCCTGGGCAAGTGCCCAGTTGCCCTAATGGTTAATCTGGCCCCGAGTGTAACGACAGACAAATCAGACAATTATTTGTTATAGTTCACAAATAATATTTAAAACTCACTCTGGAATCTGTTGTCCCATCCCCCCAACAAGGGCAAGAAGGGTCTTAGGTTACTATGACTACGATCAGATAAGTTGGTTGTATTACTGTTAATACTATGGTCAGGACCTCAGGCATTGGTCCTACAGACATTAAAACAGACTTTCCTGCATTAATTTATCGACTTGACTAAAAATGAGCATGCATCCCAGAGCATTTTGTGAATGATTTAGAATAGAATAGAATAGAATAGAATAGAATATACTTTTATTGTCCCCTAGGGGAAATTTGTTGTGGACTCAAAAGTGCTAAGTGCCATCGCTGCAGTTACAGACAATAAATACACATAGAAATAGAATAAATACACAACTACACATACACAAATATAATAGCTAAAAATGATAAAATACAGCACACAGCTTTATTGCACATACCTCAGGCCTGTCTCATACAAATCATCACACAACTTCTAATTTAGATTTAGATTTAAAATTTTGGTGGAAACTGGTACGAAGGAGTATTTATACCGATTCAATCTAGTTTTAGGTATTCTGTACCTTCTACCAGAAGGCAGGAGCTCATATTCTGTTCGGAGAATGTGGGACGGGTCCGACAAAATTCTCTGCGCCTGCCTAAGTGCAGACTGCTCATAGATGGACTGAAGGGAGAGCTTTTCAGTCCTCCCCATCACTTTCATAGCAGTCTGTACCAGGCGCTGCAACTTTGATTTTGACTGTGTAGAGAGGTTACCGAACCACGCTGTCATCCCATACCTGATGACACTTTCTATCACTGCCTGATAAAATAAAAACAATGTTCTGACTGACACCAAACACCCTTAGTCTGCGTAAAAAATACAGTCTCTGCTGTAAACGGGAACATACATAATCCACATGGTCCCTCCAGCTTAACTGGTTATCCAGGTGGATGCCCAGATACCTGTATGAAGTGACCTGTTTTATATCCTCTCTGTGAATGGTCAAGGGGGTATGATCCCCCACAGACCGAGGGTCAAACAACATCTCCTCTGTTTTTTTTGTGTTAATTGTAAGATAGTTTTTGTCACACCACAAAACAAATTTGTTAACTTCCGTAAAGTACAGCGATGGATCTGAGTATGTATGAAGTAGACTAAGAATGGCAGTGTCATCAGAAAATTTAAAAAACAAGTTGCCCGGGAAACTATTGGTGCAGTAGTTAGTATAAATGGTGAACAGGACGGGTGAACTTACACAACCCTGAGGCGCGCCTGTACTGATGCATTTTGATTTAGAAAGAGAGTTGTTAATCCTAACAGTTTGAGTTCTCTCTGTTAAAAAAGAATAAAACCATTTAATAATAAAAGGATTAACATTCATCTGACTCATTTTCTGTAGAAGCAGATGGGGCTGTAATGTGTTAAAAGCAGAGCTAAAATCAATGAATAGAAGGCGTACATAAGCTTTAGGATCCTCCAGGTGTTTTAGAGTTAGGTGGGTGATGCTATTAATTGCATCGTCTGTACTCCTCCCCTGCCTATACGCAAACTGGAGTGGATCTAGTTCTGTGTTAACTTCAGCTTTCAGTAAAGATACCATATATTTTTCAAAACATTTCATGACAACGGACGTTAAAGCCACCGGTCTATAATCGTTGTTTTCCATAGGACAAGGTTTCTTAGGAATGGGAACGATGATGGATTTTTTCCAGAGGGCAGGGACCAAATTGGAATCAACAGACCTCTGAAATACAGGGCACCATGCAGGGGTTAACTCTGCAGCAAAAATTTTAAGGAGGAAAGCAGAAATGCCATCCGGTCCTGCAGATTTCTTTTTGCATACCTGACTAAAAATTGACTGAATTATGAGGGGATCAATTATTAAATTAGATTGCAAATCACTTGTTAATGACTGTAATACATTATTGCATTCCAATGAAAAATCCTGTGTATCAAACCTCAAAAAGAAATCATTCAGTTCATCTGCTTTACTCTGCTCATCATATGTTATGAGCCCCTTTTTTTGTGTTGTCATATTAGTTGCGGATTTCATGGAAACCCAAAGTTTTTTAGAGTCCATAGAGGCAAAGTTCTGTTCTATGACATTTTTATGTTTCCGTCTTGCATCCCTTAATAACGTATTGAGCTCCCTTTGAACTGATTTCACCCCCAACCTGTCATGATTCCTAAAAGCCATTTTTTTTCCGATTGATACAGATTTTTAACTCTCTGGTTATGTATGGCTTATTGTTAGGATATATTGTAATAACTTTCTTGTTGGCCACACAATCCTCACAAAATTTAATATACTCCGTAATAGTGTCAGCGGCCTCATCAATGCCCAGATCATGAAAAATGTCCCAGTCAGTACAAAGAAATGAGCCCTTCAATGTCTCAATGTTGTCGTTCGACCATACAGTCACTGTCTTAGTTACTGGTTTGCTGCTCTTCAAAACAGTCTTATATGTAGGTATAAGATGGAGTGCATTATGGTCAGAGTTTGACAAAGGGGGCTTTGGACTGGCCCTGTATGCATGTTTTATATTACCGTAACATTTGTCCAACACTCTGTTGTCTCTGGTGCCGCACTTGACGTATTGTTCGAATCCAGGAAGGGAAAGTTCCAATTTGCAGTGATTGAAATCTCCAAGAATGAAGACAGGGGCTCCCGGCGTGCGTTGCAGTTGGTGGTGAACACAGTCCGCAACACGAGCCGCAGCTCGGGCCGCATTCCCGCTGGGTGGCACATATGCTGAGCAAATTAAAATATTGCCAAACTCCCTCGGGAGGTAAAAGGTTCGTAAAGAGATGCACAGCAGTTCAATATCAGGGCAGCACACAGTCTCTCTCACAGAAAAGTTCCTGCACCAGCTGTCACTCACAAACACACAGATACCTCCTCCTCGGCTTTTCCCCGAAGTTTTTTCCCTGTCTGCACGGACTAAGGAAAAACCCTCCAGCTCGATCGCGGAATTGGGGATGTCCTCATGGAGCCAAGTCTCAGTAAATACCAGCAAGCCCGCCTCACGGTATTCAAAACATACTCTCATGTTTATACGGAGCTCCTCCATTTTATTTTTAAGAGAGCGAACGTTGCTTAAGATCATACCGGGCAGCGGAGGTCTGCTGCCTCTCCGGCGGAGACGCTGTCTGGTCCCCCCACGTCGTCCTCTCTTCCGTAGTTTCCCGCGAAACGGCAGGATTTTAAATGCCTCCGGCAGGTTGAGTAATCCCTCGGGCGGCGATGTTGTTCTCGTGTAGCGGAGAGACAGCAGCGTGTCTCTGGAGTAGATGAGTGGTAATCCGCCCATCGATTGTGGGAAAGTTTGGCACATCCTTAGAAACTGCCAGACAATCAGCATAAGTAATAGTCCTTGTACATATAACGCCATAGTGCTCGTCTAAGATACGTAAAACAAAGATAAAAAAGAAACAACAGCGGCGGCAGCACGCGAGTCCGGGTCGCCAGCAGAGCAGCGCCACCGGAAGTGAGGACAAGATTTACTGTCTTGTGTAATGTCTTTTAATACCATTATTTTGTTGATGCTGTGTATTTTACAATAGAATCAACGGTCACCTACTGTATACCATGTTTGGTCTCTATAAATTGCTCTCGTAACATATTAGTATTACAAGAATCTTTCTTAGTTTCTTCATCAGAAACCAATCCAGATTGTAACCGTCTCCCTAAGCACTCTTAGTGAGACACGCTACAAGATCATTTTGAGGGAAGGACTCACAGACCAAACTTGTTTTTATCTTATAAAGAGTGTAAACAGTTCAAAGATAAACCTCAACATACCAGTATAAATGCTTTCAGTTTATATCAGACGACCCACACGAGTATATTTACATAAACACCACCCAGCAAACACTCAATATACAATAACACACTCCAAAGATTCACAAATACAATACTGTCATTGAGGAGTAGCAATAGTAATAAGAATTGAAAACCTTAGTTTTTCATTGTCCTGTGATCAATAGAGTACATCCAATGTTTTGTATCATAGAATCAATTGTACCATTTGCAGTGATGGAGAGGAGCGGAATAATAGTCCCGTGACCGAGGTGAAGCAGCAACTAGTAACAATCCACAAAGATTACAAATCCCAAACGAACACAGTTAGGCTTTGAAGCCACTCTCCTTAGGATACAGAACTCATGTTCCAGTTCGAATTGCAGCCTTGAGCCTCATCGGCAAAAGGAAAATAGAGGATATTCAAAGAGTCCTTCTACAAACAAAACATACTAGCATTAGCACGCTGGTTTCAAAACGAACAACAGCCGTAAAACCCAACAAACTAAATACAGCTTACACAAGAAATAACCACAGTTGACATAAATCAGACAAAGAAAAACACTTACTTGATTGAGCTTGAAACAATAGTTTCTTAACCTGAACTCTAAGCAGATTGGGTGAACTTAACCCTCTGGGGTCGGCAAACGCGCAGGCGCGTTTTGCTCGTTTTTTTTTTTTACATAGCAGCAAAATAGACCTAAAATACTCCGTCAGTTTTGGTCATACAGCCTTAAGAAATATGAAAAAAATAAGCTGTTAAATGTCTACTTTTTTATGTGTCCACTTACAATCGAAATAAAACATTGTGCTTTTGTAAAATAAAGAAAGTAAACAGGGAGTGCTTTATGCCTCTCCGTCTCCGTGAACTTTTTTTCTGAAGCACGTCTCTAAACTTAAAACTCAGCGAATACTATTCACTCAGACATGAGCTATACATCTCTATAATCATTTAAGTGTGTAGTTTTAAATTATCTAATTCAAAACTAAAATAAATATTCTCTGTAATGGTAAATGCATTTATATAGCGCTTTCACAGACCCAATGGCCACCAAAGCGCTTTACAATATTGCCTCACATTCCCCCATTCACTCACTCATTCATACACCGACGGCGGTGTCAGCCATGCAAGGCGATCCAGCTCGTCGGGAGCAGCTGGGGTTAGGTGTCTTGCTCAAGGACACCTCGACACTTGGTCAGGTGGAGCCGGGGATTGAACCACCAACCTTTCGATTTGTAGACAACCTACATGAACCACTGAGCCACTGTCGCCCCTATCTATATATAAAGAGCGAGAGATCGGCCGTTCTCATTATCGTTCTCTCACCTCATTACTCTGCTAATGTGACACGCCCATCAAGAGCGCGAGCTATTCAGACGCAGATCTGAGGCAACACATGCAAACCAGTCAACGCCCACAACAGCTGGAAAACACTCGTTATGAGGAATAATAATATCGTGATAATCCTGGAAATTTTACCTCAAACGTGCTGGAGTAGCCTAACGGATCCAGCAGCAGATCATCAGTAAGTGCTTTGTTCTAATCGCGATATGAAATGGTGTCTGTAAACCACAAAAGACTGTTTAAATTTGAATCGCGTTTGTGTTTGAATGAATGAACGGCACATATGCATGTTGTTGTTTAGCTACTACAGTGTGAATGAATATCGCTTTTAGCAAACTATCTATATTGCCAACTGAGATGAGTAAAAATCAACTGAATACGTTGAAATAAAATGTCTTTGTATAAGCAACATATTAAACTGAAAATTAACATTTATGCCCTAATATATATTACAAAAGACGATTACAGACGAAATATGAAAGACAACATTTAGTTTTGGATAGATTATAAAGTTTTTACTGCCACATCAAAACCTAATTTACAAGGTGCAAACGAAATCTTAAAAGGTCAATATAAGCCTTCTCTTTAAATTATTTTTGTGTTTTATTAGTGACAAATTTGGGGAGAGGATAGCCTACATATTGCAAAACTTTCTGAAAATACGAATGAGAATTAACTGCACAATTACTAGAAATGTTTACCTTGGCTATTATACAATTTGCAAGCATACAAAGTTTGTGGAAAAATACACTTTTTTTTCAAGATGTTTCCAACTCTGAACCAATTCTGTAGTAATATATATATATATATATATATATATATATATATATATATATATATATATATATATATATATATATATATATATATATATATGTGTGTGTGTGTGTGTGTGTGTGTGTGTGTGTGTGTGTGTGTGTGTGTGTGTGTGTGTGTGTGTGTGTTCGTATATATGTGTGTGTGTATGTATGTATATATGTGTGTGTGTTGTCTTTGCATTCTTTCTTGTGGCTCAGTGACACACTCAGTGAAAGGCTCATTAATATGCAGCATTAGCAGGTCTTTGTCTTCAGGTGTGAATGAGGACATTATTCATGACCTTGTTGGATCATTCACGCCCACCTGCATATTGCCTTTCCAAAGAAAAAGTGTCTTACAAAATTTAAATCAATCTATTGTTTAATGTGAACGATTAGCCCGGATGATTTTCAGATCATTTTGAAGTAAACATTAGCCGACAACATCCATTAGTCAAAAGTATTGTGGGAATATGTGAAGTTGGTCGTTTGTGGTCTTATATCAGAAAATTTAAGTTTGAGTTTTTTGAATAACCACGCAATAAATAATATTCTCTCAAAAATGCAAACATGTACGTACATGTTGCTCACATATTATGATAGCCATGTTCGTGCTAAATATACTGTAATTACACCTTTGCCATTAATATGAAAAAAATACAAATATCAGGGCATGTCAAAACATCTCAAGGACCCCAAAAACACCTTAGACCCCAGAGGGTTAAGAGAGAAGAACCATGCTTCCCTTTCCACACCATCAACTGACTTCTCCCACATGGCTATATACAAGGGAGCATGACACCTAGAGCCCCCTACTGCATAGTAGTGGTATTACAAAAAAAACAGTAACCAAACTTTGGGTGGTTACATATCTCCCTCCTCATTAGATGCAAATGAGCACACTTGAGACAGCGTCATAAATCCTCCCCACAGAGAAATCTCCTGCTTAGAAATCCCCCCTTTCTTATTGTTTGAGCCAACCCTGAAAGGTGGGACCTTTGTCAGGTTTTAAATGGCCAAAACACAAGCCCTTCCTTCTCCTGGCCTTCTCTCGTACGTTCGGGTTGCTGTCTTGCGGGGCCCTGCCCCAGACCCCAGGGCAGCAGGCCTTGACTCACAACCAGCCATGTGCTCATTCAGGAGTGATAGGACTCTCTCAAACACAACAGAATCAAGGACAACCTCAGGAGTTTGGCACAACGTCTTCATTCAACGCAGAAGTCATCCATCACAACTCCCACCATTTGCTCTGAGTGTCCTCAACAGCCCAGGGCCGGCAGGCCACAATCTGAACATTCAACCAGAACAGAGTCGAACTAACCAGGCAAGTTCATCATAGGACTCTTCATCCAACGGAGAAGAAAATGATTGCAACTTCAATGTTTGACACTCGGAGCTATTAACATGCTTTTCCAAGAACTTCAAGAATTGTTTCCACTGCAAAGGCCATGCAAGTATCAATTTAATGAGGTGCTCTGAAAATTATAAGCTGATGGTTCTTTTCATAGTTAAATGGATCTTTTCCATAGTTTCATTTCTTGCTTCCGGTTCCATTCTGAACCACTGTTAGATCCGTCACTTTAACCATCTACCCATGTATGTGTAATTGTTTGTATGTTAGTTATGTGTTTGTGACTTAGTTAATAAAACTTGTGCACAATATGTATTTGGTTCTGATTCTCTGCTTGCAAGCAAAATCTATTTTATGATCGTGATCTTGTTGCATGCTCTCAGCGCCGTACGTGCTAAGAATTAATTATTTTTCTGTGGCCATGAAAGATACTTTTTTCTTAGAATAAATTAATAATCAAAAGAGTTTGTTAGACGAACTGATTAATTGATTGTAATATTAATATAGCTACATCAAGTTAATCCATTTAACTGACCCAAATATTGATAATTAATCATAACAAGTTATGAGTTAATATTTCCCCTTTGAGCTAACTCGTTACATCAGAGAAACTTGACTTTAAAGTGATTTTTTTTTACACTTATGGCCCTATTGGCTAGTCTTAGAATAGGCCCTATTCTAGTCTCTCCCCTGTGAAGGATCCCTTACCACTATACAGATAAAGCGTTGTCGGGATAATTTCAGTTTTCGCCTATCTACCCCGAAGTGATAAAATTCGGTCTAAATTTTTTTTAAGGTCAGACAAGTAGTTTGTTAAAGCTTGGTTTGAAGGGAATTACAAACCTGCGCACATATATTCAAATGCACAGAACTATAGAATTAATTCTTAATGTGCACGTGAGCGCCATCAGCGTTTCTCACAGGTTCGCGTTTAAAGTCTGTGTAAGAAAGAACGGTGTCGTCTTAGCGGTCTAATACAATAACTAATAATTGTTGCGACGGAAGTGAAATCAAAACTAACTTTAGCAGGAAAATATCTTTATTCAAGAACCGCTATAAAGCCAAATCAATCTCTGTTACCTTAAATTATCTGTTTATCACTGTAACGCCACTATAAAACAATCTACATTGTTAAAAGCACTATATAAATGAAGATTACTTGACTTAATTTAATCTGCTATGTAATGTTAAAATTTGTCAGCCAATAGTCTTCTAACTAGTTTGTCTGTGACTTGTTACTGTATCAAACTCTAGATCTCATTAAAATAACCCTTAAACTATTAAATATTATTATTATTATCACAATTCTCCATTTCTATTTGCCTTATCCATGCACATTACATCCATTACAATCCATTATTACACAGCAAAAGGCATTCTTGAATCGTAGAGTGGTTCCAACCTAAAGGCTGGCCCACACTAAAATATTTTTTAAATCTTATCGGATTTTCAAAATGTGAGACCACAATTTTTTTTTTTTTTTTACCTCTCAGACATGGCAAATCAAGCTCAGAGTGCTGGCATAGGAAAGGGCAAAGCTTTGAGGCCACAGTGACACCTTGTGGTGTGACCAAACTAAATTCAATGACATAAGGCTACGCTGACTGTCAGTACAAATACGATTATTGTTTATCCGACTGAAATCGGATTTAAAATTATTAACCGTCCACATTTGTGTATGGTTGCATTGGTAGGTATATGCCACAAACAACAACATGGAGGGGACACCGCGCGCTCGCACCAGCTCCACCAGACGGAGTTCTGCCGTGTTCCATCGTTGTGCGTTTTCTGAGCTACAGGACTAAAGAAGAGGTCATCAGAAAAGCATGGCAGAAGAAGGGGTTTAACTGGAAAGGTAAACAAATAAACTTGGACAACGACTACACACCCAACGTACTTAGACAAAGGCAGTCATACGCGGAGGCCAAGAAAATACTAAAAGTAAGAGGGATACGGTTTCAGATGCCATTCCCAGCGAAACTACGGGTGTTTTACCCGGATGGAACACGAGTTTATACCACGGCCGAGGAAGCAACGAAAGAAATGTCCAAGAAGGGTCTTCCCGCCACTGTCATTAAACCACCTGCGACGCTGATGGAACAGCTAAAGAGACTAACGTGGGCCGCGAGAGATGGGAAACGGAGAGAGCAACGACGAGGCGGAGAGCGCACAACACGGGCAGGAACGTCGACTAAAAGACTTGAGCAGTTTCGAAGGGAGCCAGCCTAAAGTGTCGGGGAGTATCAAAGAGATATGCTAAAATGTGAAACGATCAGCTTCAGGTACTTTTAAGTGCTTTAGTTATATTTTGTTCTAGCATTGGCTACACACGAGCAATACTTTAAGAAATTATCAAAGAGCAAGTGTTTTTTGCATACAACGGAAGTCTGCCTATTTTGATTTGACGCCAGGAAACAACAGTTTTTAATTTTTTTTATATTTTAATATTTTATTTTTTTATTATTATTTCGTTTGCTGTTTTTCCACACGAGAGAATGTGGGAACTGAGCGACAAGGACGCTTTTGCAGAGGGCCCACCCCTAACTGGGGGCTTACCCTCCTGGAGACTCTACTACATCAGGTCTTACAGGGTTATATCATGATAACCCCACCAATGGGAGTCATTTTTGTTTGGATGGTTTCAAGTATATGTTATTTTACTTGTTTAACTAACATTAGGTGTTTTTGGTTTGCTGCCGTTCTATGCTAGCCTGGTAATACCAGACTCTGCTACTTCACTTTGCTCTGTAGACAGAGTCTGGAATGGCATAATAGAGAAGTGTTTTCTCTCTCGCTAGGGGGCGCTTGTCTGAAGTTTAAAATCATTGGTTACCCGTAAGCCAATCAGATAAATTTAGTTAGGACGCATGTTATGCGCCTGTACAGCCACATCGAACCACAGACATCATGCATCGAACTTACACTGTAAACACATGATGATGCAAGCGAAATACCGGAGTGAACATGGCTGTAAACGACTTTAGCAGATTATGCGTCGTTAATCTACGCATCCACGGTACAATCACGGCCTCTAAACTTATTTTTGACAGAGTGAAACAAGAAAATATTTGTAGCCAACTCTCAAATTTAGGATTAGATATTTTAAACACAGCCAGTGCCGCTGCTAGCCATTTCGGTGCCCTAAGCATAATTCCTTTATGATGCCCACTACCCTGAGAAGCTTCATGAGGCGCGCGCGGTCTCTTGCTCTCTCTCCCTCTCTGCCGTGCACGCGCTACGTGGTTTGGAGCACAGTCTCTGTCTCGCGGGCGCGCTCGCTCTAGATTCCTGGAGATTTTAACTAATTCGCGGGCATCAGTGAGCCGCTATCAATATATTTTTTTGGTGCCTCCTCAGCTCTTGGTTCCCTACGCACAGCGCGTGGTGGGAGCGGCGGCACTGGTTCTCCATAACAGAGCAAATTGCATCCTGTGTCTCGTTTCGGTTTTCGATTTCTCTGACCTACAATGTAAAAGGCGCTTAGCGTCTACGTCACGGCTCTCAGCCCGCCCTCTGTTCGTTGATTGGCCCGACCGTCCGAAGGCCGGTGGAAAACTGAAAGATAGGCCGCTATCTCAGACTGAATACAGGAGCAAAATGAAATTAGCGGAAGTAGGAAGTCTGACGTAGTCAGGCTAGTTCTATGCAGCTTAAAATCTGTTATTGAGACAAGTGGTAATACTGAGATTGAAAACATTTCTTACCTTAAAGAGGCTGTATGCGTTTTTCTGAAATTTAAACTCGCGACTGACACCTGTGGCCAAAAAACAGAACTGCTCTTCCTTCCTGCTCGCTCTCACAGCGCGCGCTCTCGTACGTGCACACTTCACAAGTCATCTGCTGCAAGGAGGTCAACATTATGTTTACAGAGGTAAAAACAGTCAAATACATATATTGTTTGAGATAAGTGTTCTGAGTGATCTGAAACGTTTATCATGAACAAGCTTGACGTCACATCCGCAGACAGCGCGGGAAAAATCCGACCCGACAGAAAATAGGAAAAATAGGATACAGGCTTATAGGTGCACCCACTGTGAGCAGACAAGGTGTCAGTATGCTTATAAGGAGATGTTTAAGTCATAAATGGTCAAATAAAAAGGCTATTGTTATGTTTATTTTGGGGAAAAACTTCCATATAGCCCCTTTAATAATAATGACAGACACTAATCAATTATTGAATATCCTCTCCTTCAATGTAAATGGTGTGGTTAATCCACAAAAGAGAACTAAAATATTGTCTAAATTGAAAAAGGAAAAGGGTCATGTTGCCCTTCTCCAGGAGACACACTTATCAGACGAGGAGCACAAAAAAATTAAAGCGAGGACCAAGTATGTTTTCTCATCATCCTACAAGTCAGGACACCGAAGGGGGGTGGCAATCCTAATTTCCCACCAAACCCGCTATGAGGATTTATCTGAAAAGAAAGATAAAGATGGTCGATACATGGTCAAGGGGAGAATTGATGGCTTACTGGTCACTATTCTTAACATATATGCACCACCTGGGAGCGACTGGGCATTTAATAAACCGTTATTTGAAATGATGGCGTCAGAAACCCAGGGAATGTTGATATGTGGAGGTGATATGAATATGAGTTTATCTAAACTAGATAGTTCTTGTACAAATGTATCACATAAAAAAAAAAATCACTCACCAGAAAGAAACTATATCATGACTGAAACGGGAATTATTTATATCTGGAGAGACTTCTACCCCTCGGGGCGAGACTACACGCATTATTCTGCACCCCACTCCGCGTACTCTAGAATAGATTACTTTTTTACCTTTAGTAAAGACAGACACAGAATTAAAACATGCAACATTGGTACAATTTATCTATCTGACCATTCCACTGTACATCTATCCATCTACACTAATTATAAACCTAAATCAACAATCTGGAGACTCAATCCAAGTATATTAAATGACCCTCAAAATCAAAGAACAATTAAGAACTGAAATTGATTTATACTTTAATGAAAACGACAATGGAGAAGTTACTCCATCCATCGTGTGGGATGCATATAAAGCAGTAATAAGGGGGAAAGTAATTGCCTACGCCGGCCAGTTAAAAAAACAGAAAAGAGAAGCTAGAAAAGTTAGACCAATCTTAAGGAATTACAAAGGCAGCACAAAAACACTTTAGACAATAATAAGAAATTAGAAATAAAAAGATTACAAAACGAAATTGACAATTTATACTGAAGAAACTCAGAAAAAGTTGTTATTTATAAAGCATATTATGAGGTAGGGGGTAGATCTACAAAATGGCTGTTATTCTATTTCATTTGAGGTATAAATGATGATTATTGAGTTTCCAGCATTTTCCTGGATTGTTAGTCAGATTACTTAAATTTTGCCCTTTGTCTCTATGATAATGTTAAGGTTTGAGCAATCAAGTCAGGAAGATTGGATTAGCAATACAATAGAATGTTAGAGTGTTGAACAGAGATTGGCTCGGTTTCTCCTGAGCAATCTAGATAACCTGCCATACAGGTTTTTGCTGGATAGAATCAACCCCTCCCTGCTTTCGTATGATTTGTTTGAATTTGTCTCCACCCCCAGAAGTCTCCTCCTCCTTGGAATGGAGATAAAATTGCAATGTAAACTGTTTAGATTTAGACTGTTTTGGAAGAACTTGCAGCCACGCTCAATAAAGAAGAACTTCTGTTTGAACGCGATCCCAAAAGTCTCCTGGTCTCTGCTTAGAAGGAAAAAGTTTCCTACAGTTTTGGTGTCTTGTGACCCAGATAGAGTTCCAGCTTCCTCCAACCTAAATCCAGATTGAAACTTCAAGCTCAAACAAAGATCTGCTATCCAGACTACATCTTTTGGAATCCAGAGCGGAACTTCCAGCTGAAGAAAGATATCCAGACTGAATTCTGTACAACCAAGGTTTGGGGAGTCTAACCTCTATCCAAAAGAACCTTAAAAGACCAGTACAAATGTGTACCCTCTGCGCCGTCAGAGAAGCGCTAACAATCAGCTGCAAGGTCTTGTTAACCAAGTTATCCTCTAAAGTTTTTCTTTTAGAGATGAAAGTTATCCTCTGTTTTTAGGCAGGGAAGTTTAGCATTACACTAATATTTTGGTATCCTTTGTTTCAGGCAGGGAAGAATAGCATTACGTGCTAGTTATTTTGGTTTATCCTCTGTTCACAGAGAAGGATTAGCATTACGTGCTAGTTATTTTGTTTATCCTTTGTTTCACAGAGAAGGTTAGCATTACGTGCTAATATTTTGTTCTACGTTTGCTAGAGACGATTCATCCTCTTTAAAGTTAGGGAATGTTTATTCTTTGCTTTACCCGAGAAGTTGATATATCCTATGTGTAGTCATAGAAGTTTAACCCTCTGTTTCAGGCAGGGAAGGTTAGCATCATGTGCTAATACTTTAGTTTATCCTCCGTTTTCTTATTAGACAGAAAAGTTAAGTGTTAAGTGTTGGTCATTTGGAAGGTTAACAATAGCTAAGTGGTGTCTGTTGATCAGAGAAGTTTTAGTATTTGTTTGTGTGGTAACAAAGAAACTCACAAAATGTTTGGAAAAAAATGCTAAGCTGGTTCCCACAACTGAGAAAGGTGGACTAGCTACCCCTCTGTGGTCAGACAGTGAGTTCAAGTCATTGTTAGGAGAGCACATGGACTCCATAGTGACAGACAGTTAGATTGGATTTGACAAAGAAATTTGGTGTTCACCCAGAAAAAGTATGGTCTATTGAAAATTGCAAGAAAGTGTTGGGTGCATGTATCAGGAAGAAAAATGTGAAAGGTATTATCTTATGTCACAGAGTTTAGCTTATCCATTGTACAAGAACAAGCTCGTTGTATTGATAAGTTAAAAGAACAGAACAAACAATTGCATACTCAAGTGTCCTGTTTCACGAAAAAGGTGGGCCATAACAAGGCCTCAACCAAATGTGACTCAGAAGACCAACAGTCAGATGAAAGCTATCCTTATTTACAGTATTTTGATAGAAGAGGACAATGTCAATGCAATGATGAAAGATGTAAATGCCGTTTAAGTGTGTGGAGCAAGACAAAAGGCTCAGAGTAGGGGAAAAGGGGTTGATGCACCAGTTCCATATGCAACCCCAATACAAGCAGTAAACACAGCTTTAGGTCCTAAGGATATAGAGAGACTATCCCAGAGTTTAACCTCAGCAGCACGCACACATTTTTCTGAATTTAGAAGAGCATTGATCAGCAAAATGCGGCTCTATGATATGTCTCTAGCTGAAGTCACCCAGCTAATATCACAGATCTTAACTGAGTCAGAATTCAATGATTTTGAAAGTGCTGTAAACAATTCTGAACTGCAACAGGCCAGTAAAGATGATTTGAGAGAAGGTGTTTTGAAAATTCTAAAGAATATCATGGGACCGAACGTAGACTGGTCAAAGCTCACTAGTTGTTTACAGAAGAAGGGTGAAACTGTTTGTGAGTACACAAAGATTTTGCCAGACCGCTGCAGCTTACAGCAGAATTGCTGACACTTCAGAGAAGGTGCTAGGTGATAATGGTCCCCTAGTTCACACATGGTTTCAGGGTCTTCTGTCAGAACATAAAAATGCATTGCCTTACTTAAAATGAACATGGTCCAGTAGAACCCTGCAAAACAACTTGGACAGGTTAGCAACTTGGGAAAGAGACTCTGATGTCAAGGCAAGAGACAAGACAAATTGCAGCAGCATCCTTTAAGGTCAGTTCAGAGAAACAGAAACGCAAATGTCCTAGAGAAGCCACTTGTTCTTACTGTGGCAAGCACTGACATTTTGGAAAAGTATGTAGAAAAAACAAAAATAACTTAAGACAAGTTAACAATGTTATGCAGCTTTTACTCCATTTGTTTGCTACTTTGAAGCAACCCCTCCCCTCGTCATTGGACCCGTGGGTAAGCTTTTTGAGGTGTTAACCATTTGGGCTGTGATTACGTAATCTCCCCAGTAACTTACAACAAAGATGAAAGACTTATTGACTGTCACAGCCTTTGTTTGGGGGACATTCAGTATACTCACAGCCTTAAATGTTATACTGCAGAAAATTACAATCAGACACCATCCTCTGTTATGATGCCTACTAGGACTGATGTTTCACCGGAGAATGGAAATGGCAATTTTTTCACACACTGTACAGTTGTTTCCCCCTTCTACAGGGACAGGATAGGACACACGGACAAGTGAGGTGCCCTGGGAAGAACTGAACGCAACAGGTGTTCGGGGGTGAACCCAGGGTGAAGACACTACCTCATAGGCCTTTCCCATTTAGTCCATTCTTACCTCACTGGTTCATAAGCGTCAAATAAATTAAGAAATAGGGAAAGGAGGAACAACAAATAGCAGACTCAGATTGAACAGAGGATACAACCAGTCTTTCTTCCTTTGTGCAGATACCACTGGATGACTGTCCCGAGACCCATATGCACCGACCTCCTCACCTGCGTATGAAGCCACAAACTTCCAGAAAACGACTCGACCCACTGCTGAGCCAACTATCACAAAGAAAAATAAAATAAATACACAACGCAGAGACGCACATACATCTCATATGTCATCAGTGGAACCTTCAGTCATCCATACACGATCAAGATTGTCATACTACTAACCATCATGAACATCTCGCAAAGTAAACAAAATCCAACAGACATTCTTGATCTTTCAGCAATATTCCACCAATGACTGAAAGGTTCACGAACCCTTATTGCATGTTTGTTTCTGTGTCCGCATGCAATTACAGAAGAACTACACAGATCATGTGCTATGTGCCTGTAACGATCACAAGTTACAAGAATGAACTTTTAAGTGTCTAAATTAGTATTTTGTGAGAGTTTTTAAGAACTCTCAAACGGGGGACTGAAGAATAACACATTTTAAGAACCAATTTCATTTGAGGTATAAATGATGATTATTGAGTTTCCAGCATTTTCCTGGATTCCTGGCAGTCCTGTTCTCTCTATTGTGAGTTAAATGAGTCAGATTACTTAAATCTTGCTCTTTGTCTCTATGATAATGTTAAGGTTTGAGCAATCAAGTCAGGATGATTGGATTATCAATACAATAGAGTGTTAGAGTGTTGAACAGAGATTGGCTCGGTTTCTCCTGAGCAATCTAGATAACCTGCCATACAGGTTTTTGCTGGATAGAATCAACCCCTCCCTGCTTTCGTATGATTTGTTTGAATTTGTCTCCACCCCCAGAAGTCTCCTCCTCTTTGGAATGGAGATAAAATTGCAATGTAAACTGTTTAGATTTAGACTGTTTTGGAAGAACTTGCAGCCACGCTCAATAAAGAACTTCTTCTGTTTGAACGCAATCCCAAAAGTCTCCTGGTCTCTGCTTAGAAGGAAAAAGTTTCCTACAACGTGGATAAAATACAACAGAGCTTTGAAACTTATTCTAAAGACCTATACTCCCAGCCACTGATGGGCAGTAACGCGTTAGAAGTAATGCGTTACTGTAATCCCATTACTTTTTTCAAGTAACGAGTAAAGTAAGGGATTACAATTGCAAAAACAGTAATTAGATTACTGTTACTTTCCCGTAAGGAGGCTGCGTTACTGTGATTTTGTATCTTCAGACTGTTTAGTGAGTCGTGGCTTAATTTGAGCCGGAACACGCCCGACGTTGGATACGGAACCTTTTTTATTGGATCCGGCACCTCCTATGTCACTATGGAAAATTAATTGCCTAAAAAAAATACAATTTGTGTAGCCTATAGTGTTCAATGTTGTTATCGATAGAGCTGCACAAATGGGCTATTATTTAATCCGCAACCGCATCACAAAACTAGTTCACAAAATTCTTTTTTAATTTTACCAGAACTGCCTAAACACAAACTGAAGACAGATGCTCCAACAAGGTGGGATAGTGGCAAGAGGCTGAAGTCCCTGAGGGGGAAGGTGATGACATGGCTGAGGGGCATGATGACGGTGAGGAGGATGATTCAGTTCAGAAGGTTTGCAACGAAGCCCTGAAGCTGGATGAAGATGGCCCTTCCACGCCCTCTACCTCAAGACCATCTTCTCTGACTGCACTGCTGGGCCAAACATTTAATGTTGCTGTCACCACAGCAGAGCTCAAGTCGGCACACACCAGGACTGAGGAAGAGGTTCGCATGTATCTGGAGGCCCCTTCACTTCCTCTCACCGATAACCCCCTTGAGTGGTGGAGCACCAACCATCATGTGTATCCTCTCCTAGCTAAGCTGGCCAAACGATAGTATCCCAGGTACGAGCGTTGCTGCAGAGAGAGTGTACTCCACTGCGGGAGACATCGTGTCAGCACAACGGAGCACACTCACGCCACAACATGTGGACCAGCTGGTCTTCCTCCATAAGAATCTGGTCATTCCAGAGCTATGAATGTTTAGTACAACTTGATTACTCACAAGTTAGTGTGTTGCATTTTGTCACTGTGTTCTACAGTACAGTAGGCTATATAAGCTGAAGCTACAGTAAGCTGTTCAAAAATGTTCATTTTGTCTTAATGATGGAGAAAAAACTTTTTACCTTGACATGTTTCGACTGCAACCTGCAGTCTTCCTCCAACTGAACACCTTGTCTTTCTAGAAAAAAATTGTCCAATTTCTACAGTATGTTGGTTCTGATCTACTTCCTAAAGGAAATAAGCCTTTCATTTATTTGTTATTGTTTAGTTCAACTTGATGAGTCACGACACAATGTGATGTATTCATTTCTGTGTTCTACAGAACATAAGCTACATACAAATAATTCTGAAGTTATAACTACACAACACAGAAAGTGCTTTGAGTTGTTGTTACTCAATAAAAGAGTTAAGTAATTCAGCAGCTGACTTTTTTAATACTGCAATCACTTTGTAGTGTATTTTCGTTTACTGTTGTGAAATGGAAAATCAATAAATCGCTAATCGGGAATCGTGATTCGAAAATCGACTGTAATCGAATCGGGACTTCAATAATCGTAATCGAATCGGGAAATCAGACAGATTAACCACCCCTACAAAACGACTAGACAATATCATTCCCAATCTTATAAATACAGACCAGACAGGGTTTATTCGCCAGAGGCAGACCCAGGACAGTATTAGAGGGACTCTGCATGTCATGCAACACATCCAAAATATTTACATAGAAGCAATGTTGATAGGGTTGGACGCAGAGAAAGCTTTTGATTCCATACGGTGGTCATTTCTTTATCAAGTTTTAACTAAGTTTGGTTTTCATGAAACCATTATCAAGGCAACCCAATCAATTTACAATAAACCAACAGCTAGAATAAAAATAAATGGCAGCTTGTCAAAGCCATTTACATTGAAAAGATCCTGTAGACAAGGGTGCCCTCTCTCCCCAATCTTATTTGCTCTGATGAAATCTTGTCTTATATACTGGTTGAGTGGTTCTATAAACAAAGGAATAAATATGCAAGGAGGGGACCAAAAACTATCTCTATTCGCTGATGATATCTTTATTTATTTAGGCCAGCCAAAGGAACCGTTACAGAGGCTGATGTAGGGCTGGGCGATATGGACCAAAAGTCATATCCCGATATATTTAGGCTGAATATCGAAATACGATATACGATATCCCAATATTTTTTCCGCAAAGTGAGAGCAAATGTTCAGTCAAAGTCAAATAAGGATTTCACTGTATAAATTATACATTAATTCTTATTAAAGTTACTATTAAAGTTCTCAGTCAAGAGCAGTGTGTGATTTCCTCTGTGTTGTGTTGTTTTATTAACATTAAATGGATGGATCTCCCCAAATTTTTAATTGTCATCATTTACTCTCTTAAGTTGTTTTAAACCTGAATAAGTTTCTTTCTTCTGTTGAAGTTATTTGGAAGAATGTGGGTAACCAAACGGTTGATGTATCCCAGTGACTTCTATAGTATATTTATTTCCTATGGAAGTCAATGCGGACCAACAACTGTCTGGTACCCACATTCTTCAAAATATCTTTTGTGTTCAGCACAAGAAATAAATGAATACAGGTTTGGAATAACATTAGAGTGAGTAAAGAATGACAAAAAAAATCTTTTTTGGTGAACAATCCCTTTAAGGACAAGCGGCTGCATGTTATTATTAGGGTTACTGTCGCTTTAAGACCAGCACGCGAAGCGTCTAATATACAGGCATATGACAAGCAGATTTCTCTCAGTTTTCTCGGTTTGCTTTCAGTTTAGACATAACCAACTTTCTTTATGTAAACCTTGTGTATTTGACAATATTAGCGCAAAAAGACTCGAAAGATAACTTAGTCCAGTATCCAGGCGCTGTTAGACAGGCTTTTAGTGCATGTGCATGTCGGGAGTTTGCGCTCCGATAAGCGCATGTTAGAACAGCGCATCAGCAGCGAATGACATGTTTAACCGGCAAGGCTTTAAATCACATGCAAATAATGAACTTTTGAGAACTGCAGTGTCCTGTTCCTCTGCGTAAACATTTAATGTGAGTATTTGTCACATTGTACACTAGGCTGTTGAGACGCAGACTGCTTCAAAAGCACTCAGCAGCTTGCTTGTAGCAAGGATCACAGCGCAAATTTGAACTGTATCGATATATGCGATATGGTCTAATTCCATATCCCATTTAAAAATATATCGATATATTTTTATATCGATATATCGCCCAGCCCTAGGCTGATGTCCACACTTTGAGAATTTGGGTTATTCCCAGGTTAAAGTTAAAGGGACAATATGTATCTTATTATCTAAAATCAATATTTTTATTCATAAATATGTCCTCAATGGTGTACAAATACCTCAGCCAATTATCTGACTTATCCTTATAAATGAAGAATTTATTATCTTTATATACATGGGACGGGTAGGTCCACGTGTCCACGTGCCGTGACTGAAACCAGCAGAAACGTAGGTGCAAAGCAGTGAGAGGCGCTTGAAACTGCACCGGCAAGTTTAAAAGTCTGGATTGCATTGTTATTATGGACCATACATATGCCGCGCCACAGGAGAAGAAAACACTGTCACCAAAAAAGTCAAAAATAGAACGTAAAAGGAAACGTGACCGTAGATTACAGAAAACAAGAGTTAATGTGGCTAATTTTATATAGCTCTCCTTTTTCAAAAACAATCCATTAGCTCAAGTTGTGAATATTTTGCTACGTGCATAGAACTGTACAGACAATGAAAATTCATTGCTATTGCTAGACATAAATTGTACAAACCTCGGTCGCTTCTCTTCTCTGCCTTTGTAAACTTTCAATTCTATCAAGATCGTCTCTCGTAGCTGCTGGGCATCTTTGTCGTTGTGGTATTGACTCTCGCTCTCCTCTTCCTCTTCGTCCACCTCCTCGCCTAGATCCCACTGATACACTGCCTCTCTGTCCATTTATCCTCCCCTCAAAGTGATCATAGTGCTACTACATAGTGGCGAGACGGATCACAAAACTTATCACGGATCCGCGGTTTGATTAAAGTCAATTTTATTTTAAAATGATTACTCACTCACTCTTGAGCGTCTGGCGCGAGTGATTTCAAAGTCAATGTAAAGATGCGTTTATGCGCGTCTAGAGGTCCTGCGGCGGTCCTGTTTAGCGCGGCGCGGAAGACGCGCGTCCAGTTTGCGCGAATGAGGCGAATTGCTATCACAGATAATGTCTTTTCTATCATTTCACTGTAGCTCAGCATCGCGATGTAAAGTTAACGTTATTGCATGATCACAGTTCATATGCGTGGGGAAAGATAAGCTATTAGAGTAAAAATATTGCGTTAGGCTACTTCAGTTAATAAGAAAAAAGATTTTTCAATTCCTGCAAATGCAGTGATGAAGTTCATGTTCTCATGATTTATTTTTATGAATTAAAATGTTTCACAAATCGCACCCTGGGCATAACTAATTACATATTTCATGTTTTTCACAGTCAGTAATTCATACTGTAACATTCGTTTGTTTGTGGTCATGTTGCAGTTTGTTTGAAATAACACACCTGTTCACCTGAATGAAAACTCGACGAAGTGCTATTAGAAGACATCCTGTCTAGGGCTGGGCGATATGTCCTAAAAAAAAATCCCCGATTTTTTCACAAAAAATTCGATTTACGATTTAAATCGATTTTTTCCCCCCCTATTTAAAAACAATCTGCAGATGACAAATAAATTGTTCAAAACAAGTTTTAGCTTTATTTAATTATATAAAGTGCAATCAGAAACAACAAGCCAAGATGGTAGGCCCTGCCCTGCCTTTGTAAACAGTGAAAATGTAACATAACATAAAATGGGTGGATTGGGATTGGTGGGGATGTAAAAAACACTTGCATCACAATTATAAGTGTATTGTGATTGTCAAACCAGTTTTTGACTAAACAGAATTTTATTAAGTTTAGTGACAACACAATGTTTACATGGTACACGGACTGCTACTGTTTATTGCTTGACACAAATTTCACAATTTCAATTCTTGTGATTTGATTCTGATCTTGATTCAATATCGATTCCTTTGGATAAATATTAGGTACAGTAGATACGTTAAATGTGTTATGTTAATTTTTCTCCAAAAAAAACTCACCTACTGTAAACATACAGAGCCCTACCAGCTGGTATTATAATTAAAGGTTAAAAATAACATCTCAAATTTATTTTAATGCGTTTTTTATAATGACAACGTTATATTATTTTATGATATAGGTAAAAATATAATAAATATGTAATATAGTTATATTTAGCAAAATACTCCTCTCTACAGACAATTGTTTAAAGAGGTCATGACATGGGTTTTTTTATTTTTATTATTATGTTCCCTTAGGTGCAATTATAGTATAACTATAGTTTTTTTTACAAAAAACTTTTAAAATGTAGTGATTTATGACCTTTTCCCACCCTGTTTCTCATCCTCTGATTCAAACAGTCTGTTTTGGGGGTGTTTCCCCTTTAAAGGAACACTTCACCTCTGGAAAGATGAATGTGTATTTAAAATGGGTCATTTATGTAGAAGAAATGTGAAATTATTTTTGAATTTGGAGCCTTCTAGACTGAGAAAAGCCAGAAAATGTATTTTTGGCTTATGGGGATGAAAGACAACAACTCCCAGAATGCACTTGCTTCGCTGCCCTAGAAGGCCACGCCTACCGGTAAGAGATCGCAGTAAACAACAAGGCTATGCTACTAGTGAGTCTCCGTGAGTCTGCCCGGTATTTTGATGTCGCCCAAAATGTCCAGGATTCGCGGCTTTAGCATTCTACAGTCGCCATTCATTATGTTTACTGTGACGAGCAGGAACGAGACTGACGGCCGCGGGTGAACGATGCGAGCCCGGTGGCGTGATTACTGATGAGTGGCGCCGGCGCCTGTGAGACGTACGCACCGGTCTGGTATCTCTCACGGAGGAGCGGGAATTTTCTTAGCAATGTTAAAACGCACATCAACCGATCACTTGTTTAGCGTTCATGTAAACACTACATTCAGATTCACCAATCGGAATGAGTTCAGTTAGATTGAAACAAAGGTGTGCATGTTAACAATGAATGGCGACTGCAGAAAGCAAAAGCCGAATCCCGGAAATTTTGGACGATCTCGACGGCAGGACATGTCCGGGAAAAAGAGGATGGTAACCCCTACTACTCAGCTTTCTCCACAGAATAAGAAACTGTTAGCTTAGCTTCCAAATAAAAAAAATGGCTGACACTATATGTACATTCTGTGAGTGAGATCCCACCCTCTATGGGCGGGTTGAAAACATGCAGATCTAGCGCCTTCTACTGGATAAATGATGAGCTAGTGTTTGTAGTCTTACCCTTATTCAAAGAAATTTGACTTCCTGCTTTTTATGACGCAAAATGACGATTTTTGCGTCATAAAAAGCAGGAAGTGGAACACTTAAATCCTTATTTCTCCCATCTCAGGGGAAAATAAGGGAATAAACCATGACCATTCGAAAATGTGACTGTGTTTCTAAAGATACAAAGTCTAATGCAAATGGGTGAAGTGTTCCTTTAAGAGTTCAGTGTTAATTGGCTAACGTCAGTGCCTATGCATCAATTATTAACGCCCCCAGCCAGAACATTTGCGGATTCGGCGCAACTGTTTAGTAGCGGGTGATGCATGCGAAGCGATGGCTCTTGCAATGATAAAACCTTATTATGTTTGAGCCGGAATCAGATGAGGAATCAGAGGAAAATGAACCATCACCACAACAACGAAGACTGGATCAGCCCGTGTCCACATGGAAAGTGAAACTATATTGAATTAATAAAAAAATTGTAACCCGAGACACTTGAAAACGGATTATTGTTGCATAATTATCCTATAGCTTAATTTGCTAACAGTTTAACATTATTTAACTAATTTCAATGAAATGATAGGGTGTACCACGGACAAAAATGCATGCACAGGCCATATTTGAAGATGCAGCATTGATAAAGGCAACATTTTAAATTTTCTATCACATGTAGGCCTACTAGACAGGCGACATATTTTCAAGATTCTCTAATACAAATGTGTTTATATTAGCCAGTGATAAAAAGTAAGTTTGCGACGTCGTTGTTGAGCCCAGAATAGTCGGCACGGACTTATCTTTGAGCAACAGTTTTCTAGCAAAGCCAGCATCATATTGGGATTTTTTTTATCAAAACAGTCATCCTTATAATCAGTGTTGGGGGTAACGAGTTACAAAATAACGGATTACAGTAACGATATTACTTTTTTGGGTAACGAAGTAAAGTAACGCATTACACTAAAAATATCAGTAACTATACTACTTTACTAGACTATAGGAACGCGCTTTCCTGCGTTACCCAAGCCGTGTTTGCATGTGTGTAAAGCTCTGATCTGTCGAAGTGGTGCGTGCACGCCTGTGTGTGTGTGTGCTTGCCTGAGCACCGTTGCCATAGAGATCGATTTGAGTGACGTAGCTGCTGGTGCGAAGGACAGAGAGGAATGGAGATGGAGACGGAGACGCGAGTTTCGGCCAGTGGCGATATTCACATTACTTTCAGTTTTTTGCCCGAAAGGACAAAAATATTTGCCAGAAATTCACTCTATGCCCTGGCAGGCAAGTACTGGCCATCGGGACTACCGGGAGATTCACGGCTTTTTGGGCCGATCCGATGCATCTAAAACTTTTTTGTTCGTTTGTCTTAACGGCTCATAAAACTCGTACATCGGCGGCCCATTCGTTTTGTTTTGCTTAATTGGCGGCGCTGGGTAAGTGCCGGTGTAATGCATTGGTTAAAAAAAGTCAGCGTTAGTTTTTTTTCTGACAGACCGGCCCATGAAACACGTAGATTGGGCCCATTGGTTATTTTCTTGATTGACACTGGATTGGCCCAATCACATCTTTAAACGCCTCCCCCTTTGGGCTTTGAGCGAGCGTGCAGTGTCAGTGTATCGGTCAAAATCTCTTATATACAGTCTATGGTCAAAATACAGATGGAGAAGAAAGTTTCAGTTTTGCAGTTTCCGTCAAAATAAAATATAATGTTTATCTCTGTCCAGCCCTGATCATGTGTCTACCACCACGGACATAATCCTGTTGTTTGTAGATTTTACAGTGAGGCATATTTCTTTGTGCAGAGAGGGATATTGTTATTTTATATGGTTTTACATGCCATTTTTATAGGCTACATTTATAAACACTATGCGGACATGCAGGCTAAGTGATGATAGGGCTATGTTTGTCCATGTATCTACACGGTAAATTAAGAAACGGGAAAGTAAAGTAATAAGTAGTGAAGTTACTTTTCAAATGCAGTAACTAGTAAAGTAATCTCATTACAATTTACAGAAGTAACTAGTAACTAGTTACTTTTTTTGAGTAACTACCCCAACACTGCTTATAATGTATAGAGCAAACGCTTACATTAACACTGCAGTGACTGGGACGTCCGCAAAAAATAAAGTGCATCCATTTTTCCCTGACGTCTGGATCTTTCGGCAGCGTATTCAAAGTTGTTGTTTGTCCACAGCCAGGAACAGCACATCTGCGGCATCGTACTTTCCCTGTACACAGACCCACTCGCTGTCCGTCGACTGAACACTTGTGAGGCACGCAGCACGCGGGCGCGACAATGATACGAAATGAGCGTAGTTGTCTTGCGCTTTAAGCGTAGTTGTCTTGTGCTGGAGGCGGTCTATATGCAAACGCTGGTACGTCACTTCGTACAGTGACGTCACTTCTTACCATGGATCCATAACGAGCTGTATTTAGAGCTTGATTAAATAAATGATTCGTTTATAATGGGGAGGAAGTCTTAAGCTATGAAACTTGCAGGACGTTTTAATGGTACAAAGACCTCTAATACTGTATACCAAAAGATCAAGGCAAATTTGGTTTCTCATGTCATGACCCCTTTAAGTCCAACTAGCGTGCTATGGTCATTAAATGGCTTTCCTGAGGTAAACGTAACGTTACGTGACTGAGCTGTTTATGGACCGGTTGAAAAACACTTGATCGATCGATTTTATTACATTTTGGTAAGTTGAACTGTATCTTTCAAATGACCTATTGATCATTCGTGTTTAGTTGGTAGTAACAGATGATCGGTTCACGAGCCGCTTGAACTGAGGTCTGTCACGTCACATTTACGCCAAAACGGTGTTTATTGTTTGAATTTTGTAATTAAATTGACAGAATCTGAGAGCTGAGAATTTGTTATATATTAATAGTACCGTAAGCTTCTCTGTCGGCGTCAGTGTCCTCTTTGCTTCGCGATATTCTCTGCGTGAGAAAATGGATGTGTGGCGTGAGAGCGTGTGGAAAGTGACAACTGCAACTGCGGCTGAACAGAGTCTGAACTACAAACTGAGTCTAACGATGAATGCGTGAGAGTTGGCAGCTCTGCAGATTCAGTTTGCAAATGTTTTTGGCGGGTGTGCTTGTGCAGCCGCGGTCTTGTTCATTTGCCATGTTGTTTGTGTAGCTCTATGGCAAACGCGCTGAGCGCGTCCGGAACTACGGGAGCCCAGAGGGGAGCGTATGCGGATATTATAGATAAAACCGATTTTCATTCAAACATATCGACGTACACTACACATTCGAGTTAATAGATTTATCGCCCAGCCTTAATTATACGATACTGAAGAGGGGGAGAAAAATAAATAAAAATAAATAGATTTTTTGAAAATATGAATCGATTTGACCTAACAACTCGATTTTTTAAATCAAATCGATTTTTTTCCCAGCCCTAATCCTGTCAAAGCTTTTTGGTACATATCGCCTACCGTAGATGCAACGCGCATTTGAAAAAGCGAGGCGCTGGAGAGCAAAATTAGTTTGAATGCAAAATACAAATTCACCACTAGATGGGAGTAATTTCTACATATTGTCCCTTTAAATATTAAAAAAAAACTCAGGTTTTGACCTTTAACTTTGAACCTTCTAGAGAAATACAAAACAAATATAATCTTAAATGGGGCCAGAATTCTATGAAATACCTTGGGGTGATTTTATGTAGAGACACTACAGCACTATTTAAACTTATGGGCCATTAAATTCAAAAATTAAGTCTGATATATCAAGCTGGAGTCTTATCCCTTTTCTAGGGCTAATAAACAGAATTTAATCAGTAAAGATTAACATTTTGCCACGCCTCTTGTACCTTTTCCAAACCCTCCCTATTGAAGGTAATAAACAACAATTTGTTGAATGGGATAAAATACTTTCTCGTTTTATATGGCAGGGGAAAAAAAACAAGGATAAAATACAACAATTTACAACTTGCAAAGGATAAGGGAGGCCTGGCACTGCCATGTCTAAGAGATTACTACTATGCTGCCAAGTTAAAACCCTTGGTATGTCTAGATGTACCCCAACTTTTACAGCAAAATGGAAAGACATCGAGGAGGCTAAAACTAATGGCCCTCCAATACAAGCCATGGTAGCAGATAAGAGATTACTGGCTCACCTGACAGATAAAGATAATCCATGGATAAAACTAACTTTCAATATCTGGCATCAAGTTTGTAAAAATAATAAACTAACCAAGGCAAGGCAGTGGCGATGTTAAGATGGTGTGCCTATGACACAGAATTTGTTTGTATGATAAAAGATTTCATGAGTGAGCAGAGAAAGGCCTCACTTCTTACATTCATTTACACAACGGACAATTAACAGACTTTCAAACTCTCAAGGTAAAACATGGCCTGGTAAATCAAGACTTCTATCGGTATCTACAAATGAGAAATAGATATGATGAAATCACAAAGGGAAGCGCAGACAGACGGGACAGCATCATTCTGAATATATTCCGGTTAGCTTATAATGTGAATACTATTACAAAAATCATAACAAGTCTGTACCAAGGTCTCCAAGAAAGTAAACCAATAAACACGCAATACGTCAAAAAGAAATGGGAAAAGGAAATAGGCACAGCAATAGATGAGAATGACTGGGAAGTAATGTGTAAAATTCAGTGGAAGACAACTTACTCGTTAACTTGGAGAGAATTTGGATGGAAAAACATAATGAGATTTTTTATTACCCCTGTTCAGAAAGCCCACCAAAACATAGGAACAGGGTGCTGGAGACTGTGTGGCGATAGTGACGCGAATCATCATCACCTATTCTGGGCCTGCCCAAAAGCATGTACCCTTTTGGCAAGAGGTACACAGATGCTTAGCAAATATTTTTCGAACTAATATACCTTTTGATTTCTTGCACATGTACCTAGGCCTAGAACCCCCAAATCTGACTTTAACTGCAGATACGCATCTGGTTAGGATTCTGTTATTGTCAGCCAGAAAAGCCCTGACAAGAAAATGGCTTCAACCAGACCTACCGGATGCTGAAGAATGGTACAACACTATATATACCAAATATATATAATGGAGAGACTCACTATGACCTTAAGATTAGAAAAGGATAAATGTATTGGTCTCTGGTATAACTGGACTGAGTATATAAGAGCAATAAGACTGGATCTTGTGTGAGGGCTGAGCAGCGTGGGCAGATGACAGGGTTGGGATGGGAGTGGACAACAGGAGAGAGAGGATTGAAAAACTTTAGTAAGCAAAATATGAGATTATATCAACTTGTACCGTTTGTATATAGTTCTCTTTTTTTTCATTACTTGTTGGCTTTTTGTGAATGCACATGCATGTATATATTTAAGAAAAATGTGTTATTTATATATAAAATAGTTATATTTATATATAATATAAATCATATAAAAATATATATGCATTATATAAATGCAAATATTTCTCAAATATATACATGCATGCGTGTGTATTTATATATACAAAATAATTATACACAATACACACACATATATTATGTAAACACAAACTTTTATTTTGGATTCGATTAATCGCAATTAATCGTTTACAGCCCTATTTCAAAATGACCAACGAGTTTCAATATTTTTCCTATTTAAAACTTGACTTTTCTGTAGTTAAACCGTGTACTAAGATCGACGGAAAATGAAAAGTTGTGATTTTCCAAGCCTATATGGCTAGGAACTACTCATTCCGGCGTAAGAATCAAGGAACTGTGCGGCCGTACCATGGGTGCAGCAGGCGTAATGATATGACGAAGCACTTGCCGTCAACAAACCAACGTGACAACCTGTTTGCACAGCGTGCCTTGTAGCATGGAGACATTTGTGAGAGACGATTTAGATGACATCTAAACAGACCCGAACACCATACAAGGGTTAATTAAACTATACGCTACCTCACCAGAACTCTACAACAAAACTACTAACGTTATATACTGTACAAGACGAATGATTGAGGAAACCTAGCACTCACTGATTGCATTTCACAGGAAGATAACAACGGCAGTGCTTTTACAAAAAGCAAAATTGTTATACAGTACTTCCAGTATAAAATGGTTGATCAAAAATGAGCCGCGGTTACGAGTCATCCAAAAATATTTTTAATGATATTCGGGGCGCGGTCGGTCGGGTCGTTTGAAATAAAGATGCCAATTAAACCTTTGTAATTTATATAGTACTAGACTCAATGTTCTATGAAATACATAGGTGTACACTTTATTGGCTGAATAACTGGCGTGAGGATGACGCACAAGCTCAGTCTGCAGAGATGAACATGGGAAATCCTAATTTAGCCTACCTTTTGAATGTTGAGCTGTATTAACTTTTGAATAAACACCAACACGTTGAACTGAGCAATGCCATTGTGCCATTTTAATAGGCTACTTTTAAATGCATATACTGTAGCTAATGTCAGTTTTATGTATTTGCTGAGAGGGGGCGGGGTTTTTGTTGGGAAAGTCGGGGGAGCGACGCACACTTCGATTAGACTGGATAAACACACGCAGCATCTTAAATTGTTAAGAAAATTAAACTAAATAAATAAATAAATCAAGCCTTTATTAAAAAACACTAGGCGATATCATACAGCATTCAGAAAAATGCGCACCCCTAGTTCCTCCGTCTATGGCCCATGACGCTACGATGAGCATTTACTAGCTACTTTAAACAAATGCGGGTCAGGAAGCGGGTCGGGTACAATATTTTCTTTCTTTTTTTTTGCGGTCCGAGTTGCGGGCGGGTTAGTTGAAAACGTCGGTCGGGTGCGGGTTGTTTATACATTGACCCGCGCATCACTTACAGCCATGGGTGATGATGATGATAGTAGTTCCTAGCCATATAGGCTTGGAAAATCGCAGCTTTTTATTTTCCGTCGATCTTAGTACACGGTTTAACTACAGAATAGTCACGTTTTAAATAGAAAAAATATTGAAACTCGTTGGTCATTTTGAAAGAAATGCTACTGGACCCATCAGAATCAATGATCTATGCTAAGCTATGCTAAAACTGGTACCGTCAGAACCGGAGTTCGGCTGAATGGATTCGAAAACGGTAAAACTCAACTGTTTAACTCTGGGGGAGTTGTAAAATGAGCCTATTTCCAAAAAAAGTGGAGTATCCCTTTAATGCTAAATTTATTTTGGTCTTGGACTAAATTATATGTTTGAAAAAGTGCATAATTCACACTTTATTTCTGTTTTTGAATCATATGCAAGTGTCTTTAGCAGATAAATGTCAAAAAAGTATGCCTCCAATGTTAACTGATAAATGTGCAAAATCTTTATTTGGAATTTGACCATTGTGAGCGTAATTAGTAATGCTGTGGTTTGTAGTACTGCGGGACGCAGTCGGACACGCTTGGGCTAAATCCGAAATCTCCCCCATACCCTCAAATAGGGCGTTATTTAAGGGGACAGTCATTTGTAGTGGTATCAGAAACATCTCTGGTTACGCATGTAACCTTAGTTCCATGCGAGGGAACGAAACGCTGCGTTTATGCAATGGGAACACTTCCAAGTGTTGCGTCATGAAGCACGTGTAAAATCAGTCCAAAGAATGAGCGGGACGTCAGGTGACGTCATAGACCAGGAACTATAAATCACCCCTGTGAACGCAGAGCATGACAGCTTCTGAAAAGCCTGAAGCAAGTCGATCAGGGCATGCAGGAAGTATGGCAGGCGAACGCAGCGTTTCGTTCCCTCTCAGGGAACTAAGGTTACATACGTAACCAGAGACGTTCCCTATCAAGGGAACTCCCGCTGCGTTTACGCAATGGGAACAACATACCCATTACACCATAATGACAAGTGCCGGTTCTGTGTGAAGACCTTGCGCACACTAGAACCCCAGAGGGCTCCGAGGAGAAACGATTTCTCAAAAGCATTCCTGCCCCGGAGGAACCCTCAGAAGCCTGATAGCCTCAGCGTCAGGACTTCTTGTCCAAGTTTCATTAGAGATAACGACAGTCCTCAGATCTTGCCTAACTCTAACTAACCCTCCTCGGAGGATCGTTGGAAAAAGCAGGCACCTCGGCGCCCTGAAACGGCGACCCGGCAGGGAAACCGAACTGACTGCTCTACGACCCTCCTCGGAGGATCGCTTGGGGACGCTGACACCTCGGTGTCCTGAAAGGCGAACCGGCAGGAAAACCGAACTGGCAGCGTTGCGACCCTCCTCAGAGTCGCACCCCAGAGGGCGCCGAGGAAAAACGATTTCTCAAAACCGTCCTACCCCGGAGGGGACCACCCTCAGAAGCCTGCAGCCTCGGCGTCAGGCCTCTTTTCTTTCTTTTAGCTTTTTTAGAGATAAAACAGTCCTTAGATCTTGCATATCTCTAACTGGCTAGACTGTGACCGCCACCCAGGTCCCTCTCGATTGTGGATGAGCCTGAATGGCGACGCACTTTTTTGCAGCACTTTATGCTGCAAGGAGCTTTAGTAGGCTGAGACTGCCACCGCCCAGCAGTCTCAGGAACATTAGATCGGTGAGGAAGAAAGCTCTGGAACGCCGCTAAATAGTTTATTTCTTCGCTTATTTGAAAGCGGAGAGTTCAGAAGAACAGACATGTTTTATATTATTTTTCTTTACATCAGAAAAACTTTATATATCAGTCCGTGGCCACCAGCAGGAAACAACCGAACTGCCAGCACGGCGACCCTCCTCAGAGAGTCGCCCTCCAGAGGAAAAACGATTTCCAGTTACAGTCCCTCCCCAGTATAGTTTATCTGTTGCGCGACGCAATTCTCGAATAGCGTCAGCGCTGACATCCTCTCATTCACTGCCCAGCAGTCTCAGGAACATTAGATCGGTGAGAAAGAAACCTTTGGAACGCCGCTAAATAGTTTATTTCTTCGCGTATTTGAAAGCGGAGAGTTCAGAAGAACAGACATGTTTTATATTATTTTTCTTTACATCAGAAAAACTTTATACATCACTCCGTAGCCACCAGCAGGAAACAACCGAACTGGCAGCGCAGCGACCCTCCTCAGAGAGTCGCCCTCCAGAGGAAAAACGATTTCCAGTTACAGTCCCTCCCCAGTATAGTTTATCTGTTGCGCGACGCAATTCTCGAATAGCGTCAGCGGTCAGCGCTGACATCCTCACATTCATCCATGTCCATATAAATATATATATATACACACTTTACCGACCAGCGCTGGCTAATAATATTTATCTATTATTTATGATGGCTGGTGGGTAACATCGGGGTTATAATGACGCCGACTCAGGAGAGAGATAGCTTGCAAGCGTCTCTTTAACCCGAGGCTCTGTCATACCATGATACTAAATACCCATAACATTACTATAGAACAGGGGTGTCCAAACTACGGCCCCCAGTTTTTATTGGCCCGCGGCAAATTTTTAAAATATAATTGAATATGGCCCACACAAGAAGCTTGAGCTCAACTCTGTTGCACTTCTCAGTTTCAACACTAGATGGAGCCAGGCAGCCAGCCACAGAAACAGTGCAACCGTTACCGCTAGAAAAACTTTTACCGCGAGCACCAGAAATGGCAGCACCCAAGAAACGAAAAATAGCAAGTGAGTGTAGAAGATTTCAAACACGGTGGGAAAATTCATATTTTTTCAAAGAAATCAACGGAAAATGTGTCTGTTTGATTTGCAATGAAGATGTTGCTGTGATGAAAGACTATAATGTCCGTCGGCACTATGAAACTAAACATCAGAGCTACACATCGTACACCGGTGCCGAACGAACACAAAGTCAAGCAAATGGCAGCTAGTCTGCAAGCTCAACAACAGTTTTTTTTTCATGCTAACAAAATACAGGAAAACGCCACAACAGCAAGCTATGAAGTCGCTAAACTTATTGCTCAGAACGGCAAACCGTTCTCAGACGGCGGTTTCATAAAGCAGTGCCTCAAAGTCACAGAAATAATGTGCCCGGAGAAAGTGCAGGATTTCAACATCGTGAGCTTATCCAGAAATACAGTGGTGCGGAGAATAGAGGACTTGTCAGCTAACGTGAAACTTCAGCTGAGAGACAAAGCTGGTGCTTTTGACTTTTACTCGATAGCATGCGATGAGAGTACAGATGCTACAGACACTGCGCAGCTGTTAATTTTTTTGCGGGGAGTAGATGATAATTTTTGCTGTACGGAGGAGCTGCTTGATATGATGAGCCTAAAAGGCACAACGACGGGTAGAGATTTTTGAAGCTGTGTCAGAGGCAGTTGAAAAGATGGGGCTTAAATGGGATAAGCTCTGTGGAGTAACCACCGATGGAGCTCCGGCCATGACGGGCGATCGCAAAGGTATGGCATCGATGGTGTGCGCCAAGGTAAAAGAGAGCGGAGGTGAGGCTTTTAGGATGCACTGTATAATCCACCAAGAAGCACTATGTGCCAAGACTGTCCAGTTGGGCGATGTGATGAACACTGTCGTAAAAACTGTCAACATAATTCAAGCTAGAGGACTGTACCACAGAGAATTTCAAGCTTTCCTTTCTGATGTGGATGCTGAATACGGGGATCTACTCTACCACTCTGAGGTGCGCTGGCTGAGCCGTGGCTATGTGCTGCAGCGCTTTTATTCGCTGAGATCAGAAATCGATCAGTTTAGGAAAGAGAAGGGCCGACCTCTTCATGAACTGAGTGACCCTCTGTGGCTGGCCGACCTGGCATTTTTAGTTGATCTTACTCATCATCTGAATACACTGAACAAGAACCTACAAGGCAAAGAACAGCTGGTGCCACACCTGTATGCGCACATGAAAGCCTTCCGTGTAAAGCTCCGCCTGTTTGAGACACAACTACGAAGCTTTAATGTTGCACAATTCCCTGCACTGTCTGAAATCAAGTCTGCTTTTCCAAATGCCGACCTTTCTGCTAAAAAGGAGAAATATGTGTCTGTGATTGCATCTCTCGTGACCGAATTCAACCAGCGTTTCCAAGATTTTTCTGTCATTGAAAAACAAATCAAGCTGTTCTTGACCCCCTTCCTGGTGGATGCAGAAGAAGTGGAAGAGAGTCTGCAGTTAGAACTGATTGAAATGCAATGCGATGATTCTCTGAAGAGTCAACATCAGCTTCTCTCCCTCCCTGACTTCTATCAGAGTTTGGATAGTGCCAAGTTTCCTCTGATGAGACGTCAGGCAAAAAGAATGATGAGCCTGTTCGGCTCAACATACATATGTGAACAAACATTTTCTCTGTTAAATCAGAACAAAAGCAGATTGAGAACCAGAATGGCCGATAGCCATCTCTGTGAAGTCCTTCGTGTCTTAACCACCAAACTTTCCCTGACATGTCAGCCATCCTTTAATCCAAATGACAGCATCACTGCTCCCACTGAGTGCAATGTTCTTCACATTATAGAATTATCAGTTCATATTAAACAGCAATAATGCTAAAAGCAGCGCGCGTGTGACCTAGTACCACGGACAGCGGCGCCGCGCAGAGATCTGCCACATGAACGCGTTTCCCCCCGGGGGCGAGCGCTGTGAGTTGGTTGTTGCGCGAGTGTCTTGCTGCACCTTCCTCGTTGTCGCTTTTGAATTGTGTGCGTTAGTTTTGAAGTATTTTTTATTTGTGAGAATTGTTCTTTAGGCGAATTAGCAGTCTCTTGAAATTGCCTCAGATTATTAGTCTGACAAGTCCTGCTAAATATGGTAAACCTTACAGTTTACACATGTTCATGTTTTCATGTGCCACCTGCAGGCCTGTCGTTCCAGTGCACGAGCAGTGCAGTTCCAGTTATTAACCTGACTCTTTGCAAACACACACAACTGACATTGTATTTCATTCATACCACACTTTTTACTTTAATAATAAACAGTTATTTATTCATTTTAAATTTTAAAACCTAAACTGTTTGTTCCTGTTCCTTTTTATGTTGAGACCTTGAGTAACAAGCCAGGTCGTAAAAATGCAGTATTCATGTGTCAATATAGTGTGTGGCCCGGCCCTTTATTAATTTTTCTGTATTTGGCCCTCACTAAAAAAAGTTTGGACACCCCTGCTATAGAAGAAGTTTGGGGATTTTTTTTTTTTTTTTTTTTATTGGCATAACTTCACACGTACAAAACCCAAACAAAGTGTAAAAGACATAAAACATACAACATACAATGATTGTTTGATATTATAAAAATATGGAGAGAGCATGTTTCACACATTCAACATTTAAAAAAAAAAAAAAAAAAAAAAAAAAAAAAAAAGGGGTTGGTTACCATGAGGGTGGAAAAGGAGGGCGTGTATGTGCGTGCGAGTGCGTGTGTGTGTGTGTAGGAATAAACATGACCGTGCGTGTAAGTTTGTGTATGATTAAGTGTTCTGTGTTTGAATGTTGAGATCAGCAGGACTGGTGTAGTATTGGTTGTTATAATTAAAGTTAAAGTACTGTCCCATAGTTATAAGAGGGGATGAGTTGGGTTGGGTTGGGTCAGGCTCAACGGATCTTTCCTCAGACTGCTCCAGCCCTCACCGGGGCCGAGGAACACAGTAATCCCAGGGGTGGAGTGGGGCTTCGGGGGGGATGGGGGAAACCCAGAAACCCTCCCCACCTCTGCCCTCCCCTGCTCCCATCATCAGTTGTTGCTCATTTACACACCCCACTATCCCTGTAATATGTGCCTTCTAAGTCTAAATGAGGTCTAAATGCATGAAGTTTGGGGATTTAAACACAAATAGAAACCGGTTTATTCCACGATCTCGACACCTCAGTGTGGAGATAGGGAAAAAAACGGCAATCCCCGACGAGGAGGATGAGATAGAGTTTTCCTTATATTCTCACTCTCATAATGTTCGGCTGGCCAGTAAATATTTAACTTAGCAACAGCACTAGATAAAACCTCCTTCTATAAGCTCCTCTTTATTCAACAGAGTTATGAGCAGACTTGATTTATTATAGAAACTCATAAACATCTGCCTTATTATATATATATATATATATTCTTTATTGTTTTGTTCTCTCTTTCTTAACAAAATGATGATGGGTGTGTCGCTGCTCCTGATATAACGTGGGCAGGGAACAGAACGCTCGCTTGCTCTTTTTTTGCCATAAAATATATATTGCAACTTGACAGACAACAATAAATAAGACCGATTCACACAGAGAGTACTTCGCTGAAGAAACGTTCGGGGGTGATTTATAGTTCCTGGTCTATGACGTCACCTGACGTCCCGCTCATTCTTTGGACTGATTTTACACGTGCTTCATGACGCAACACTTGGAAGTGTTCCCATTGCGTAAACGCAGCGGGAGTTCCCTTGATAGGGAACTATAGTGGACATTATTGAGTGGACTTATTCAATCCCACATTGCACTGCAATAATGAGTGTGCAACCGATGTACGCTCAACGGCTGTCCGAATTCGCTCACTCGTTTTCATTCACTCCAAGTGAAAAGTATCAGTGGACTAATGTGAGGAATAGTGAATGAGGCTTTAGGGGGCGATTTCAGATTCAGCCTTTAAGAAAAGTAAAATTTATGTGCATGGGGGGTGGCCGGGTGGGTGAAAAGAAATCGGATTGGCAAGATAGTTAAATCTTAAAACCAGGCTCAAACCCATACAGCAACAGTGTCTGCCCAGATCAAACCCACATCAGGTACGCGTAGAGTCTCCATGTACCAGATGTTGCCCGGATCTGGGCCGACACTATGTAGCTGTCAGGGAAATGAGTGATCAATCTCTAAAATAGCTAAACTTGATTGAAACATTTGCAAAAAGGCCTAAAACCATTGAGTAGGGATGGAGAAATTAAGCCTCAAATCTTTGAATCTTTTCTCTGATTGTTTCTAAAGATTCAAAGAATCAAAGCGTGTTGAAAACAGTGCCATCTTGTGGCAGGTAAAATTTACAGCAGCCATAAACCTGAGTGCGCAGCTCTTTTGTTTTATAGGTTAAGCACAAATAAATCCTGACAAGAATAACTGCATTTAGATTTCTGATAACATAATTCACATATTAAAGTGTGGCAATAAAAAAAAAAAAAACTATAATAATAACATATATTATAATATAATATATAATAATATCAACAGAGTTGTTTGAGGGAAATAAATTTAGCTCGAATTAAAGTTTTTTTTATACTGTTTACATAGGAGAATATAAGATACAAATATAGCCTATATTACATTTATATATAAAAATGTTAGTAAATGGGCTTAAAAAAAAGTTCCATAAACCCATAGAATAGTGGTCTGGGTTCAAACATTTCTTTACGCAAAGTGAAGCATTCATGTGATTAAAATAATAGGCTACGCGCTCTTGGACAAAGCCACTCAGTGAGTGACTGGGGTAATGTAAAAAAAAAAAAAAAAAAAAAAAAAAAGTCACAAAGCATCCAGCACATCAGAATGCTCAGTTACTGTACGTGCATCAGATTTTCTAAGAGCGTGTAGGAAAGATAGTCGATTTGTACAGCATTAGATTGTTCCCACCAAGATACAATAGAGCGCAACAAGTGGTATTAAGGCAATGATTGGAGAATTTGGCCATTTCTAATTATTTGGAGGGGGGGGGGGGGGGGGGGGTGCTCTTATCAAGCTCTTATCAAACGCAAGCTCTTATCAGCCCCATCCAGTGCATTTAAATGTGATTATTAATACTGGATAATTTCACACGCACGTACTTTCGTGTCCCTTATCAGATCTGAATCCCGACCTGACGATTTTTTACAGCCATGTACGGGATAAGATAATCCCCCGGATTCATAGACTAGGTTTAAACCTAGTCCCAGAATAAATTGGCCTGGTTGAGCTGCAGAAGACCGTGTTGTCGCTATGTCAAAGAGACACTAGGTGGGTTTCCTTTACAGATTTGCGCAAAACTTTTGCAATTTTTTCTAAATGTTGACAAAAAACTATTGTGAAATGACTCCGTTCCCATTAACCGATGTTATGCGACTAAAAACATTTTTTCCTCTCGCGTGAAGTCATTTAAAAAAAATCATGGCAACGGACGTTGGTAGGTTTATGTATATCCCAGCCATCGCACTAGTCATTATTATTAATCAAAGGAGACGTAGGCGTGTTATCCAAGCAGTAATGGCAAGGAAAGACCCTTATACTTGTGAGCGGCACATACTGTATGAGGTGTTTCTCCCTCATATCTGCTTCGAGGTCTTTTTCGAGAGTTTGGGAAATATTTATTTCGAATTGCCAAAAAAAAAAAAAACCTCATGAGAGTGCAAAAACTTTTTTTGCGATAAATGGGAGTTTTTGCGAAATTGATGCGTTTCCATTGGGTGTATTTTCAGTTTGTGCAATTTGAAGGGTAATTAAAACGCGGCTACAGTTTTTTCCACAACATATCCAAAACACGTTTGTTTGACCTTCCTAAGGCTGAGGAACTTAAGAGTGGTTAAAATTTATTTTAACATGGTCAGGGTCTGAATCTATGGGATTAATATCCTGCCATGATTCAAAACTGAAAATAAAGTTCTGAAAGGTTGAAACTAAGTGTTCGAAAACTCAAAATCTTAAAAAAAAAAGTTTTGCAAGATCGAAAAATAAGATTTGCAAGCTTGCAAAATGTAAAAAAATAAGAATATCTCTGCAAACATTATGTTGTTTTTGAGATTTCCTTCTTCAGAACTGCAAAACATTTTTTACGATGTTGCGCAATTTTTTTTCCAGAGTTTCAAATTTGTCAGTGTTCTCCCACTGTATTAGCCTGGGAAAACCCAGACCACTCTCAGTTGTAACTGAGTAAGGGTCTGGCAAAGCTCCATAGACAATTCATTTCCACAGGGGCGTCACCAACGGACGTCGGATAGATCTAAAACCAATCAGAGCGATGAATGACATGACGTATGCAGAGCGACGCAGAAACATCTCGAGACTCTCAGCAATTCTCTGTTTGTGTTAACGAAAATTACAATTTTAAATCGCTTGAAACAGACGCGATAACTGATTCGAACGAGTGATATTGTGATGTTCAACGGCGGCATCCATCTTTGTAATGTACAAAATCTGCGTCACCGTCTCTGCTCTGTCGTCATCGTGTAAAGCCCGCCCAAACGTTTCTGATTGGTGCCGCGATTTCGACGGATTGGAAATGGGTTTCAATGGGCTCTTTGCCAGACCCACTTGCAGAGCAAATCTAAATTTGCTGGAAGTGGTCTGGGTTTTCCCAGGCTACCACTGTATAGTTTGTTTTCCAGATTTGAAACCTTGAAACCCGTGATCTGAAAACGGGTGTGCGAATAGGTGAAAAAAAGTTTTGAAACTCTGAAAACTGAGGTTCGAAAGGGCGAAACTTATTACATTACATTAAATTTGCACTCCTATTGCAGACTATTTTTTCAGAGCTGAGTTTACAACACCCACTTTGCAGAGATACGCGCACACAGTTGCGAGCTTGCGACTCGCGTGATTATTGGCAGCGTTGTCCCGCAGCTCTGCTCTGAAACTCTGAAACTCAGACTGAGCGCAAATGAAGCTTCGCAACCTCGCAACTTAAAAAAAAGCCTGGAGGGAGGGCCTTTCTGCTCTTGGCCAATGCTTTGCTGTCTGCTGACGTACAGTCCAATCACAAGTCGTATTTACTGGAAAGGTGGCTTCTGCACTGGTTCTTTGCATGCGTCCGGCAGATTGACCGTGACGATTGCTTCTGTAAAGAGTGCAAATCCTTCCTCTCATTACCATGATTTACCTTTTTCTAGTATGATTTATCATGATTTACCATGACTTACCATGTTCCAGTATGACTTACCATGTTCCAGTATGATTTACCATGATTCTAGTATGATTTACCATGTACTAGGATGGTTTACCATGATTTACCACGTTCTAGTACAATTTACCACAGTTGACCATACATTTAGCATGATTTACCATAGTGTACCATTATTTATCAAAGTTTACCATGATTTACCCTGTTCTAGGATGATGTATAATTATTTACTATGTTCTAGTATATGATTCACCATGACTTACCATGTTCCAGTATGATTTACCATGAATCTAGCATGATTTAGGCTACCATAGTTTACCGTGATATACCAAGTTCTAGTATGATTCAGCATGCTTTACCCTGTTCTAGCGTGGTTTACAACAATTGAACACATTCTAGTATAATTTAATATGATTCTAGCATGATTTACCATAGTTTACCATGATTTATCTTAGTTTACCTTGATTTACCATGTTACAGGATGATTTACCATGATACACCACATTCTAGAATGATTTACCAGGATTCTAGTATGATTTACCTTTTTTACTATGATTTACCATGTTTCTAGCGTTATTTACCATGATTTACCACGTTGTTAGCAATTATGTGATGCATCAGAACAAATGAAGTGATAAACTCTGACAAAATATGATTGTGTTATAATAGTAATTGTTATGCAAGGAATTTTTAGTGTCTAAATATATGAATGCAAAAGCACATGTGAAAAGACTATTAAATTGTAGATTGTCCAGCAGAGGGCAGTAGAAGACCACTTATTGGCTCACTTTCATTTTACAAGTCTTGATTTTTACCAGTATTTTAAGTGGTCTTCTACTGCCCCCTGCTGTCTCTTCATCATACTACTCCCTAATATTGTTATATAATTCATATTTAGACTTTATAAAATCATTATTTTAACATTTACAATCACATTTTGTCAAAATTAATCTATTGGAGTATTACTATTGACAATTGTGTCACATTGAGAAATGGGAATCCTGAAAATGAAAGTTAAAAAAAATCCATTTAAGTGCAGCAGGATTATATTTGTAATCTTTTTTATCAGCTTTCAGCATTGGCTAATAAATAAATGCTTAAATGCTTATAGATTTGTTATGACATACGTGTAATATGTGTGTAAGCATGCATAATGGAGTTAACATGGAGAAACCGGTTTGCTTTAGTGCAAAAAAATACTGGTAAAAATCAAGACTTGTAACATGCTGAATCATAGAACTTGGTATATCATGGTAAACTATGGTAAAGCATGCTAGATTCATGGTAAATCATACTGGAACATGGTAAGTCATGTAAATCATGGTGAATCATATACTAGAACATAGTAAATAATTATACATCATCCTAGAACAGGGTAAAACATGGTAAACTTTGATAAATAATGGTACACTATGGTAAATCATGCTAAATGTATGGTCAACTGTGGTAAATTGTACTAGAACGTGGTAAATCATGGTAAACCATCCTAGTACATGGTAAATCATACTAGAATCATGGTAAATCATACTGGAACATGGTAAGTCATACTGGAACATGGTAAGTCATGGTAAATCATGATAAATCATACTAGAAAAAGGTAAATCATGGTAATGAGAGGAAGGATTTGCACTCTTTACAGAAGCAATCGTCACGGTCAATCTGCCGGACGCATGCAAAGAACCAGTGCAGAAGCCACCTTTCCAGTAAATACGACTTGTGATTGGACTGTACGTCAGCAGACAGCAAAGCATTGGCCAAGAGCAGAAAGGCCCTCCCTCCAGGCTTTTTTTTAAGTTGCGAGGTTGCGAAGCTTCATTTGCGCTCAGTCTGAGTTTCAGAGTTTCAGAGCAGAGCTGCGTGACAACGCTGCCAATAATCACGCGAGTCGCAAGCTCGCAACTGTGTGCCCGTATCTCTGCAAAGTGGGTTTCGAACCTCAGTTTTCAGAGTTTCAAAACTTTTTTTCACCTATTCGCACACCCGTTTTCAGATCACGGGTTTCAAGGTTTCAAATCTGGAAAACAAACTATACAGTGGGAGAACACTGACAAATTTGAAACTCTGAAAAAAAAATTGCGCAACATCGTAAAATTTTTTTTGCAGTTCTGAAGAAGGAAATCTCAAAAACAACAATGTTTGCAGAGATATTCTTATTTTTTTACATTTTGCAAGCTTGCAAATCTTATTTTTTGATCTTGCAAAACTTTTTTTTTTAAGATTGAGTTTTCGAACACTTAGTTTCAACCTTTCAGAACTTTATTTTCAGTTTTGAATCATGGCAGGATATTAATCCCATATGAATCTGGCTCGAATTGTTTTGAAATTGACACTTATTCATATTTACACTAGAGAAGAAGTTATGTTACTTAGTTTATGGAGGGGCAGGACATTTGTAGGACAACACATGCTACGCAGTGCCAATCACAACACCTTGGGCCACCTAACCAATTACAGCCCAAAAAACTAAATCAAGACTTCATAAAAGGGCATAACAGGACCTCTTTAAAATATTGTCCCCTTGGAATTATAAGGTTCTATCTGCGTTCTGAGCAGTTTTGAGATATTTGAGCTTCAAAGTTTTTGCATTACATATAGGAAAATGTATATAGGGAACAAGTTTCTTTCAAACATGAAAATAACAGGGACCCTAAATGTATTCTAAATATACAATATCAAAATCCTCTCAAATTTGTAAATGGGGATTTTTGGAATGGGTCAAATGCAGATAGAACCTTCCAATTCTAAAAAAAACACTTTTCGCTTAGAATTATAAGGTTGTATCTGCCTATAATAAAACAAATAAAACATTATTTGAACATTAAATATAAAATTAATGTTGTAACAATGTCTCAACATGTGTTAGAAAGTAAAATTTTATCCTTCCGATTACATTTCATATTTTTAGCGCTTCTCTGTATTTAGGACATTTCAAATTAAGCAAGGTATGTCTAAATATTTTGTCCAGTGCAGATGTTAATTGTTGGTACCAATTTGGTGGGTAATTAAACACATTATTGCAGAAATTGTTACTTTAATCTTTCTTGCGTTTAGACAGAAAGCAGCTAATGTAATACATCTGAGCAGGACTTTATTCCACCTAAAGTGGGCCAGGTAAAATGGCTTCCTCTCTAGACATCAGTATGGCTGAAATAACATGCTAACGTTTATTGTTGTAATTAAGGTAGTAGGTCAGAATTGTCTAAAAAAACTTTTATTCAAATTTGTTTAAACTGTCTTTATATACCAATACATAATTAAAATGCAAGTACTCTGAAATAGAGAGTATAAAAAACTGGACCTCCCCTCCGCTAACCCCGCTGGACCTCAAAGTTGAAAAACCGTCAATGCAAGTGAATGGGAGAAAATAATTATTTTCTGGTCCCGTTTGAATTGTGCCATGAATTTGAACATATGTTGACTGTGAATTTTTTATATAATCTTTCGTGTGAAAAATGCTACAATTTAGCGGGTAGAAGTTTGATACGGGTAGACTTTGTGTGAGAGCACTTTGTGGACTACAACTCTTCGCTTCTTTCGGCGCGTTTGAAACGTCAACACCACTAGCTCACGGCTCTAGCTCACGGATCCCGCTAGACATGGCTGTGTCTTTGGTGCACTTCACCGCCTTCTTTCAGGGAGAGGACAAAATCGTTGAGGTTGGCGAAAACCACGGGTAAGTCAACTTTATGGGGTGACATCACATAGGCGACATGTAGTCTTTCTTGTTATGTATTTTCCACAACTGCTAGCCGACGAATCATACCATATACTGTCAAACTTGTAGCATGAAAGATTATATAAAAAATTCCCAGACAACATATGTTCACATTCATGGCACAATTCAAACGGGACCAGAAAATAATTATTTTCTCCCATTCACTTGCATTGACGGTTTTTCAACTTTGAGGTCCAGCGGGGTTTTACGTAGGGGGGGGGGGGACTTACCAGCTCTATAGCGGCGGTAGTCATGGCGACGGAGAGTGACAGTCGCGCAAGCCAATCACTTGTTTCGTCCCGAATGGAATTAATGAGCAGTGTTTTTTGAAGATTAAATACACTATAGTCACTAAATTTTTTTATACTCTATTTTTCAAAGTACTTACATTTTAATTATGTATTGGTATATAAAGACAGTTTAAGCCAATTTGAAAAAAAGTTCTTTAGATAATTCTTACCTACACAACCTTTAAGACCCCATCAATTAAATTGTTGACTATTTGACCTTTAAGGCTTAATATTATAAAAATTAAGACATTTTAAGACTTTAAAAACTGCAAGAAAACTTTAATTCATAAAGTTTAATAATCATTGAAAAATGATTCACTGACTATATAAATCACAAAAAATGTCAGACTCATTTTTAAAACACAGAACTATAATACTCGACTAATTTTTTAAAACACAGACATACTCTCTATGACTCATTTTTTAAAACAAAGACTTATAATACTCTCTATCTGCTTGTGGCATGAATTTAAACATGGAGAGCTTCTGTGCATTCGAAGTGCTGATTGGCTCACGCAGATAGAACCTTATAGAGCCAAGTTAGAGTTCGACTTTGTAGATAGAACCTTTTTTATTTTTTAATAAAAAGTCCCAAAATGTACACAACATAAAAAAAAAACATCACATAATGTAAATAAGTTGTCACAGAATAAGAATATGTGAATAACTCAATTTTGACAAAAATGTCAGATAGAACCTTATAATTCCAAGGGGACGAATGTCAGTGCCATTGCTTTGTCTCAAGATGCAAACGAGTAACAAGTTTTTTTATTTTTTATTAAAGGCATGATTATAAAAGTTACTTAAATATCCTAATTGAACTAAGGCCTAATCCTGGCTTACTCTAAGCCCTGTCTGTGAAACCAGGCCAAAGAGTGTGGTCACCCTATATTCAGTTTAACAGTTATGGTGATATTAAAGGAGAACTCCGGTCAATTTTAACATTGAGCTAATTTTTTTGTAAATTTGGAGTGCTGTCAATACAGAGAACAACGACAAAAAACGGTGTTGCCTACACTGTGTTATCCTCTTTTTAAAATTGGCACCCTGTTGACTTCAATGGGGCACGTTATAAACCTGCTTTTAGCCTCTTAACATCGTTGATGTGTCATTACAAGTGCCCAGCCATGTTAGATGATTCCTTCAGAGTGAACACGAGTGAATCTGACTGCAGTAGATGTGAAAGATATGAATAAAAATTATGTTATTTCAGCCAGCGCAAATACCTGTATTTACATCCTGTTTTCAGTCGAAGTCCAAAGTAGTCGATTGTCAAGTTCACGCGCGTGATCATAGGTAACTAAACCTATGCGCGTGAACTGCGTTACAGCAGAAAAAAAAATATGATTACAGCCTAGTACAAAAAGTGGTTTTGGTCCATATAGCTAATTTTGCCCTTCATGACAACTGCGAGGGGGGTGATTTTTTTATTTTATAACTCATCCGTTTAAATTATATTAAGCCTTAAAAGTTCTGCATAATTAAGGGCGTGGCCACTTGAGTGACAGGTGGATTGCCATTGCTGTCACTACTAGCCGTTTATCTGCTAGCAGTCACATCACTTCAGCTAATCCGCCTCTTTGCCCATCTTCGGTTTATTACAACACCATAAAATGATGCACTCCGCTCACTTTGTACTTCAAAATGCTCTTCAGAAACCTACAGGAGACGTCACAGACACTACGACCATTTTTGTTGTTGTTGTTGTTGTCTATGGTTAACTGGAGTATACAGATAAATAGGCAATAATATACTACACTTTTTAGGCAAACATTCTAAAATCAAACTTAATAGGCATGCTGCACATACAGTACAACTTAAAAAAGTTAAATAAATTAATATTAATATAAGACAGCAATTTGTCTTAGAATACACTCATCTACAAAATGTAATGTTACACAGCTGTATAAAAACTTTGAGATTGTCTTGGTGTTTTATTTTTTCATTTTTTTGAAGGGAGGATTGATTGCCTTACAATATTGTTAGCTCATTTACTTTTTAAAAACAGACAGATAACTCAAAGGTATGAGTTAAAACAAAGTTCTAAAAAAAACAAAGAAATATTGGCATGTGTTCCACAAAAAACACTGCCGTGCAAAAGTTATGGATTGGTAAGACTTTTAATGTTTTTAAAAGAAGTCTCTTATGCTCACCAAGGCAGGATTTATTTGATAAAAAAAAAAAAAAAAAAAAAGTGAAATATTACTGTAAAATACCTGTTTTCTATTTGAATACATTTAAAAATTGTATTTATTCGTGTGATGCCAAGCTGAATTTTCAGTAATTCAGAGTTCATTCTAATATGCTAATTTGATGCTCAAACTATAGCTGGTCCAAAACTCAGAAGCTAAGGCCTTGTCCACACGAACACGGGTATTTTTATAACCGTGACACGGAAACCCAGTACCCCTGCCAGGGTGAGGATTTTCAGAAACGCCGGTTGCAGTGTTGTCGTGTAGACAGTAAAACCGGAGTTTTTGCCTTGCGACATCAAAGTGTGCGCCGTTATCCGCTGTGTTTTACGTCAGATTGTGCGCCGCTGACGGCTTCTGATTGGCCAACGTGGCTTTGCGGTTAGGGTTATATCGCCGCCTGCTGGTGTGGAATGCTCTTGACGGCACTTGATAGCGTGTTTTTGCGTTTTCATGTAGACGGAGATTTTTTTAAAAACGCAGGAGGAAAAACTCCGATTATAAAAATACCCGTGTCCGTGTGGACATGGCCTAAGAGTTCTTACCAGAACCAGGAAGTATGACCATATAAGCCCGGTTCCGTCAACACTGCATCGGCTCCCTATTAAACATCGTATACATATTAAAATATTGCTGATTACTTACAAAGCACTAAATGGTTTAGCTCTCCAGTACTTGAACGAGCTCTTAACGCATTATAGTCCTATACGTCTATTGTGATCTCAAAATTCCGGCCAGTTGAAAATACCAAGAATATCAAAATCAACTGCTAGCGGTAGATCCTTTTCCTATTTAGCACCAACACTTTAGAACAATCTTCCTAACATTGTCCGGGAACCAGACACACTCTGTCAGTTCAAATCTAGACTAAAACACATAGCATAAACAACAATTCAATGTTAGGCTGCATAGTTTAGATCAGCCGGGACTGGGAACACTTCCCATAAATCCTGATGTACTTAGGACATCATAAGAAGGATGGTGTCTACAGACGTGACAAATTCTGAATTCAGCCCCTAAACTAATGACTAATGATCTTTGCAACTTCACTGTTACGCTAATTTCTATTATCACTGTAAAGCTGGATTTGAAACAGTCCATACTGTTAAAAGCGCTATATAAATGAAGGTGGCTTGACGTCCATATACACTGTGTAAAAGCCAGGGTTTATTAACATGCTTAAAAGTTCTCGACCTCAGGTATGTGCTACCAAGCCGCAAATATTTTGCCCAAGTTGCCTTGCCTGTACAACAGTACTTGTGAAAAGGTCGCTAGAGAGCTGGAGGGGGTGTCATTTTACTCCGCCACAACGTGTGGTCCAGTCGAACGCTATGAGTTTGACTGTGCATTTTATTGACAACTGGACTCTGCGAAGCATCTGCCTTCAAACAACTTACTTTCCCGATGACCATAAAGGTGAAATAATTGCGCTGGGGCTAAAAGATGCTCTGACCTCCTGGAACCTTGATGAAGACCGACTCATCTGATTGAAATTTATTGTTGAGGATAACCCCATGAGATGAAACATCTCGTTTTCGAGGGGGTCCTTGAGACAAAGATAATACAGCACATGTATATTCAATCTCACTAAAGCTCTCCCTCATCCCGCCTCGCCCACCAACTCCTCATTGGAAACAAATCCATATATAAAACATATTGCTGCATTATGTGTATGACAACAGACAGCAACACCAACATAAAAGCTCTGAGAGACAATGAGTGGCCCAACCTCCAGTGCTTTGTACGTGAACTGCACAGCGCTATAGGTAAGAGTCTAATGGCTATGCATTCAAGTGATGATTTTTTTTTAACGCATGAACAGCCCAATTAATGCATGTTGTAATTCACGCAATTTAATGAAATCAATACATATTTCCACAAAATGTACAAGCATGATTAATCAAAATGGTATATATGGTGGTGTGTGTGTACGCTCTTAGTGTGTATTAATAACACGTGGAAATGTGAAAAAGACTTGTTTTGACACTGACCAATAGTGACACTAAAAAAATGTTCTTTGTGTTTTCTTTCCTTATTGTACAGAGAATGGTGTGAAGGACCCACGAATCAATCGTGCCATTGGGGTTTGTAAAAAGGCAGTTGCTTCCTTTTCCTACAGTTGGAAGAAAAGACGAGATGTGTGTGAAGTACAAGCTGAGCTTGGTCTACCCACTCATCAGCTGGTAACGGAGTCCCCGATCAGATGGGGTTCACGTAAAAAAATTAAAGAGAGATTTCTTGAACAGAAGGCCATAGTCCGTGTCCTGGGGTCCGACAAGAAAAGCAGCCATTTTGGCAACATTGAGGTTTTAGAGTCTGTAAATAAAGTGGTCAAACCACTCCAATAATTTACAGACGCCCTGTCCGGGGAGGCTTGTGTCAGTGTCTCCGACATTAAACCGGTGCTGCATTTGTTCAAAACCAATCTCCTACAGCCAGAGGAGGAAGACACTGAACACACTAAAACAATAAAAAGAAACATAATGAGGACAAATACAGCGACCCTATGAAGAATGAACTCTTGAACATGTCCTCACTAATGGACCCCAGGTTCCGTACAACCTACATAGACCGAGACAAAGTGGAACAAGTCAAGAAAAGAGCCGTCACTGAGCTGATGTCTCTGCCTGCTGAGAAAAGTACAGCAGCCTGGTCCAGCTGTGCCAAGGAGAAGCACAGCCTCTGCCCAATAAGAAAATGACTTTAGCTGCTTTCTTCAAGAAGAATGTACCAGAGCCATCTTCTCACCAATCAGAGGCAGTGAAAGTAGAGACAGAGCTGGCAACCTGCTGACCCCTGAGGTAGACCCAGACACTGCAGATCCACTTCAGTGGTGGAAACGTCGCGAACCAAACTTCCCAAGGCTCAGTAATCTGGCCAAAAATACTTGTCTGTCCCTGCTACAAGTGCCCCATCAGAGAGGCTTTTCAATGTGGGAGGGGACATTGTTACATGTAACCGGGCATGCCTCAAAGCCAGAGGTAGAAGACAGGCTTGTCTTCCTGGCTAAAAATGCATAAAAGAAGAATGTTGAAACTAAAGTAATGGATGCAGAGGTTTTATTTTGTTTCCAATTTCACAGATTCAGTTTAAAGTTTTGTTTGCACTTTATGAATACCAGTATTAAAAGTATGTAATTTTCTAATTTATCTGCATCTAAAATCTAATTTTGTAATTTTTAACCAAAAGTGTTTTATAAAAGAGGGACACACAATTTAATTTTTTATTTATATTTTAAGTTATTTTGAAGGTGCATTGTGTCACTCACTGTAAGTTTGAAGTTATTAGAAAACTGATAAGCTACATTTTCACCGTTTACAATGGCAGTGCCTGCCATCTCGTTTACAAGCATGTTTTGAGGCTTGTTTCCTGTTACACTTATGAAACTGCATAAGGGAAAATCAGAAGAAAAAAAAAAAAAAAAAAAAAAAAAGAAAAAAAAAGAGTACATTTGTTTTGAGCAATTTCTTTGTCGGTTATAGATTGTAAAAAAATTAATTCTGTTCGAAAATCAGGCATGGTGCGAAAAAAAACCTGCCCTACCCAGCCCTAATGCTAATGCAATTCCATTAATGCCAACATAATTTTCAAGTCTATTTAAAAGAATGTTGTGGTAAATAGTACAAAGATCAAGTAATACAACCATGATCAGATGATAAGAGTCATTTGTGACTCTGATGAGAGCCGTCTCAGTATGTTACAGTCTAAATCCAGACTGAAAATCCTTGCAGATACCATTTCTTTCTAAAAAAGGAACATAGTTGTGAGGATACTGCCTTTTCTAATTGACAGAAAAGGTAGATTCGAGATCGGCATGTAATTAACTAATTCTGTAGGATCAAGTTGCATTTTTTTAACAAGCGGTTTAATCATAGCCACCTTAAAAGTTTTTGGTACGTATCCTAATGACAAAGATAAATTAATGATATTAAGAAGAGGATCCATGACCTCTGGAACCATCTCTTTCAATAGCTTAGTTGGTATACAATAGTATAGGGTCTAACATACATGATTTAACGAGTTTAGAAAATTCTTCCTCTCCTATAGCAATGAATGAATAAAAATTTTCCTCAGGGAGACTACAATGCACTGCCTGATGTGATACTGTAGTAGACGGTTGCATAGTTATAAGTTTCTCCCTGATATTATCAATCTTGTTAGTAAAGAAGTTCATAAAGTCATTACTGCTGTGCTGCTTGGAAACGTCTGGGGTTGAAGCTTTATTTTAAATTGTCACGCTTAATAATAATAATAATAATAATATTTATAACCGCTGCAAAGAGCTGTGCACATGCAAGCTACAGGAACTTTGGGTGTACGAGCACCGCTTGCACTGGCTTCGCCACTACTTGAATCAACTGCGATTTGCCTCTCATTGAAAATGAACTATGACTTGCACTTTCTGCATCCCGTGTGAAACTGCCTTTATGTCGAGGTGGTATTAACGGCCCAATTTATGAGCGGCCCACCGGTAATTTTACCGACGGCCCAGGGCTGGCCCTGACCAATTTGCTGCCCTAGGCAAGATTTTACCTGGTGCCCCTTGCATCAAAGCCCATTCCACCCGTCATTGTGCTCATGATATTATTTATTTAAAAAAATGTAATAAAAAAACAAACAAATAAATAGGCGGATGATGGTTAAACTATACAAAATAGCACCTAAGCCACATTATAACCTAAACACAAATTGCAAGAGCTTTACATCTAGACATTCATGCACAAACTATTCATTGCGCACTAGCAAAAGTGTTTGTTTTCCAGTAGATGACAGCAATACTCCACTAAACGATGGAACGTTTCACGTTTTCGCCATGAATACAGAAAAATGTAGATCTTTAATGTGAATTTTACATAAAAATGACCACTATGCAAGAGATCACTCCCAGCAAGAGGAACAAACAGGTTTTCACGGTTGCTTGGGCTTAATACAACACAAAACATTCAGCCAGTAAGAAAAGAAAACCTGTAGGATATATATTGTATTTATATATTGTGTATTTATATATAGGCTACAATGATAAATGAGACACTATAGACCTACAAACGTGTTAAATTATATTGTATAGGCTACTATCAATTGGTTTGGTAAAAAAAAAAAAAAGTATATATATATATATCTCAACGTTAACAAACATTTCATATAACGTTAGCCCGCTAGCATTTGCACGCGTGGTCTCGCCTATCGACCGTCTTATTTACACTCGAATCACTGGAAGGATACGGGTTCTATCCATGATTTCAGTCCTAAATTAGTAGTGATATTGGTAGCATCACTGCTAATTTATTGTTCATCTGTCATAATGGCGAATACATCGGATGTGTGTCTACCTCTGAGTGCAGGTGAGGACACGTTTGAGCTGCATTCGGTGCGGTTGGAGCTGGAGTCCGTGGAGGAGCAGATCCGTGATCTGCTGGGGAGGCAGGCCGAGCTGCGAGACCAACGATCAGCGCTTGAAGCATCACGTGCCGATGCTCACAAGTCAGTGGTTAGTAACTTCTCGACTCCGGCCTCCTCTACTCCGTGTATTTCTCTGCACAGGACCCGAGCACCCCTGGTTTCGTTTACCCCGACACCGACACAGCACCATGGACCCTGGATGATGCCACAGCGGAAGACACGAGCCAGGACCAGAGCAAGGACCTCTCCGCCCCTCCCGGTCTTCGAGATCTCCACCCGGAACCGCTTCTCCCCTCTTCACGAGACGGAACGCGACGACGCTGTGATCATCGGCAGTTCCATGGTCCGGCATGTCCGCGCTACCTCAGGTAAAGGTATGGTGCGCACTCACTGCTTTCCTGGTGCTCGTGTTCTCGATGTCGCTGCGCAGGTCCCCGAGATCCTGAACGGTGACGAGCGCGTCGGAGCTGTCGTGCTGCACGCGGGGGTGAACGACATCAGGCTGCGGCAGACGGAGGTTCTGAAGAGGGACTACAGGAGCCTGATCGAGACGGTACGCAGAACATCGCCTGAAGCAAAGATCATCGTGTCTGGACCGCTTCCCACGTACCGACAAGGACAAGAAAGGTTCAGTAGATTGTTTGCACTAAATGAATGGTTGATGTCATGGTGTAATGAACAGAGACTGCTCTTTGTAAATAATTGGAATCTGTTTTGGGAGCGACCTAGGCTCTACCGTGCTGATGGCCTGCACCCCAGCAGAATCGGAGCGGCTGTTCTGTCGGACAACATCTCCAAGACGTTACACACCATATGACTAGGGCTGGGTACCGAGTCTCGATACTATTTAGGTACCGACCGAATTGCCTCGATACTATCGAGTATCGAAACATGACATGTTGTTCGGTTCCAGATTTCGATACCTAAGGAGTAACACCACATACACGCAAACTCTATTCACACGAAACACGCGGAACTCTCCGCGCACACTCATATGAGACGCGCGCGCGCACGCACAAACTCTCGACACGCATACTTATGAGACGCGAGCACACACACACACAAACTCTCCGTGCACATATTCATATGAGACGCGAGCACACACACATAATACCTTAAAGATGTGGAAAAGTCGATCAAAAGTGTGGGTACATTTCTCCAGGCTCGATGCCAACGGCGCGCGATGCAGTATTTGCGGTAAAATAATGGCTGCAAAGACCGTACCACGACAGACACGATGAAGACCTTGACAGTGCACGGAGTAAACATAAGAGCAGAAAGTTGCTTCGTCTTCGATTGGTAAATGAAGAGATACCTTGTTGATCACTCCAGTGTTTATATTGCAATAAATAATAACCTACTGAATGTACACTGCCGTTCAAAACTGTGTTGGTTAGTCAGAATTTTTTTTCAGTAAGGATGCATTAAAGTTATCAAAGGTGACATTAAAACATGTGTAATGTTACAAAATATTTAGTTTTTCAATAAATGCTTTTCTTTTGAATTTTTTATTCATCAAAGAATCATGAAAAAAATTATCATAGTTTCCAAAATATTAAGCAGCAAACTGTTTTCATATTTCTGAAGGGTCATGTGACACTGAAGTAATGATTTTGAACATTCAGCTGTGACATCACAGGAATAAATTACATTTTGAAATATATTAGATACGATTTTAAATTGTAATACTATTTCACAATATTACTAAAGTTTTACTGTATTTTTTTATTTAAAAATTCAGCTTTGGTGAGCATGAGCGCTTTATAAAAAATGTTTTATTCCTTTGTGCACTGGCTAAGGAGCATGAGTCAAACTGAAAAAATAAAACTAAATAAATAAAAAATAAAAGTTTTTCTGAGGTAATATGTTATGTAATCTTGTTAAAATGGATTTCATAAAATTGGTATTGAAAAAAGTATCGTTAGGAACCGGTATCGAAACTGAGGTATCGAAATTGGCACCGGATCGAAAGATTTTGAACGATGCCCAGCCCTACATATGACTAGTAAGTCAAAGTCCAAATCACATTCTTTGCTGTCCCAAATTAATTGATATAAGTACCAGTGTAGAACACTATATAGAAACTGTGTCTATTCCTCGTTTAGTGAGGCCAAACAATAAATCTACTGCAGGATCTAAGAAAAATCTAATTGTGATTAAACCAGAAAATCTCAATATTAGTGAACAAAAACAATTTCTAAAGCTAGGTCTTCTAAACATTAGATCGCTTACACCTAAGGCGGTTATTGTAAATGAAATGGTCACTGATAATAGCTTCGATGTACTCTGCCTTACTGAAACCTGGCTTAAACCAAATGATTATTTCGGTCTTAATGAGTCCACTCCACCAGGATACGGTTATAAGCATGAGCCCCGTCTGATTGGTCGTGGCGGCGGTGTTGTAACAATCTATAGAGATATTCTTAATGTTACTCAGAAAACAGGTCACAGGTTTAATTCGTTTGAAGTACTTGTGCTAAATGTTACGCTCCTAGATGTAAGAAAGAAATCCCTATTATCTCTAGCCTTGGCTACTGTATATAGACCGCCAGGGCCTTACGCTGATTTCCTAAAAGAGTTTGCAGATTTTTTCTCTCAGATCTATTGGTCAATGTCGATAAGGCAATAATTGTTGGTGATTTCAACATACACGTTGATAACACAAATGATGCGTTAGGGGCTGCGTTCACAGATTTATTAAACTCCTTTGGGGTCAAGCAAAACGTTAGTGGTCCCACTCATCGTCTTAACCATACTCTAGATTTAATTATATCATATGGAACCGATCCAACCGATATAGATATTATACCGCAAAGTGATGATGTCACTGATCATTACATGGTAACTTGCATACTACGTACGGCTGAAATGTGTCATGTTGCGCCGCGTTATCGACCAGGCAGAACAATCCTTCCAACTACTATAGATAGATTCTTGAATAGCTTACCTGATCTATCTCCGCTCCTCAGTGAACCCAAACTAACAGATGAGCTAGAGGAAATGACTAGCAGTATGAGCAACATTTTCTCTAGTACATTAGAAACTGTTGCACCAATTAGATTAAAAAAGGTTAGAGAGAAAACTAAAGCACCATGGTACAACAGTGCTACGCATGTTATCAAGAGAGAAACTCGTAACTTAGAGCGCAAATGGAAACAAACTAATTTAGAGGTCTTTAGAATCGCGTGGAAAGACAGTATGTCACGTTATAAAAAGGCTCTAAAAGCAGCCAGGGCTGAGCATCTCCGCAAACTAATAGAAAATAACCAAAACAATCCAAGGTTATTATTTAACACTGTGGCTAGATTAACAAATTAACAGACATCACCTGAACAAAATATTCCGTTACATCTTAATAGTAATGATTTCATGAATTTCTTCACTGAGAAAATAGAAAGCATCAGAAACATAATTGTAAATGTACAATCTTTGACAGCGTCTTATGATTCAGCCTCAATTATCGCCCCTCAAGAACAACTACAGCACTTTACAACTATAGGACAGGAAGAGCTAAATAAACTTATTACTGCATCTAAACCAACAACATGTTTATTAGATCCAATACCCAGTAAACTACTGAAAGAAGTGTTACCTGTAGTGGAAGAGCCTCTTCTCAATATTATTAACTCGTCTCTATCTTTAGGACATGTTCCAAAAACATTCAAGCTGGCAGTTATAAAACCTCTTATTAAGAAACCACAATTAGATCCAAATAACCTAGCAAACTACAGACCCATTTCAAATCTTCCATTTATGTCTAAAATACTAGAAAAAGTTGTGTCCGCTCAATTGTGCTCTTTCTTGCAAGAAAACGATATCTATGAAAAATTTCAGTCAGGATTCAGGCCACATCATAGCACAGAAACTGCGCTGGTTAAAATTACAAATGATTTACTTTTAGCTTCTGACCAAGGCTGTATCTCAATACTAGTTTTACTCGATCTTAGTGCTGTGTTTGACACTATAGATCATAAAATACTCTTAGATCGACTTCAAAATTACACTGGTGTACAGGGACAGGCATTAAGCTGGTTTAGATCGTACCTATCAGACCGTTACCATTTTGTCCATTTAAATGGGGAAAAATCAAAGATAACGTCAGTAAATTATGGAGTGCCGCAAGGATCTGTGTTAGGCCCTCTGCTATTCTCAATTTATATGCTGCCACTTGGTAATATTATAAGAAAACATGGAATAAGTTTCCACTGTTATGCTGATGACACTCAATTATATATTTCATCACGACCAGATGATAACACTAAATTATCTGAAATGACAGAGTGTGTTAAAGATATAAAATATTGGATGACGTGTAATTTTCTTCTATTAAATTCAGATAAAACGGAGGTATTACTGATTGGTCCAAAAAACTGCCCACAAAACCTCTTACAATACAACCTTAATCTAGATGGACGTCCTGTTACTTTATCCTCTACAGTAAAAGATCTGGGTGTTATACTAGACCGCAACTTGTCTTTTGAAAATCATATTTCAAATGTCACAAGAACAGCCTTTTTCCACCTTAGAAACATTGCTAAGCTACGTAATATGCTATCAGTTTCTGATGCAGAAAAGTTAGTTCATGCATTCATGACCTCGAGACTAGATTACTGTAATGCTTTATTAGCTGGTGGTCCTGCATCCTCCGTAAACAAGCTACAGTTAGTCCAAAATGCAGCCGCTAGAGTTCTTACTAGGTCAAGAAAATATGATCATATAACACCAATTTTATCATCTCTACACTGGTTACCTATTAAGTTCCGTATCAACTACAAAGTATTGTTACTGACCTATAAAGCCCTAAATGGTTTAGCTCCTGTGTATTTAAGAGATATTCTATCGCCATATAATCCATCGCGCTCTTTAAGATCGCTAAATTCGAGGCTTCTGGTCGTACATAGGATAACTAAGTCCACTAAAGGAGGGAGGGCGTTTTCACATCTAGCTCCTAAACTCTGGAATAGCCTTCCTGATATTGTCCGAGGCTCAGAGTCTCAGACTCGCTCTCCCAGTTTAAAACTAGACTAAAGACGCATCTCTTTAGCCAAGCATTCACATAATGCATCTCATACCTTTTATACTACAGTTAAATCAGATCAAATGCATTCATATTATGAACAGCAGCTACGCTAATTATTTCCCATCTGCCTTTTTTTGTTATCATCTCGGGACGCCTGTCCCGAGATAACTCAAATAGACTTCGTCAGCTCCAGTTATGTATCCAGCCTCTCATGGAGACTTCAGATGCCCCAACGCCTGTGATGAGACGACTCGACGCCTGTGAAAAGACGACCCAACGCCGGCAATATGTTATGCCCTAAATTTTATGATTAACTAACTGTATTTTGTGTGTATATTTTTGAAATGCATTTTCTGTAAAGCTGCTTTGAAACAATATGTATTGTGAAAAGCCCTATACAAATAAACTTGAATTGAATTGAATATACAATTTAACACGTTTGTAGGTCTATATTGTCTCATTTATCATTGTAGCCTTATTTAAGTTGATCTTTACTGTATATTTATTTTTGGACTGATAGTGGTTAATAAAGTTAAAAAATGGGATGAGAGAGAGTGTCAGTTATTGTGCTCCTATTGGCCGGTGTTAGAGGATAGGCTATGTGTAACCGAGGCTTACCCCCAATTTCCACCAGACGCGGAACGGCTGAGCTGCGTGACAGCTCCGTGTTCCGTCGTCCGTCAATACCCACCAGGTCCGGATTTGTTGCAGAACGGCTGCGGCCGAGGACCAACGAGATCTCGCTAATTCACGTGTGATCGCGCGATATGTAGTTTCAATAAACAGAACCACCAAACCAGGAACAGTTTTCCGCAATGATCATCATATTTTCCGCCAAATATGATCTGCCATGATCACGGTGTATTTTATTTTGAAAATTAAACGGATATTTTATTTTGTTTTGGTTTGTTCTGTTTTTTGCTCGACTTCCTGTCCTGCGCACTCTGCCCTGTAGTGCTGCGGAGCTCTCCGGCATCCGGCAAAAATAGAAGCTCTGCGTATCAGCTCCGGAGGGCTGCGGATCGCCGGAGTCGGAACGCAGCTGTTCTGCATTCAGTGGAAATACACACATTGACTTTAATGGAAACCGATTGACTCCGCCGCCGTGCACGAGCCGTAACGCAGCCGTAACGCATCTGGTGGAAATTGGGGGTTAGCCTGACAGTTAGCCTGCCCTGGACCAGGCTAGTTTCCCAGCATAAGTTGCCAGAGCAACTGAGTTTGAACTATTTTAAGTTTGCTTTATGAAACAGAATCAACCGACAATAAGTCCGACTAACCAAAATAAACCTGGCTTGTATTCTAATCTTGTTTTATGGAACAACTCTCAAGTCTGATTAAGTACCACTTTCTTGCCTATACCAGCACTCTGAGCTCGACTGCTATGTCTGAGGTAAAATACACCACCCTCATTACCATACAGACAAAGAAATGTGGAAATAAAATAAATACATGTGGAATTTAAAAAAAAATACTATTACACATTTAAGGAAATAAAAGTATAAATATTTATAGTTTTGCTTTTTTACATATCTTTGTATAATTACGTACATGTTTTTTTGTTTGTTTTACATTTCCTTGTATGTTCATGTACTTATTTATTCATTTATTTATTTATTTTGGCAGCTTTGGAATTCCATACAAGACAGCACATGCAGATTGATTTTACAAACAGTCCCGACTATGGACACGGGAAATCGTCGAGGAAACTAACATGGCGGACGCCTGCAAGAAGAAATTGCGATAACAGTGTTTGCAAATTGGACTACTTTTTACAGGAAATTCTAAAGTAATTTGTCGTTTATTATCACGTGATCCGGAGTGGAGCATGCTTGCCCTGCTGTACTCTCTTATGAGCTGCTCTGCGGAACGAGTTGGGCATAGTGGACAACTACCTCACTTGTCTTCAGTCACTGCTCATTTTCAAATTCACTTGCACATTTTTTTTTTCCCACATGCATATTAGATATTGCAAAGGTAGGCTATATTGTATACGTTAATAGGCTAGCCTACTATGTGAAATGTTAAAAATGGGCACTCGCCGGCCACTGTATCTTTGTCCAAAAACTTAATGAACGTTACTTTTAAAACAAGAATCCCTCTGTAGAAACAATGTTAGTTACTGTTACCTGGTGTAATGTGGAGCAAATAAGCATATCCTTCAGTGTAAGCTGCAAGAGGGCTCCACTCCGTTGTGACTGTTTTAGTGTCAGTTTAATTATTACTGAGGAACACCTGTCATTTGTAACACGCTCCACTGTGTACCAATTAAAACTGATCTGTGAGAACTTTTTTTCCGTCTTGTTCCGCGTGTGAAAGTAGTTCTTGTGAGAGCTCAATGTACATTGATTTCTATTACTCATATGTACGATAAATTGGATAAAATGTGGTCAACAACGATGTTGTTAATTTATTGTGCTGTAGTTGGCCTACATCCAATAATAATCTGTTGCCTATTTTGGGAACTATCTTCATTCTGAATCAGTAATACAAGAGTGCCCAACACTCCAAGTGTGTGTGAGACATCTTTAATTTTCAGCAACACTTGAGTAAGTATTAATATGTAGGCTATAGCCTACTTTATTTTATTGTATATTTTGGTTTATATTCTTGGCTTCAGTTCTTCAATAAATTATACATTGCAATAAATAATCAAGCTCAGAGATTATTTTGCCTAATTTGTTACTTTGGAGAAAAAAAAGAACTTGAGACTGCAATACAATTCTTATTGATTTAGAACAAATACAAATATTTCATTAGTCTTATGAAGAACAAAGCACTTAGCAGCCTGAAACAATATTCATCCTTAGTTTTAACAATTCAGATACAGGGCATGTAAACATTTCAGCATACTAAAATCACAGACATATGCTATTTGAAAAAGAAATGTTACATTATGTATGTTGCATTTGTTGCAAATGTATGCATTTAATCAAAGTACATTGTTCACTGACACACCATTTGTGCTTCTTGCATATTGTATATAGCATATTATGTATTTTGTGCCTTTGATATATGTTAGGCTCGTTTGAGATGCGCCTTGCCTTGCCTGCAATTTAGACGAGAATAGTGAGGGGAGGGGAGTGAACAAAGTGAAGCCAAGAGACAGACAATGGATCAGTAAGAGTAAAGTCGGATATTGTGTGATTCGTGTGTTGCTAAATAAACATAATGTTATTTTAAGTTCTGTTGCGGTTTTATGAAAATAAATATGATGAACAAGACACCCAAAGTAGACTACTTGTTAATTAAAGGGACACTAAGTAGGAATTACTCCCATCTAGTGGTGAATTCGTATTTTGCATCCAAACTAATTTTGCTCTCCAGCGCCTCGCTTTTTCAAATGCGCATTGCGTCTACGGTAGGCGATATGTACCAAAAAGCTTTGACAGGATGTCTTCTAATAGCACTTTGTCGAGGGGGGGGGGGTGTTTTGAAACATTGTTATTCATAAAAATAAATCATGAGAACATGAACTTCATCACTGCATGTGCAGGAATTGTAAAATCTTTTTTCTTATTAACTGAAGTAGCCTAACGCAATATTTTTACTCTCTTATCTTTCCCCACACATATGAACTGTGATCATGCAATAACGTTAACTTTACATCACGATGCTGAGCTACAGTGAAATGATAGAAAAGACATTATCTGTGATAGCAATTCGCCTCATTCGCGCAAACTGGAGTAGAATGAGGCTCGCGTCTACCGCGCCGCGCTAAACACCGCGCTGCAGGACCTCTAGACGCGCATAAACGCGTCTTTACATTGAAATCACTCTCGCTAGACGCTCAAGAGTGAGTGAGTAATCATTTTAAAATAAACTTGACTTTAATCAAACCACGGATCCGTGATAAGTTTTGTGATCCGTCTGTTAGCACTATGATCACTTTGAGGAGAGGATAAAAATAATTAAGCAGAGCCAGGGATACATTTACCAGAAAGGGGGAAATGAAATCCCACGCATTTTACGTTCTATTTTTGACTTTTTTGGCGACGATGTTTTCTTCTCCTGTGGCGCGGCATATGTATGGTCCATAATAACAATGCAATCCAGACTTTTAAACTTGCCGGTGCAGTTTCAAGCGCCTCTCACTGCTCTGCACCTGCGTTTCTGCTGGTTTCGGCTGGTTCTGAACGAAAACGCGTTGTGGAAACGCGTTGGCTTAGTACTTTTTGTCCCTCTCTGCTATTATAGTTTTGCAAGATGGCGGAACTACATGGAAGCCTCCGTGGACCTACCCGTCCCATGTATATTAAGATAATTAATTCTTCATTTATAAGGATAAGTCAGATAATTGGCCGAGGTATTTGTACACCATTGAGGACATATTTATGAATAAAAATATTGATTTTAGATAATAAAATACCTAAAAAGATACTTAGTGTCCCTTTAAAGGTAGCTACAATATGTAAGAATTTTGTTTATTTTATGACACGTGTACAAGTGGCATCTCAGAGTGGTTTCGCTCCAAAGAAAAGCCATATAGTGATTAATTATCGCGAACAGTAAGGGTGTGTGCGCTCCATGAACAACAATATCTATATTTCACACTGCAGTTGGTTGTATTCATATTGAGCATTCAAATTAGGTAAGTATTTTTATAGATTACATAGCCACACATTTAGCTATGTACATGGCAATTTAATTGTTTTTTTTTGTTTTTCTTTTATATAGGCATATATTATATTTCTCGCAGTTGCGTTATATACGAGTGTTTTCGTTCTGTTTTCTGTACTGCTACCTGGTGCTTCTATCAACAGTGGGATAAGTATTACCAATAGTTTGGCTGTGTAAAAAAAAAAAAAATCTTTCTTTTGGAACCTTACCGTTATAGAATTTTTGTGGCCCCCAGAGTGTTCTCGCTCGGCCTTCAATAAAGCACTGCTGTGGAACAGCTTAGTCTGACATGCACTGTGTGCAGGGCCATTTTACAGCAGGACGATGGACATGACTGCTGTCCATCCTGCTTAGGCCTGGAACATTTGAATTAGGGCCTCACTGATGATGCCTGTATGAATTGTAGCACCATGTCGTGGGAACGGAGAACTTCCAGACTAGCTGCAGTAGAGGCACTCTTGACCTCAGATGCGCCTCGGCAGGGAAAAGTGTCGGCTAAGCGGAAAAGGGTGGAAACAGTGAGTGTCTCCACCAGTAAGAGACATAGAGAGGATTCTTAAAGGTAGGGTAGGCAGGATTTGTCTAAAAAACTTTCCCCCAGATTTGTTTAAACTGTCTTTATATATCAATACATAATTAAAATGTAAGCACTGAAAAAGAGAGTATAAAAATTGAGTGTCTGTAGTCCTCTCAGGGCTGCAATAAACACAGCTACTTATTTCCATTCGGGATGAATGAAATGATTGGCTGGGCGATTGTCACTCTCCCTCGCTACCATGGCTACCACCCTTGCTGCTACAGGAACTGCCCACATGCGCACACCCGTTTGACTCGAGGAGGGGAAGAGACACGGAAGCTAGGAATAATCAAATATTATGGCAGAGAAAGAGCAGTCAAAATTCCCAGTATCTGCATATACAGTCAGGCAAACAAGGCAAGGACCTGTCCTTGAGCCGACGATGCGGTAGGCTACTTGTCTCCAGAGTGTAGTCCTCATCACAGTCAACAGTGCTTTCATCGTGGAAGCTCTTAGATGCAAACCACCGTATATGTTATGAATCTTACACGAAATTCACCTTCCTCACAGTGTAACTGATGGTAATGGGAAAACGTGTATCAATGCAACCTGTTTTTAGCTAGCTTGTTACCGAATCAAACTCAATATATTTTAAACTTTACCAGTATCGATATGCTAGCTTGATAGTGAGTACTAACAGCCATGTTAGTTGTTTATATTCATAATGATAAAGTTAGGTATTTTATTACATGTGATTCTGACATGATCACTACATGCCCTGCGCTCCTTTCCGCTTGGCGCTGGTAAACGCATCCTCCTCCAGCTGAGCGGTCGCCATCGCGTGTTCATGTGTTTTGGGGGCGTGGCTTTGGAAGGAGCCCAGAAGGGAGGGGGTGCTGTGTTTATTGCAGCCCTGAGAGGACTACAGACACTCGATTTGTTTACTCTCCTTTTCAGAGTACTTACATTTTAATTATGTATTGGTATAAGACAGTTTAAACAAATTTTGGAAAAAGTTTTTTTTTAAAATCCTGCCTACCCTGCTTTTAAGCCCATAAAGTGGAGGTTTTGACCTCAGAGTTTGCCCAGATTAAGTCTTTAATACTAAATCTGCAACCAAGGGAGGCACCATCACCGATGTTGGGAAATTAGTTAGGAATTTGCCAGTTTAGTGAGGAGGGGAATGAAGAATTCTTATCAGTTATCCACTCTCAGTTCTCTCATGATGACTCTCAGAACACGGCACATGGTTCAGCTGAAGGAGTAGAATCAGATCAGGATGTGGTGAGACAAGCCCTCCAGATTGCGTTGGCACGCTTAAGTCTGGATACTGCCCCTACAGTGGCAGCTCCCTCCAGTGCCTTTTTCAGAGGATCGGCAAAGCCATCTGCTCTTAGCATTTCCCCATCCAAAGATTATATTGAGGAACTACAGAGGTGCTGGGCTAATCCCAAGTCACTTAAGGCGGGCGTACACGGTGCGAGTTCGGACACTCGGGAGGTCGTGAGATATTGCACACGTACGAGTCAGTTAAACTGATAATCGCGTCAAAGCAGCTGGTACACGGCACGACTGTCCTCCTGCACGAATTTTATCCCGAGCTGGCGGTTAAACACAGTCTCTGTGAGAGCTTTCAATGTTTCAGGCAATAGCTTCAGATAGAAAAATGACAGAAATGTGTGTGCAAATGCAGATACTGTAACAGTAGCCATTCCGTTCAACATAAAAACATGAGAGAGAGAGAGAGAGAGAGAGAGAGAGAGAGAGTGTGTGTGTGTGTGTGTGTGTGTGTGTGTGACAGTGTATGCGCACGCTGTGTGGTTGCTGCCACTGAGGTAACGTTATAGCCCCATCGATCTAGCCTGTGAGGCGGTTGTGTATGATTTGGCAATAGGGGACAGCCTATACGCTGGTGAAAATCGGGCCGACTCCCCGAATTTTTTAAACATGTTTAAAAATGATCGGGAGGTCGGGGAGGTGCTCATAACGTGCTCGGCTCGGCTCGTAATTCCTCTCACACGCTGCGAGCCGCGACCATGCGAGCATCACCGATTTGCACTCGATTTCTCCCGAGTGAAAAAATAATCTGCGAGCTCGTAAAACAGCAAAAAATCGCACCGTGTACGCCCGCCTTTACTCATCCTACCACAGCAAGCAGGGCCTTGTTAGCAATGCACGAACCAGACTCTTATGGCCTTGCCTAAAGTGGATCCATTTATTGCCTCTTTCATTATATCACCGGAAGAGGCTTGGAGACCTAAAAACTGCCCACGACCTCAGTGCAGAATCACGGACGATCTTCTTAGTCAAGCGTACAATACTGCAGCACGCATGGGTCGCATAGGGAATTCGCTCTTTCAATGCTGGCGCTATTAGCTGCCGCTGCTCTGGGAGGGAATTTTAAAAACTTTTAGCGCTTCAAAATCCTCCTACACTTATGAACTGTTTTAAATAATTTTAAGGAGTCTGACCTGTGTATCCACGCTGTTTCGGCGAGTTTGTACGCTGGTTGATCTACCTGCGTATTTACTGTTGATGCTCTCTGCGGTTGCCGGATTGACTGCCGGTTAACGTACTGACTGTTCTTCGTGGTACATTTGGCACACAGTTCAACTATGAAGATCACTGAGCTACTGGTGCGGATGAATTACATCTGGATCGTCCTTTCTGCATTATACCACTCGGTGGCATGGACGATGCTCCACTATTCTGCGGCGGAACTTATTCAGCTCCGTTTGCGTCCTTTTAATCTTCTGTCAGCTCCACATCTTCCCTTGGATATTGTGTACATACCACGTCGGAAATATATACATCGCGGGTCTCGTCGGAGTTATAACATCGATGGCTCGTGTCAAATACGGTCATTTTGGTCATCTAAACCACGCTCACCGAGGAGGCTCACACGGACTGTCGATCACAGTGTACTAACCAACACGGCCAGATCGGTTGGCAACGATTCTGGTAAAAACTATTTTTCCTTTGGTTTACTTAATATACGATCAGTTTCCACTAAAGGACCCCTGGTGTACGATTTACTGTCTGACCGTGAATTTGACTTTTTCTGTCTAACTGAGACATGGCAGAAACCAGATGACTTTTTCCATCTAAACCAGTCTGTTCCCCCAGGATATGTTTGCAAATCTCGTGATACGGGAAGGGGAGGGGGGCTAGCAATACTTTATAAAGAGAAATTGAAAGTATCTCAGTTAAAGGGATAGTTCACTTTGAAATTCATTTTTGATATGTTTTAGCTTACCTCAAGGGCATCCAAGATGTAGGTGTCTTTGTTTCCACAGTATTTTCAATTTTTATATTTTTAGGTCAAACTGACAGTCTGACAGTCATATCATGCATGTATATGGGGTCCACCTCAAAGAGCATGCACAGAGAAGTCCAAATTAAACATGATTTAATGACTCGTAAATGTGAGTACACATTGATGGCCTAAGACACGAAACGAGCGGTTTGTGTGAGAAAACGAACAGTATTTATATCGTTTTTACCTCTTGTAACACAGCCATGTCCAAGTGATCTGAGGGCTCGCGCCCTCAGATCACTTCCTTCTGTGACGTGTACGCAGACTGGTGCAGAGATGTATACACTAGATGTCGCATTAAAGACATTCGTTCCAATGAACTGCCGTAGCCAAGGCGACATCTAGTGTATACATCTATGCACCAGTCTACGCACATGTCACACACCAGGAAGCGCGCGCGCCCTCAGATCACTTGGACATGGCTGTGTTACAAGAGGTAAAAACTATATAAATACTGTTCGTTTTCTCACACAAACCGCTCGTTTCGTGTCTTAGGCTATCAATGTGTACTTACATTTACGAGTCATTAAATCATGTTTAATTCGGACTTCTCTGTGCATGCTCTTTGAGGTGGTCCCCATAGACCTGCATGATATGACTGTCAGACAAGAACGGTTTGACCTAAAAAAATCTAAATTGAAAATACTGTGGAAACAAAGACACCTACATCTTGGATGCCCTTGAGGTAAGCTAAAACATATCAAAAATTAATTTCAAAGTGAACTATCCCTTTAACTATGTCTACATATTCTTCTTTTGAATCAATTGCCTTAAAAATTAATGGTGCGATTCCTACCATCCTCATAACTATCTACCGCCCTCCCAAGAGCAATAATGCCTTTTTAACTGAACTGTCTGAACTCTTAACTCATCTATGTTCCATATCTTCAAATGTTATCCTTCTGGGTGATTTTAACATTCATGGCGATGATGTCAGCATTTACAAGTGAATTTTGATCATGTTTGGATTGCTTTGGTATACAACAATTTAACACATTGCCCACTCATACTAAGGGGCATTTTCTTGATCTTGTTTGCTGCTCTGGTATAACACCTTTTAATTGTACTGTTTCTGATCTATCCATATCAGATCACTTTCTGGTGTCATTTTGTGCCAAACTTGCCATTTTTAAGGTAAACCTGTGTCGCCCGATTACATTTCGGAATATTAAGAACATTGATCTGCATACTTTTGCTGATGAACTTGCCATCTTCTCCAGTAAATCTGATTTCTCTACTGTTGATGAACTGGTAAAATATTACAATGATGGACTGGACATGATTTTAGATGAATTTGCACCTATGAAAACTTGAACTGTTTCATTTATACATTCGGCTCCTTGGTTTACACCTGAACTGCGTGAACTTAAAACTATAGGCCGTAGGTTAGAGCGGCTGTACCTCAGGTCTGGCCTTACTGTTTATAAAGAAATGTATGCTGAACATATTCAGAATTATAAGAATGGACTGACTAAAGCTAAATCCGATTACTACTCCAACGTAATTAGAGTTAGCAATGGGTCTCTTTTCTTGGAGGTAAACAATATTCTGAAACCACCTGATTCTTTGCCATCTGATATGTATTCTACTGACTTATGTGATCGCCTTTTGACTTTTTTTTTACATCTAAGGTTGAAAATGTACATCAGCAATTACTTACTGGTACTCTCCACAATGACTCCTTTCAACCTATCACTCACGTACTTCTCCACTCTGTTTTCTCTACCTTTACACTACCAACTACTTCAGAGATTGTGGGTCTGATAGGTAGATCTAAATCTTCGACTTGTCAGTTAGACCCTCTACCAACTCCTTTAGTGAAAGCTTGTTTACCAGCCCTTTTGCCATTGATTACTAAAATTGTTCACGCTTCACTTGGTTCTGGTTTTGTATCTCCATCTCTTAAATCTGCTATTATTACACCTATACTTAAGAAACCAGGGTGTGATCCCTTTCATTTTGACAATTTTCGTCCAATTTCAAATTTACCATTTATCTCTAAGGTAGTGGAAAAGTGTATTGCAATTCAAATTCATGAACATCTCTCCAATAATAACTTGTATGAACAATTCCAATCTGGATTTCGTCCACACCACAGCACTGAGACTGCTCTTGTCAGAATAACTAATGATCTACTATTGGCAGCTGACTCTAGGCTTTTAACCATTCTTGTCCTTCTAGACTTGAGTGCTCCCTTTGATACTGTCTCACATCAGATACTTCTTGACAGGTTAGCTTCCATTGGTATTACTGGCACTACTCTGTCTTGGTTTAGGTCATATCTCTCTGGACGCAGTCAGCGTATTCAATTAAAAGGTTTTAGTTCTAGAATATCGACAGTCACCACTGGTGTTCCCCAGGGTTCTGTTTTGGGCCCGCTTCTTTTCATTATCTATATGCTCCCTCTTGGTGATATTTTAAGGGAATATGGTATTCATTTTCACTGTTATACGGATGCCACCCAACTTTACCTGTCTGCTAAACCCACTGGTTCTTTTCCTCCGCCATCTTTGTCAAGCTGTTTAGCTGAAATTAAAGTTTGTCTTTCAGCAAACTTCTTGAAGTTAAATGGCAATAAAACTGAGGCTCTGCTTGTTGGCACTAAATCTGTTGTGTCTAAATCGAATTGTTTCTCTCTATACATTGACAATACTGCAATCTGTCCTTCCTCTCAGGTTAAAAGTTTGGGTGTCATCATGGATGGCATATTATCCTTTCAAGCACAAATTAATAATATCACGTGAATTGCATACAGTACTTCCATTTACGCAATATTAACCGTCTCCGTCCCTTTCTCTCAAATAGTAATACTGCAGTTCTTATCCACGCACTAGTCACTTCACTTATAGACTACTGCAATGCTCTTTTTACAGGTATTCCGTCCAAACTGCTGCATAAGCTTCAGTTGGTCCAGAACTCTGCAGCTCGTGTTCTTTCTATAACACCCTATACTGACCACATTTCTCCAGTTCTTCAGCAGTTGCACTGGCTTCCAGTAAAATATAGAGTTGAATTTAAAATCTTGCTACTCACTTATAAGGCACTTCATAATCTTGCACCGCAATACCTTACTCAACTTCTCCATGTTTACACTCCTTCACGTGCACTTGGATCTTCTTCTTCAATTTCTCTTGTGGTACCTCGGATTCGACTTACCACCACGGGTGCCAGATCTTTTAGTTATGCTGCCCCCCGCCTATGGAACTCTCTTCCTCTTGATGTTCGTAATAGCGAGTGCTTGCTGACTTTTAAAACGCGTCTTAAGACATATCTTTTTATACAGGCTTTTTATAACATATTTTATTGAGACTTAACTGCAATTTATATGTATACGCTGTTTGATTGTTGTGTGTTTTGATTCGTGTAGTGACCTGTAAATTTCTTGTGTGGTGACCTTGGGTGTTCCGAAAGGCGCCATGAAATAAAATGCATTATTATTATTATTATTATTATTATTAGCGAACCTTAGCAAGGTCTTTCACTCGTTGGTAGAGGAGGTACGTTTCTAGCACGCCCTTTTCCCCCCCTACTTTCCACTTGATGCTGTTCACTCTGTATATGCTACCATTAGGAGATATCATTAGGAAACATGGAATTAGCTTTCACTGTTATGCCGACGATACTCAGCTGTATATTTCTTCAAAACCTAACGAAACCTACCAATTCACAAAATTAACGGAATGCATAGCTGATATAAAAAATTGGATGACTTGTAATTTCCTACTACTAAATTCAGAAAAAAACAGAGATTCTAATTTTTGGACAAAAAACTTCCACACGTAATAACCTAGAGTACTGTCTAACACTTGATGGCTGCTCTGTTAAGTCTTCGTCGTCGGTTACATTTACATTTACATTTATTCATTTAGCTGACGCTCTTATCCAAAGCGACTTACAAATGAGAAACAATAGAAGCAATTAAACTAGCAGTAGGACAACAATATGTAAGTGCTATGACCCTTCACAGTACAATCCAACGCAATTTTTTTTTTTTTTTTTTTTTTTTTTTTTTTTAGATAAGAAAGTGTTAGTAGTACTGGATTAAGTGCTCAAGTGCTGCCGAAAAAGATACGTCTTCAGCAGTTTCTTAAAGATGGCTACAGACTCAGCAGCTCTGGCTGAGCTAGGCAGATCATTCCACCAGCAGGGAACAGTCATGGTGAAGGTCCGAGAGAGAGATTTCGTGCCTCTTTGGGATGGCACCACCAGACGCCGCTCACTTGCAGAGCGCAAGTTTCTGGATGGCACATAAGTCTGTAGTAATGTGTTCAGGTACAAGGGAGCAGTGCCAGTGGTTGTTCTGTAGGCAAACGTCAGTGACTTGAATTTGATGTGAGCGGCAACCGGCAACCAGTGCAATTTCGTGAGGAGAGGAGTGACGTGTGCTCTCTTCGGCTCGTTGAAGACCACTCTAGCTGCAGCATTCTGAATCAGTTGCAGAGGTTTGACAGTGCAAGCTGGGAGACCAGCTTAGGAACCTGGGTGTGCTCTTTGATACCAATCTTTCATTTGAAAATCATGTGTCTAGTATCTGTAAAACCGCTTTCTTCCATCTTAAAAATATATCTAAATTACGTCATATGCTCTCAATGAATAATGCAGAACAATTAGTTCATGCGTTTATGACCTCAAGGCTAGATTATTGTAATGCTCTACTGGTTGCCCTGCACGCTTAATAAACAAACTACAGCTAGTTCAAAACGCAGCAGCTCGAGTTCTTACCAGAACCAGGAAGTACAGATGGTACTCAACCAGAATGAGACTTTTACCGCCGCCGTTCCCGCGGCGGTAAAATTGCGGGGGTGTATTTGCTGCCTTTGACCGCTAAGAGGCGCTACAATCGCAGACTTTGAAAAGTGTCAGTTTATTCTCTCTATTGCGTTTATTCCGCCGTGCCGCGGCTCATTGAGAGTGATTGAAATGTGGTAAAACAGATCAATTCAAGTTAAACATGTAGTTAAATGAATTCATATAATCACAAGACTAAAATTAAATGTAGGCCTAATACATTTAATAAATAATGAAAACATTTTAACACAAAACATTGCAATAGAAAAATATTAGGCAACATCAATGAGGCTTTGCAAGAACAATGTCTAATCAGTGGACCGACGATAGCGCAGTGGACAACGCAACAGCACGAGCTTCACGGAGCTTCAAGCGATGCAAGATCGAATCTCACTATCGCTTTGGCTGACAGCGTTAAATTAAATGTTTTACCATTCTTGATGCTTAGATAGGTAACTGTTTATTGAAGTCAAGCATTTTGTTTAATTATCAATGGCACATTACAACATACATTTGCTACTTTCCAGTAGAGCCGCTGCACAGACGACAAACCTGATGAAGGATGATTATCAGCCGATCGCGTCAGAAAATGAAAATGACGAAGCTATCTTTAATCTGCAAAATTATTGTTTTGTGAATCATCCACGAAATTGAGATGACTGACAATTGATACCCGCCATAGCAAATGAAGACATTTTTACAAACAGATCCTGGACATTTCAAGGTTTAAATAAAGTGTCGGAGCAGTTTATTTATTTAAAACAGGGTTACATCGAGTTAGAGTTTATAGTCTCCCTGCACTGCGCGCGCCGGGGTCTCTCTCGACATTAAACACGATTTCAGGGTAAAACCCCGTTATACAGCTGATAATACTGATTATACCGCTGTGTGTCATCCATACAAATCACGAAAAAAAAACTGTAACAAATGATTGAGTCTTGCTTCAAACAGAATGCCTGGTTGAATTCACCGTACAATAAAACGAGGTGGATCGCAAATAAGCGCTCTGTATCTGCTGCTCATCGCATTCGTTTAGTTGGCAAGAACGCGTTTCGTCGATAGTTCATGTTTAGATAATGCCAGATTGTTGACAAACACACTACTCAAACATGTTAAAATTCTACAAAACCAGTTGAAACAAATGGATTGAACACTTTAACTGAAAGTGTGTGTGTGAAACCTCTTTAAATACAATACATAAAACTACAATATTTATAATTTAAGGGCCTACATTTGGACACATCGAGAGATTTATCTTTAAAAGTATTTTGCCTTTGCCTGGTCATCAGGCTCTCTCTGCATATGAAAGACAGAACATTTAACACCTCATGAACCCCCAACCCCCCACAGGCGATCTGAGTTTGAGACCGACTCAAAACAAAGAGAAGTCGCAATTCACACTTCATTCTAGACATAGGCTAGTAAAGTGTTGATAATGAAATAATTAAATTATTTAGGCTACATGTAGGCTAGTAGGCTAATATTTCTGTCATATAAGTTTATTACTAAACATTTAATTATGTCAATAATTGAAGAAATAAAACGGTTTGGGCCAGCTTTTTCCAAGCAAACCTAAATACAAACGCATGTTCATTTGTTCAAAGGCATGTTCATTTGTTGTCATGAATACAATGTTCAACTCAATGTTAAATTCCACGGGGATCTTTGGATCCTTACAACCAGGGTGCGCGATTTGTGAATTAGCTATTTTTTTTTTTAATATATATATAAATCTCGAACCACAGTGCTGTGCTGCTGCTAAACTAAATAACATTTATATAATAGGCTATTTATGAACTTAAATGAAACCATATCGCAACATTTCGACAAATAAATTATCTGATCTATTTTTACTATTTAATTCAGGGCGATTTAGCCTAGACTAGGCCTACATTTAATTATAGCGAGATTTTCACCCTTGTCTGTTCATCATTGGGAAGCGCTCACAGCTTTTGAGTAGATCTGCACCTCTCGGTTTCATACGGATTACCTAATCAGATAACATTTATTAAATATTTAGACATTTAAAGGCTTTAGACGGCTATAGCCGATTTCTTATCGTGACTGAGCGGAGGAAAGTGGCTTTCGGTTCATTTTTATGACGCGCAGTTCCCGAGACAGAGACACTTTTGAATAAAAGTTTGAATATGAATACAAGTTTACAGTTTTGAACGATGTAGGCTACTCTACTCTGATCTGTATGACTAAAAAACTACGGAGTAGCCTATTAGGGCCTAAGTTATTTTAGATGTCTGTTATGAGAAAAATAAATCCAAATGAACGCGCAGCCGCGTCTGCCGAACACTAATTCAACATGCCAGAATAAAACCCGACTTTAGAACAATGGATAGCGCCACTCGACGTGGTGTGCCAAAATACTTAATTATAAACTTCAATATTTCATTCAAAATAATCTCAAAACGCTTTGTGACATTTTGAAAGCCGTGCATGCATTAAGGCACTGGAACCATGAACTGAAACTGGTTCTGATTTTATTGTTTGTCGTTTAAACGTGCCTGTTGCATATCTTTATTTTATATATTTTAAATGGTCTATTGGTGAAGTAATTTATAGCATTGGTTACTGTCGAGGGAGGGGGGATTAAAATAATTCAGTAGAAGCAGGGATGTTTAGACCAAAAGGAAATCCCCGTCCCCCCTGGCAAATCGTACCTTGCTTAAAACCATGTTTTACAAACTCTTTATAGGAACCAAAAAAAAAGGCAATCCTGTATAAAAAAATGTTTTGTTTGTTTGATTGTCTGCATTAATAATAGGCTATGACATGCATTAATAGGCTAATATAAAATGTACAATAATCTTTGTTTGTACGGGATTCGAAGCCGTGTCATCCAAATGATCGATACGTAAGTTCTACCACTCGCCCATGAATTTACTCATTTAGAAAGACCGGTTTCTCCGGTCTTCTCCAGAGAAGCGCTCATCATTCGTCTCATTCCTCAATAGAATGGTAAACAAATAATCAGCTTCTTTGCACCTAATTTATTTTTGTTCGTTATTTTTGTTATTATTATTATTTTATCACGCTGCTCCCAACGGGCAATAGGCTTATGTCGCCCACCGAAGTCTAGGCTACAATATGAAATAAAGGCTATATTGTTCTCGTCTCTATTTTTAAATTATGATTCTATTTTTCTGTCCTAAACAATGTTCTATAGTAGCCTATTTCATCTGTTAATTGACATTAACCCCGCTTACATTTCAAAATACGGCAATAGCTGCTGTTTTGCACAATGTCCCTCTGCGCCACCTGGCGGTCATTTCGCGAATGACTTTGAAATGCGACTGGATTATTTTTACCGCGGTAGTTTCGCCGCGGTGCCTGTCGCGGCGGTAATAGGCATTCTGGTTGAGTACCATCTGTATGACCATATTAGCCCCGTTCTGTCAACACTGCATTGGCTGCCTATTAAACATCGTATAAATTTTAAAATATTGCTGATCACTTACAAAGCACTAAATGGTTTAGCTCCGCAGTACTTGAGCGAGCTCTTAACGCATTATAGTCCTTCACGTCTACTGTGATCTCAAAACTCCGGCCAGTTAATAATACCTAGAATATCAAAATCGACTGCTGGCGGTAGATCCTTTTCCTATTTAGCACCAAAACTTTGGAACAGTCTTCCTAACATTGTCCGGGAAGCAGACACACTCTGTCAGTTCAAATCTAGACTAAAAACACATCTCTTCGGCCTAGCATACACATAACACATTATAGACTTCTATAATTAGGCTGCATAGTTTAGAACAGCCGGGACCGGGAACACTTCCTGTAAATCCTGATGTACTCGTTACATCATAAGAAGGATGGCGTCTACGCTAATATTAGTCTCTGTCTATCCCGAGGTTTACCGCTGTCCACCGGAACCAGGCCGTATCCAGATCTGATGAAGGACCAGCACCAGGACACAACGACGCCGCTGACCCGAAGTGTCAACCAGTCTCTCCTCCTCTCCACTCCGACTTCAACCAACCGGAACTGGACAAATACTCTGATTCATTCTGAACTTCATACACTGTTCACTCATTGGCCAGAGGAGAACTGGCCCCCGACTGAGCCTGGGTTCTCCCAAGGTTTTTTTCTCCATTCTGTCACCTGATGGAGTTTTGGTTCCTTGCCGCTGTTGCCTTACCTTCTGGCTTGCTTAGTTGGGGACATTTAATATTCAACAATATTATAGATCTGCCTTAAAGGTGGACGATGATGAAATTGTTTTTTGTATTATTTTCATGTAATCACTGTGAAGCTGCTTTGATACAATCTGTATTGTAAAAAGCGCTATATAAATAAAGGTGACTTGACTTGATGCTGGAGGTTGGTGGGGCTTACAATGTGACACGTGAACCCAGGCGTCACGCTCGGCAACCTTGATTGCTGTATTTGTTACAGAATGATCTCATACGGACCCAGCCACCTCGGGTTGTTCCACGGCTTCCGTCTGTGGTCCTTGATCCAGACCCACTGCCCTGGCTCGTAAAGAGTGTCATCTCGTAAGATTGCTGCGGCTCTGTACCTGGAACCGGCAAAGCAGCCTTAACCTGTGAATGAATTGTTTTAATAGTTCTGGTTAGTGACAGTATATATACTTTCTCATTTGCTCGTCCACCCCCGCCAAACCCTCCTGGGGAGGAGGTTCAATTCCTACTCGCATGGGCCGACCTGCAAGAATTTCATGTGGGCTGAGGGTTGTTCTTGCCCCTTTCCGGGCTCTCATGCCCATCAAAACAATGGGCAGGGCCTGAACCCACAACATTTCAGTTTCGGCCATAACTTTACACAATTTATTCTTTATCGTCTGGTTGGACCTCTCAACTGCGCCGGCAGCGTGTGGCCTGTAGGAGCAGTGGTGTCTCAAATTTATTCGAAGTCCTTTTGCCAATTCAGTTATTACTTTGTTTACAAAATGAGTTCCATTGTCACTAGACAATCTTTCAGGTACTCCCCATCTGGGAATTACCTCTCTTATCAGAGCCTTTGCTACAGCCGTAGCATTAGCTTTTCTGCATGGGAAACACTCAACCCACTTTGAAAACATATCAACAATCACAAGACAATATTTATATCCTTGGCATGGTGTCACCTCAATAAAATCCATCTGTAGATGCCGAAAAGGAAGATCAGGCGTGGGGTGGGCAGAGTAAATAGCTTTTTTACTCTGTCTTCCCACATTATTTGCTGCACAAATATGGCAATTTCGGCAGAATCTTTCTGCCACTGATGTAAATCCTGGAGCCACTGATGTAAATCCTGGAGCCACCCAGGATGTACTTATCAGATCATTCATAGCCACTTTTGAAGCGTAGTCTAATCCGTGAGGCCAATTTGCAAAATTAGAATACAGTTGTTTAGGCAGGAATGGTTTGTTTGTTTTGGTATCTTTCCAGACACCTTCATCATCTTTTACACCCCTCTCTGACCACTTTTTTAACTCCCAGTTAGTACCCAATCTCTGAATTTAGTTTAATGATGGTGGCAATTGGGTGTCATCGGTTGAGAGAGATGCAAAACCTATAAAGTCAGTCAGTCTACATCCTGTTAGTGCTGTGTTTTTTGCTACAGAGTCAGCAAGATTGTTACCTTTTGATACTTCGTCACCGGTTCTCATATGTGCTGCACATTTACAAATAGCAATTTCTTTTGGCATTAACAAATTATCAAGCAATTTATCAATTAATTTTGAATGTGCCACCGGTTTCCCATTAGCAGTGAGAAAACCTCGATTTTTCCAAACTGCCCCACGGTCATGACATACACCGAACGCATAACGTGAGTCGGTATATATAGTGACTGAATGACTGTCGCGTTCACTACGTCACAGGTGTTCAGCAGAAATGTAACGCGGATAATAGGTGGGAGGTTCACTTACCTGATTGAAGCCCCAACCGGTGTATTAAATCCAGTAATGAATGAGTACGGGCTATAAGCGGAAGCGAGTACTAGGTTTGACATGTTGTTTCGTCAGGAGAGATGCGCCACCGGTAAGCTTGCTGTTTCTATGTGCGCGGTTTGTATGCATGCTTGATAACTGTTACTTTGGTCACGCTGATTTGTTTGCGATGTAATGTTTAACGTTGTCGGCGATAGTAATCCTAAAACTGATTTAGAAGATAATCTTCCTAATCAGTTTCATCATCTCAGCATCCCGGATAGCTTAGAAGAACTTGATATTGCAACAGAAACTTTTAACTCTCTCTTTTCCAGCACTTTAGACACAGTTGCTCCGCTGCGCTTAAAGAAGATTAAAGAACATAGTCCAACGCCGTGGCACAACGAGCACACTCAGGCCCTTAAGAGAGCAGCCAGAAAAATGGAGAGCAACTGGAAGAAAACAAAACTAAAGGTGTTTCGGATTTCATGGAAGGAGAGCTCGATTGCTTACAGAGAGGCTTTAAAAGCTGCTAGATCTGCTTATTTTTCAACCCTATTAGAAGAAAATAAACATAATCCTAGGTATTTATTTGAAACAGTGGCTAAACTAACGAAAAAGAAAGCTTCAAGCCCAGAAGTTTCCAAGCAACACAGCAGTAATGACTTCATGAACTTCTTCACTTATAAGATCGATAATATCAGGGACAAAATTATAACTATGCAACCGTCTAATACAGTATCGCATCAGGAAGTGCATTGTAGTCTCCCTGAGGGAAAATTTGATTCATTCATTGCTATAGGAGAGGAAGAATTTTGCAAACTCGTCAAATCATCTAAATCGACAACGTGCATGTTAGACCCTATACCAACTAAGCTGCTGAAAGAGATGCTTCCAGATGTCATAGATCCTCTTCTTAATATCATTAATTCATCTTTGTCTCTAGGATACGTACCAAAAACCTTTAAGCTAGCTATGATTAAACCGCTTGTTAAAAAACAGCAACTTGATCCTACAAAACTAGTCAATTACAGGCCGATCTCTAATCTGCCATTTCTGTCAAAGATATTAGAAAAAGCAGTATCCTCACAACTGTGTTCCTTTCTTGAAAGAAATGATATCTGCGAGGATTTTCAGTCCAGATTTAGACCGTACCATAGTACCGAGACAGCTCTCGTTAGAGTCACAAATGATTTGCTCTTATCATCCGATCGTGGTTGTATCTCTCTATTAGTATTACTTGATCTTAGTGCTGCATTTGACACCATTGACCACAACATCCTTTTAAATAGACTCGAACATTATGTTGGCATTAGTGGAATTGCACTAGCATGGTTTAAATCATACTTATCTGACCGTTATCAGTTTGTAGCAATAAATGAAGAGATGTCTTATCAATCACAAGTTCAGTATGGCGTACCACAAGGCTCAGTACTAGGACCGCTGCTGTTCACTCTGTATATGCTACCATTAGGAGATATCATTAGGAAACATGGAATTAGCTTTCACTGTTATGCCGACGATACTCAGCTGTATATTTCTTCAAAACCTAACGAAACCTACCAATTCACAAAATTAACGGAATGCATAGCTGATATAAAAAATTGGATGACTTGTAATTTCCTACTACTAAATTCAGAAAAAACAGAGATTCTAATTATTGGACAAAAAACTTCCACACGTAATAACCTGGCTGCTCTGTTAAGTCTTCGTCGTCGGTTAGGAACCTGGGTGTGCTCTTTGATACCAATCTTTCATTTGAAAATCATGTGTCTAGTATCTGTAAAACCGCTTTCTTCCATCTTAAAAATATATCTAAATTACGTCATATGCTCTCAATGAATAATGCAGAACAATTAGTTCATGCGTTTATGACCTCAAGGCTAGATTATTGTAATGCTTTACTGGGTGGTTGCCCTGCACGCTTAATAAACAAACTACAGCTAGTTCAAAACGCAGCAGCTCGAGTTCTTACTAGAACCAGGAAGTATGACCATATTAGCCCCGTTCTGTCAACACTGCATTGGCTGCCTATCAAACATCGTATACATTTAAAAATATTGCTGATCACTTACAAAGCACTAAATGGTTTAGCTCCGCAGTACTTGAGCGAGCTCTTAACGCATTATAGTCCTTCACGTCTACTGCGATCTCAAAATTCCGGCCAGTTAATAATACCTAGAATATCAAAATCGACTGCTGGCGGTAGATCCTTTTCCTACTTAGCACCAAAACTTTGGAACAGTCTTCCTACCATTGTCCGGGAAGCAGACACACTCTGTCAGTTCAAATCTAGACTAAAAACACATCTCTTCGGCCTAGCATACACATAACACATTATAGACTTCTATAATTAGGCTGCATAGTTTAGAACAGCCGGGACCGGGAACACTTCCCGTAAATCCTGATGTACTTGGTACATCATAAGAAGGATGGCGTCTACGCTAATATTAGTCTCTCTGTCTATCCCGAGGTTTATCGCTGTCCACCGGAACCAGGCCGTATCCAGATCTGATGAAGGACCAGCGCCAGGACACGACGACGCCGCTGACCTGAAGTGTCAACCAGTCTCTCCTCCTCTCCACTCCGACTTCAACCAACCGGAACTGGACAAATACTCTGATTCATTCGGAACTTCATACACTGTTCACTCATTGGCCAGAGGAGAACTGGCCCCCGACTGAGCCTGGGTTCTCCCAAGGTTTTTTTCTCCATTCTGTCACCTGATGGAGTTTTGGTTCCTTGCCGCTGTTGCCTTACCTTCTGGCTTGCTTAGTTGGGGACATTTAATATTCAACAATATTATAGATCTGCCTTAAAGGTGGACGATGATGAAATTGTTTTTTGTGTTATTTTCATGTAATCACTGTGAAGCTGCTTTGATACAATCTGTATTGTAAAAAGCGCTATATAAATAAAGGTGACTTGACTTGACTTGACTAGTATCCGTGGCTATATTCCAGCAAGTGTTTGAAATTCGAGCGTTTCACTTTCACACGAGTTACTTCCTGTTTGCGGTGCTGGATGGGTAATGTAGTTAATCACTTTATATTGGCAACGGATTACTATGCTCAGCGTGGCTACTTGAAACTACACTCACTGGTTTTCACTTTGGGCCAATGCACTGAGAACACTTTTTGTGGTTTTGGGCTGTTGGTTTAATTTAAAATGTTTTCGTGTCTACTTTATATCGTCTGCTGTTGCCATGCTATGTTGTTGTAACTGTTTATGTTTGTTGCTCGCTAAAGTTAACGCTATGCTCCAAAGGTATAAGTTTGACGAGGTTGTGTAGCTGTGGGACATAAGGCTTACATTGAGACTTACTTATAACATTGCTATACTATACGTGTCCATTCGTGTTTACTTTCTTTAACTTTGCGATGTTTGTTGAAATATGAATCGCGGACCGGCTTTTAACGTAAGTAACGAACCACTTCCTGGTTTGTCGCGGGGCATCTTGGGAGCTGTAGTTTCCTGCTTGCAGAAAAGACTGCATGCATTTTGCATTGGGTTTTGGTAGAACTTGAGTATGCTGCAAAATGTTTGAAGTGTGTACATAAAAATTATGAAGTGATTATTATTGTATAGTATATTGATATTATTATATATTTGTATTTTGATTAATTAGGGGCCAAGCACTGAAGGTGCGGGCATCTATTGTATCTGTTCCCGTTCTTATTCTTCTTTTTCTTCCAACTGGGAGTCTATAGCAGCCCATAGAAGCGTATGCGGGAAAGTTGTTTTGGTTTGACATTCTGATAGAGGACAGTCCCAACATCAAATACACCAATTTTGGTGTTTCTAACTCATTCCCTCTAGCGCCACCACCTGTCCAAAGTTTCAGAAATTGTATGCTAATAACTTTTAAACCGATTTGATTGCACCCTATGACGTAATTTTCCGTCACAAAAATATGTCCGCCATTTTGAATTGTCCAAAAAACCTACTTTTGCAAACTCGTCCTAGACGGTTTGTCCGATTCTCACAAAAATTGCACCAGATCATCTTCAGGTAGTTCCGACAAAAAGTTATGGAATTCAAGTTGATTCACTTTACCGTTTTTTGATAAACGCACAAACAAATTTTACGTAGCACTTGCAAAAACAGACGTAAGGCTGTATCTCTGCAACGCTTTATCGTATTCAGACCAAACTTGGTACATGTCATCACAAGCATGACTTGAGGCTACGTGCAGTGTTTCGGCGCAGCGCCACCTACTGGTCCAGAGATATGAAAAATTAATATTTTGGCTTATAACTTCTGAACGGTTTGTCCAAGAATCCTAAACGTGGTCTCGTTAGATTCAGGGCGTAATGCCGAGTCGACTGATATCCAATTTTTCCAGATCGGCCATTTTGTCTGTCGGCCATTTTGAATTATGTGCTAAAATGCTGTATTTTTTGAACGCATGAACAAATTTTTACGATACTCGGTATGGATCATCAGTACAATGCCCTGAAGAAGCCTGAGAAGTTTCGAAACAGCGCCACCTAGTGGATCATTTTTTTCCCAAATGCTCATAAATGTGGGTGTGGTCGACTTATTCTCACGGGAGTCATCTCCTTAGACTCCTGAATCGTTGCCGAGTCCAACGATACCAGACTTGTCAGGTTTCGGCATATGGTTTGTGCAGCGTTGTAATTTAGCACTTAAAAAACATTTGGCGATATCTTCGAAACCGCTAGTCCGATCGAGACGAAACCACCGTCAGAAGTTTGAAAACATAGGTCGATAGCTACACACCAATGCCCAAATGCGAAAATATTGATAGTAAGGGGTAGTAAAATTCAATCAAAGTCATGTGTCAGTCATTTTTGACGTGTTTTTTCACATAAATGTGTATAACTCCAAAGCGAATTGAGATATTTTCACCAAAATTGACACACATATGTATGGGCTCACTGTGAGGACACATACAAAAAATGGTGGGATTGAGCCTCTTGGTGGCGCTATAATAGAACAAAACATGAAATTCCCATTGACTTTAACACAGTTTTGTGATGTAAAATGCTATACTTAATGAATGCATTGCTGTAACATTACGAAACTCAGATTGTGCCATCAGCATAATGCCCTGAAGGTACTCAAAAGATTTCCAGACAGCGCCACCTTTTGGCCAAAAGTTATAATGAAATTTCCAAAAATGCTAATAACTTTTGAATAAATTTGCCTATAGTAATGACACTGATCTCAATAGATTCCTTGGGTTATGCTGAAAACATAGGTCAGTCAAACTTCCTGTCCGCCATCTTTATTTCCTTTTAAAACCTACTTTTTCAAACTCCTCCTAGACCGAACGTCCGATTTTCACCAAAATCGGATCGTGTCATCTCCAGACCGTGCCAAGTAAAAGTTATGGATTTCGTGTCGATAGACGAAACCGTTTTTGTAAACCGCAGTGGCAAAGTTGAGGCATGATGCCAAAATGACTATTCAGGCTTTATATCTGCAATGCCTTGACATATTGACACCAAACTTTGTATGTGTCATTGTCACTTCACTCTGACCACATCACATCAGTTTCGTAACTGCGCCACCTATTGGTCGAAAGTGATAATCATATTTTTAGTTATTGTATGTGATTTTTCAACCATTTTGCCAAAATTCATCTTTAAATGTCTTCAATTGCTCCTTGCTGCAGTTGGTCTCACACTCCCAGCCACTTTGGCTTGTCTTGTCGTCTTGCTTGCGCTTGGCCCCGGTGATTGCTGCTTGCAGCTATATTTATATTTATTGTTGCTTATTGTTATTGGGATATTGAGGTAATGAACTGGGGCTGTTTATAGTATGCACATGAAAATTGAAACGTTACATTTCCTATTTTTCTTTCAGGTTTATTACCTGGTTATCCTTTGTGAACCAAAAAGAAAAATAAACAAATAAATGTGGAATACCGAGTAATATCCTTTGTACACTGGGTTGCCCTTTCCGTGGGAAGAAAAACGGAACAAAGATAGTCTTGGTCCCTTGGTGCAACATGAAATTGATGGAACATCCACTCTACATCACACAGGATGGCTACTTGTCCTTTGCGGAAGCGACACAAGACCCCTACAAGGGTATTTGTAAGGTCTGGCCCAGTGAGTAGATGCTCATTCAGTGATGTATTCTGAAACTTAGCTGAGCAATCAAATACCACGCAAATCTTTCCTGGCTTTTGGGGATGGTAAACCCCATGGTGAGGGATATACCATGTGGTCTGATTGGTTACCTCTGACTCTGGAACCTTTTCAGCATCATCACCTCTTGCTATGATGTCCTCCATAAAAGTTACATAATCCTTGTGATATTGATTATCTTTCTTAAGACGTTTTTCCAGACATCTGAGTCTATGTTCTGCACACACTTTGTTGTTTGGCAGGCTTGGTCTCTCTTCCTTGAAAGGCAATGGCATTTCGTAATGTCCATTTGGCTTTTCCTTGATTCCTTCTTTCAGCTTCACCAAGAATTTACCGTATATACCCGAATATAAGACGAGGTTTTTGTCCTAAAAATAGGCTGAAAAATGGGGGGTCGTCTTATATTCGCAATATAGACAAAATCACGGGGCAAAGGGAGAAAGAATGAATTTATATGAAATAGTGACTGAAACGCGACCCATTAAGACAAAACCAGCTTTCCCTTCCAAGATGTTAATCTGCACAAAAATCCTGATAATTGAGCCGTCGTCTGATGAAATCAAATACAAATAAGATAAAAACAATATCTGTGCTGTGATTTCGACTATACTTGCATGTAAAATTAGAGAAGCAACATAATATCTGTTTAACTGAATTAAAACGCTGCTCCTCTCTGCCGCGCGAAACGCAGAGCGAGAGCGAGAGAGAAGTGCGCGATGCAGAGCAAGCGAGCGAGAGAGAGAGAGAAGTGCGCGAGAAACGCAGAGAGAGAGAGAGAGAGAGAGAGAGAGAGAGAGAGAGAGAAAGGTGCGCGCGCGTGCTGGAAGAGGGAGAATGAATTATCAGTGCAATTTTCAAATAAAATTATTTTCTGTTGATTTTCTGGGGGGGGGGGTGTCTTATATTCAGGGTCGTCTTATATTCGGGTATATACGGTAATATCTTCTTGTGATATTATAACTTCTTCACTGGACTTCTCAGTAAAATCTGCCTCAAAGACCTTGAGTAGGCCTATATCTGCTGGAGTGATCATTTCCTTGACTTGAGTTCTATAAACAAAATGGACCGCAGACTTGAGCTCAGTAAAGGGCTTGGTAGCTGGCTGAATTTTCTTTATGATGATACGGTGGCTGACACCGATTTCATCCTCAGGATCATAATCAACTTCAGTGCTGCTGTAGCCGATAATGCTCCAACCCAACACAGACCTTTGCGCATATGGCTGGTTTTCATCGCCCGAGATGACATCTCTGGGAAGTAAGGCTTGTGGACAGTTATAGCCGATTAACAATCCCACTTCACAGTCGAGCTCAGGAGACATTTCTGTTATAAGGAAAGATATGACCCAAAAGCGAAGATGCAATAACAGTCTCTTTTAATGGTGAGAGAGAGATAAGTCCAAACAAAGTAATTCCTTCTTCAGATAAATAACAGAAATCCAGTCATTAATGACGATGCTCAATAACAAAAGGCAGAAGGTCTCTTCTTAGAAAAGGGCAACAGCAAACAGTCCGAGAACGGGATCCGGCGGGCTCTGCACTGATCTCTTGAGCGGAATCAGGTTGGTGAGATGAACGCTCTGGGTGCTTGTCAGCAGCGGGCAGGCTGGACAGAGTGTAGAGCATATGGTTATTTACAAGCAAACGGAGACAGACCTGAGCCAGGCTGGAAGTTTGACGGTCTCGGACAAGACATGACAGGACGGGAACAGCAGGTACACTGTAAAAAATGTGGCTGCGATTAGTTAAAATTTGTTGAGATAACTTAAATATCCAACTTAACCAAACTAAACTAAAGTTAACTAAACTTAATATTTTAAGTCAAGCTTGAACACATACTTTTTAAAGTTGAAACAATGTTGGATTCTAAGTTGTGCTAAATAATCGCAGCTATTTTTTTTACAGTGTAATAGAAATCACACGCATACGTCTGGGTACGAAATAATCTGGCAAACAGCAAAGAAAATGGGAAGCTAGAAGTAGCAAACATAATTAGAAGGAAGAGAGAACAGGTGTGAGAGAATGAGCGTGATTGTAACCGCTCAGTCTAATACTAGCAGCTACTGGAGTGGTTTAGCCCCGTAATGCCCTGGCTGACGCGCTGTTTGTTTTGCTTTCTGTTACCATTGGCTTCGGTCTTAAGAATGTCCAGGCGTTTGTCTTGCTGATTATTGCGTTTATTTGTTTCTACCGTGCAGAGGTAAATATCCATTTATCCAGTTTCACAGGTGTTGTGGCAAGAATTCAAACAAACATCATCACTGAATAAGGGACACTCAGAATCAAATTAAAAGTTATAAAAGTATTTATTCTCTTGCAAGAGAGATCTTCGTCACCAACACACATGAGCGAGTCAGTGAGGAGAGATAAGGAGAAGCAGTCTCTGTCCATTTTATATCTTATTCCCCCCAAGGCCTTTTACTTATTTCCCTCCCCTCCGAAGAGAGATATAGATACCAGTTTGTCTTCCTTATTCTTTAACTGGCTCACGAGGGCTCACGAGGCCTTAACCTTTAGGCTATAACGTACAAATGCATTCAAGATGACCCTTTGACCATGTGCTTTCCCTTACCCTCACTGACTCCCCAACACAGCAAATTATCACAAAGCCCCCTCTCACTGCAAGTGAGAAAAACAGATGGGGCCTTCATTAGGAATCACTGAATACAGAGTACTCAAGGAAAATTTCCATAACACTCCTCTCTGTTTATCAGTCTCTGATAACTTGATTAATCAAACATTGTAATAATAGTAGAAAAATAATAATGGTAAATAATAAATGCAAGTTCAAGTCATAACATCATAAAATCACCCTCCTTGAACCTGTGATGAAAAAGTTTAGAATGAAAAAGCGTAAGGCTGTTTTTGTGGGGGAAAGTCCCCATAATATTTTAGCAAGCACGTAAATAGGTTTACTAATGCCGGGCTCACTACCTCAGTCACACTAGTAAGGAAAAAGATTATAGCACAGTAGGAAAACAAACATATCAAATTCAAATCATAAAATTGTAATGGGAAAAAACCTCAGTTTCAAACCCTGTCCTTTTCCGCCCTCTCATGGCATATCACCCGTTCTCAGACAAGGAAAAAAAAAAACATTTTAACTCAATTAACACGTTTCACTGTAACTTCCGCTACTGGTGTCATCATACTGGTGTTCATCAATATCATCATCGTTTGGATAGACTGTCATTTTCACCAATTGAACAGACATTCCCACTTTAACCAGTTTTCGCACTAACATGGTCACCCCTTGTATAAAACATGGTATGCATAACAAGATCAGTAATATTATAACTAAAATTGGCAACACAGTTTGAATCAACCAAAATCCCCAGCCATCCCCCAGATGCATTATCCAGGTCAGCCAGTTTTCATTCACTGGTTCAGGCTCCTGCACTGCCCTTCTCATGTGCTCAATTACATCTGTTATGTTGTCACTGTAATCTGGAATATTGAAACAACAAGACACACCTAGCATTTTACAAACCCCTCCTTGTTCTGCTGTAATCAAATCTAAGGCTAAACGATTCTGGATAACTGCCTCTCTTAAATGTCTCATCTCATCATTTATCATGTTTATAGCATTTTCAGTAGCATTTGCTACACACACATCCGTTGATGGCAGTCGTTGCTTACCCCCTTCTATGCCCATGAATGGTGGTCTGCCAAACAAAATTTCAAATGGGCTCAAGTTTGTTTTCACTCTTTTTCTCATTCTCATGTACATCAGTACAATTGGTAGGGCCTTAACCCAAGACAGACCTGTCTCTTCGCAACATTTTGCCAATTTGTTCTTGATTGTCTGGTTCGATCTCTCTACTGCCCCTCCTGATGAGGGCGCGTAGCTGCAGTGCGTTCTCATATCAATGCCCAAGAACTCTCCTACCTGCTTTATTGCAGCATTTACAAAATGTCTGCCATTGTCAGAGCTGATTTTTCTTGGAATTCCCCATCTCGGAACAATCTCGGTTAACAGGGCCTTTGCCACTGCTGCCGAATCTTGTTGCGAGGTTGGGAAGACCTCAACCCATTTCGACCACATGTCAACCATCACCAGACAGTGTTTCAGTCTCCCACACGGGGTTAACTCGATGAAATCCATCATTAGATATTCAAACGGGCCTGCTGGGGCTGGTTGAGATGCTAAGGGTGTTTTTATGCCTCTTGCCACATTGTGTGTGTTGCAAATGACACATCTTTTGCAAAAATTTTCATCTACCACTGTAAACCCCTTAGTGAACCATAAATCTTTCATCTGCATTACCATCATTCCCTTGGACACGTGGTCCCGCCCATGTGTCAACTTAGCGTAATGCTGAAAGAAGTGCTTGGGTAAACAAGGAATGCCATCATCACTCATCCACACCCCCCCCTGGAGGCCGCAGCCAGACGACCTCCATTTCTGTTTTTCTGCTCCTGTGGAGAAAGTCTGCATACTTTCTAAACAAAGAGAAATGTCAGGGTTAGTCACAGATACCAAAGCACAAGACGTTTCTTTTGTCTCCTTCGTTGCCGCGGCCTTCGCCGCCGCGTCGGCTCTCGCGTTTCCTGTGGAGATAAAGCTTTTATCGTTAGAGTGCGCTGCACATTTACAGATTGCAACCTTGTCTGGCAAAAGAATGGCATCCAAAAGCTCAGCCACAAGTGAGGCGTTCAATATCGGATGTCCATCCGATTTCAAAAAATTCCTGTGTGCCCAAATTGCCCCGAAGTCATGCGTAATCCCGTATGCGTAACGCGAGTCTGTGTAAATCGTCACACATTTGTCAGTCATTAATTTACACGCTTCTGTCAGAGCAACCAATTCAGCTGCCTGAGCCGAATAATTTGATGGCAATTTGCCAGATTTCAACACGTCAAATTCAGTAGTAACCGCGAAACCAACCTTATTCAAACCTGTTTGTGGATCCTTTGACGCTGATCCATCCACAAAGAGGACATTGTCACAATTCTCCAAAGGTGTGTCCAACAGGTCTGGACGTGGTGTACACACCTGTTCCAATGCTGATAGACAACAATGATGTTCCTCTCCATCATCTTCTGTTGGCAGAAGTGTGGCAGGGTTCAAAGTTGTGCATCTTTTCACAGTTATGTTCGGCATGTCAAGCAAAATCGTGTGATACCTCAGCCATCTGGCCATAGACAAATGTGATGTTCTCTGTTCCTGCAAAATCATGGAGACTGCGTGTGGGACCATCAAAGTCAAATCAGAATACCCCACAAATTCCCTCGAAGCCAGCACAGCCAGCTCAGCAGCCGCCACAGCCCTCAGGCAGAGTGGCAGACCTGCTGCGACTGCATCAAGCTTCGTTGAAAAATACGCTACTGGTCTCAGTCTGTCACCATGGGTTTGCAAGAGCACTGAACTCATAAAGCCTTTTTTCTCGTCTACCATTTGTGTGAATGGTTTGTCAACTGCTGGCAGGCCCAACGCTGGAGCCTGAGTCAGTTGCAGCTTCAAGGTTTCAAAAGCTTCCTGTGCTTCTGTGAGCCAATCAATCTTGTCACATGATCTCAAGCCTTTCCCTGCTGTGAGGGCTCTCAAGGGCTTTTCAAGCAGTGCATAATTAGGAATAAACGTTCGACAATATGCACACATTCCCAAGAATGATAACAATTGTTTCTTTGTTATGGGTCTTGGTACATCTGCAATCGCTTTAACTCGTTTCTTAGAGAGAGCTTTACTGTTTGGAGTGATTGTGTGACCCAAAAAGGTTATTTCCTGCTTCACAAACTGCAGCTTTGTCAGGCTGACTTTGTGCCCCTCCCTTTCCAAATGTTTCAGGAGAGTCACACTGTCAGCCACACAGGTAGCCTTATCTCGCGAACAGATCAGTATATCGTCGACGTACTGTAACAATGCTGTCCCGTTCGATAAAATTAACGGTTCGAGACTCCGTCTGAGCGCTTCATTGTAAATCGTCGGAGACTCGCAGTACCCCTGACACAAACGAGTAAAAGTGTACCCTTTGTTGTCAAAATCAAACGCAAACCAGAACTGACTTTTCTCATCCACTGGAACGCTAAAGAAAGCGTTGGCCAAATCGACCACAGTGAAATACATTGCATCTTGCGGAATTTGTGACAAAATGGTGTACGGGTTCGGTACGCGCGCAGCTCTCGCAATAACGGCTGAATTAACCGAAATCAGATCTTGCACGAAGCGATAAGAATTATCGTTTGGATCAGCTGACGTCTTTTTTACTGGAAAAATAGGTGTTCGTACTGGAGAATCATGACACGGGATGATGACTTTCTCTTTCAGGAGAGATTCAAAAACTGGCCGGATCCCCAACAATGCCTCCTTTTTCAGGGGATATTGCTGTTGACACGGCCTGTAATCAGACTTTGGAGTGATTACCACTGGTTCACAACCTTTAATCAAACCAACATCATATTTGTGTTTTGCCCACAAAGTTGAAGGTATTTCTGCCAGAACAGGATTAATGTCTGTGGCAGAAATAGCTCCGTGATCATGTTTCTCCATTACATTCTTTGCAATAGCAGTCACAGTTCTCTGTACATCAACCTCAAAATCACAGCTTAGCATAGATGCCCCTGCACTTTCACTGTGTTTCACCCCGTCTCCCCTTTCAGCCCAATCTCTGGCTGTCATGCATTTTCTCACAAAAGGGCCCAACTCCTCCCATTTCTGCGCTCTGCCCTTGGTTACTGACACGTGTGGCGCGGACACTCCTGCTATCAAATACAGCTGCATTTGTTTTTCTGACAGGCAAGCTGAGAGCGCACACACATTCTCATTCCAAAAAAGTTTATCAAACTGCATTTTCTCATTTTCTGTCCCGTTAAACCACTCCTCTTCAAACTGTGGTTCACGCTCAATAACAACATGTGACGTGCAATGCATTTTGTCAGGCATCATATTGTCTCTGTTATCTGATACTGTGCGATCCTTTGCCAATTTCAAAATCATTTGTGCCCAATCAGAATCTTTAATCTGCCACTCGTAAGCCCACTGTGGCTCAAATTTTGCACAACACATCTGCTGTTCTTCCTCAATGACAATACCCATCGGGCCAGCAGTGAGTTTCAAATTTAACTCACACATTAGATCTCTCGCTAATAATGGAGCTGGACAGGATGCAGAACACAAAAACGCATGTTTTAATGTTCTGCCCCTCTCCGTCTCGCATTCTAACGGCACAGTGAAATTGTCTGAAATATCATGCCCTGACGCTGACGTGCTTTCGAACACTACATCTGTCAATCTGGGTTTGCACGGTAAATCATATGGCCTTATTGTGGATCGGGCTGCTCCCGAATCCACAAGAAAATCTACCATCGTACCATCAACTAACATGGGATATCTCGGCAGTCTTAAAAACCCTGCACCTTTGTACATTCTCAAACATTCAGCAGACACAGCATTATTCAAATTTTCGTCAGTCACACATAAAGGTTTGCAAGCATTTTCTTCATTGCAAAGAGCATTATGTGAATCAGTGTATGTGTGCGTGTTGTGTGTGTGTGTTAAAAAAATTTCACTTCCCTTTCTCGCAGCCGGTTGAATGCCTGTCGCTCGCCCTCCCCTCTCCTGTTCTCCGTTCCTCTCCAGTCAATCCGCCTTCATCGCCTCCGGACAATCCTTAGCCCAATGTCCCTCATTCTTGCAAACTCGGCACTTCGTGCATTTGAAAAAGTCATGTTCATTGCTCTCGCAAAGTCCACATTTCCACTTTCCTTGATACACTTTCCTCTTCTTGTTGGCCCAGTTTTGTCTCGCTGGTGGTGCACTCGTGCTAGCTTTGATCTGTACAGCGGCCAGCTGCAACTCTCTGTCCGCCTTCAATTTCACGGCTTTGTCTCTCTTTGTCAGCAGCTGCTCTTCTGCATGCATAGCGTGCGCTAGAGCGGTTGTAAGTCGCCCGTTCTGCCACTCGATGTAGCTCGCTTTCACCGCTTGTGAGATTTCTGGTCTCAGCCCGTCCAGGAAGCGGCTCTGCAGATGGCACTCCCATGTGCTTGGCTGCACTCCTCTGTCCTTCGGCTCTGTCATACCGCTGTGTTTCTGAAATGCATCAAAAAGTCTGGCATAATAGTCACGAACGGACTCTTCTCTCACCTGGCGACAGCTGTTGATCTTTTCTGTGTCCACTCGTGCTGGGAAAGCCTTTTTTATTTCTTCTGCGAGTTTCTTCACTGCCCCTACATACTGTGCGTTGGTTTCATGCGCCCAGTCTCCATTCACTCTTCGGTGTTCGGTTGTTGGCATGTGGCAACTCACTTTGTGCCAGTTCGTGGCCCCCAGTTTCACGGCTAACAGTCGTTTCAGTTCTTGTGTGGTGGGGCTGAACTCCTCACAGAAAGTGACTAGTTCGCTTGAAAATCTGTCACCTGCGTCGTCCGGGCTCGGCAGATGAGCCATCGCTTCTTTCATGTCTGTCACAGTCCACGGTCTATATACCATCACCGAGCCGTCCGGTCCCGCCACTTCCACCATCGGGGCTGTGATGTTAACTGTTTCATCTCTGACCTGTGATCTTGTGACGACTTTCTTCGGCTTGGCTCCTCTCTGTTCGTCCGTGATCTCCGTGATTTCGTCCTCCTCGCCCTGGGCCACGTGCCTGGCCGCTTGTTGCGCTGCAAAGTCTTTTTGCACTTCTTGTGCCGCTTGCACCGCTAGCTGTTGGAGTGCCAGTGCCATCGTTGCTTCTTGCTGCCGTTGCGTTTCTGCTCGTGCGGCTTCTATCGCCTCCTGCTCATATCGTGCGGCCTGCGCTGCTGCTCTTGCAGCTCGGTCCTCTTCCTCTTCTCGCGCCTCTTGCGCTGCCAGCGCGGCTCGTGCTTGTCTCTCTCTCTCTTCTGCTTGTGCACCGAGTTGCGGTCCGGCTGGTGCTCGCGGCTGGATGGGTCTCGATGGAGAACAGTCAAGGTCGGGGTCGAACTTCAGTGCAGTCAATCCGGCCCCTGGGAAGTGTGTTTTGTACTCCGGCGGTGCCGGTCTCACCGTCATTTCATGTGGAGAAACACAAACATACTGTGGGTTAGTCGGTTCTTGTGGTGCAGACACACATACAGGCAGACTCTCACACTTTTCATTCTTCCTTCCTGCTAATTCTTTTTGCATTTGTCTTCTTTGTCTTTTATCTGCTTCTTCAAGCCAGCAATCTACTGTGTTTTCACATTTTTTGCATACATGCCTAACACATTTACAACAGCAACCTGGTTGTTTCTCACTACTCTTTTCCACTGAGTCTCTCACCACTTTCAGCCTCGTGAGGCTCAATGTTCCCTCTTCGGGAAAATCATGATGCTTGATTAATTTCTCAATATCTTGCATACATTTCTGACCATAATGTTTTCTCATTTGGTAGTACACCGGTGTATCATATTTCATAATCTTGCTCTGAGACATTCCCATATTGGCTGCTCTCTGTTCTTTGTGGATTTCTCTTTTGCGCGCGTTCTCTTTATTTGTCAGACGTCTCTGAAACAAACCCGATTTTTTTCTTTTAACCCAAAACCGGTCCGGGTTGCACGATTAGTGCCCTCCTAATTATGGTTCACCAAAAAATCTGTTACAATTGTCTTGGTTCCCCCTAATTAGCTTCAGCACCCGAAAATAATTCGCTCCGTGGTGGAACAATTAATTTTCAGGTACCTATCTGTATGAAATGTCTTGGTCTGTCACAGTTCTCAATTAATTCCAGATTATTTATCTGCTTGAAATATCTTGTTCTGTCACAGACCTCAATTAATTTCAGATTATTTTCCTCGTATCTGTTTGAAATATCTTGATCTGTCCGTAGATCTCAATTAATTTCAGATTCCGTACCACAAAACAAACAGCCCTCAGCCAATATGGTTCAGTTTCACTCTTCCCCCAATTAAACCGAATTTAATTACCTTATTCAGAGATGCTGCTCTGTGCCACTCGAGTTCATTTGATTCCAGTGGCCGGATCCGGTCCTAACGGCGGAAACGGTCCCTCGTCTCTCAATTCTTTTCTCGAGGTAGGGTTGGAACTTTTCAGTACCAAGGTGATCAGCCGCCGCCCGTCCGTCAGTCCCGGAATCACGTCCAAGAAATCCCACTATTCTGACACCAAATTGTTGTGGCAAGAATTCAAACAAACATCATCACTGAATAAGGGACACTCAGAATCAAATTAAAAGTTATAAAAGTATTTATTCTCTTGCAAGAGAGATCTTCGTCACCAACACACATGAGCGAGTCAGTGAGGAGAGATAAGGAGAAGCAGTCTCACTGCAAGTGAGAAAAACAGATGGGGCCTTCATTAGGAATCACTGAATACAGAGTACTCAAGGAAAATTTCCATAACAACAGGCAAATCATATTAGTATACAATTACATTGTCAACAATCAGTTTCAGCCTATATGCGCCACAGCGATCAAAAACCGTTTGCCCTTCCGGGCCAAACCCCCCTTCCTGTTGGCAGTTTGGATGCTTCTTTTATGCATTTGACCTCAGGTAACACTAGAGCGACACCCACTGTACAAACAGGAAACAACACCCAATATATAAATACACAAACACCACATTTGGCTCTTATAGTGATAACAAGTAGCGATTAGAAACAGCTGAGGATAAATGGAGGAGCGTGAAGTAGGCCTATGTGTGTGTGTGGGTGTGTAAATGAGAGTGTGTGCGAGTACAACCAGAAGAGGTAGACAGAGAAGGCTATCAGACTCATGACAATTTCATCTGCCAAATGTTCTAAGTGAGGCCAGGACTTTGCAGTTGTGCTTGGGGGTATATGGGATCTGTTTGCCGGTATGTAATCTCTGATATAGGTTGTTGGGAGTTTGATTTTAGTGTCAGAGCTGATGCCTCTTACCTGTAGTCCTTGCACCTTTTGGCTATTCACCACTTTTGTTTTTGATGTTATGGTGGACACTATAAGTTTTACTGGCTCTTTCTTGGCACCCAATGTTACAGCTGCATCCTTCAAGATGAAGGTTGTGTCGCTCTGACTATCAAGTAAAGCATACACTAAAACTTCCTTGTCTGGTTCCATTGTCGTGGAGACATAGACTGGAACAATTGATGAAGTGTGAGTGCTGCTCCTCTCTTGAACAACTCGGTTAGAGGTAGCTTGCTGTATTTCAATTGATTCAGACTGTTGGTTCTTGTCTCCTTTGTTTTCATTTGGCCTTTCTTGTTTTATTCTTACTCCTTGTTCTTGGTCTTTCTTCCCACGATCTTGATGTAGGCAAGTAGGGTGGCTTTTCCACATAAATCACACACACTCCTGGATGTACAAGCTCTGGAGCTTCGATCCTAAGGCAGCCAAAACATAATTTCTCCAGTTGTACGAACTTAACTCTTTCTTCAACTGGTTTTTCCCTAATCTTGAGACACCTATGGAGAGTATGGCCTTTCTTCTTGCAAAACATGCATGTGATGCTTTGTCTTTTCACTTGTATTAGTAGTGAAAGTCTTAGCACTAAAGTTTTGATTTTGTTGATACCTAGACTGTTCTTGTTCTGTTGGCTTTGATCTTTCTTGGTCAGTGGACTTCACTGTAGGCCTGGGCGATAAAACGATAACGATAATTATCGCGATATAATTTTTCTCGATAAAACGATATGAAGAGTTCGATAAATGTTCGATAATGTTTTTGCGCCAAAAGCGGAACGAAACTCATTTGAACCGCGCGCCACACGGACCATTTATCCGCTCGGCTCAAAGTCCCAACGCCACCGCAAGCTCACTAGAGCAGACGTGTTTACTCTGATCGGTCTCGGTCACGAGATCCAGCGAGAAACGCTTGAATTCAGCGAACAACACAAATGTCTCAGTGATTTAAACCAGTTTAAAGGCAGATGAAACAGCGCTGACGAACAGGAGAAACACTATGCGCAACGATACAGTCAGAGGCTTTTAAGTCTACACATTCCCATCATTTACCATGGATTTACTGTAACATTAGCCTTAACTGCACCATGAAATGTGGGATATACATATTGAATTGTATTATATTATTAATGTAGACAATGAATTACATGACTAATGGAATATAATTACAGTATTTAATAATGTATTATTTAGGCTACTGTTTTCATACAAATACCATAGAAACCATAAAGTTACATTATGCCATGATAGTGAGGTGCTGTAGGCTATGCCCGGTTTTATCTGTGGTTATCATGATCTAAATGCATGATACTGGATGACCAATGGTTCATTTGAATAAAACTCAAACAGTCAGAATATTACATTTTACCAAATAAAAATAAGGTGGTTACTTTTTTTTAAACAGATGTTACTGTTTTTGTTAATGAACATAAATTTAACAGTAAATCTGCATCTTAACTCAAGCTAATAATACTGTCAAATATGCGTTTCGAGACAAAACATGTAATATTAATATTGCAGCCTGCACTGCAAACTGTGCTGAAGATACGTGCCATCAAAGTCAGGCAACACAAACCTGTTTCAAGACTTTAAACAATAGTCTTGTTCATTAGCACATGCAGAAACTAAGAAATGTATTTTCCAATAAAGATATTTATTTTGTTAAGGAAAAATGACAAATGTTTGAATGTTCTACCTCAGATTTGTGAATGTTCACCTGTTTGACAAGTGTTTGTCATATGTTCTGACAATAAAGAGTAGCTTAAAACTAACGCTCTGCTTTCTACAACTTTCACTTAGGAGCAAAAATCTGTCTTTAAACTTGAAATAAATAAAGATTTGACATTTATCGTGATAATTATCGATATCGACTGATATAAAACAAATTATTGTGATAATTTTTTTGGCCATATCGCCCACCCCTACTTCACTGCATAAAATGATGTGATGGGGTTGCATGCAATACGAGCCTCCATGTTGAGAAATCTCACGAAGTATCTAAAGTCAGGGAACATTTTGTGTCCATCTTGATAAATGGTGGCTTCTCTATTCCAGCGTGAGCTCAACCAACCCGGGAGCTTGAGAGCAATCCTTTGGTTTTCCACACAGTCATTGAGAGTTTGTAGACCTTGAACATATGGCATAGCTGATTCCACACTGCTCAGGAAATCAACAAACTCACGAAGATTTACGCTGTCCTTGGGGCTAATTTTATGCCATGTATGTATCTTGTCACGGTATGACTTGGCAACTATGAATGGATTACCAAATCTGTCTTCAAGTATGTCCCAGGCAGCACGATAAGCTGTTTCTGTTCCTACAAGGAAAGGGCCTTCAATAGCTCTCTTGGGTGAGCCACCAACGTACTTGCGTAAAAAGAAGAGCTTTTCTTGAGCTAGCAGGTTCTTGCGATAAATCAGAGTAAAGAAGGAAAGCTTCCAATCATTGTACTTGAGAGGATCTCCTTTGAAAATTTCAGGTTCTGGGATTAGAACTCGATTAGCTGTGATTGCTTCCGCAAGAGTTCTCACAAGGTCATTGGAAGCTTCATGAGAGGTTAAAAAGGCTTGAGTGGCAGGAGCTTGAGTGGTTGAGGCTTGTTGCATGAGTGGAAGTCCAGTTGGGGTAATGACTTGACTTACACGGACTTGATAAAATGTGGCTGGCTGTGGAACAGAACATGAGGTGTACATGGAAGGATTTAAGAGAGGGTTTTTAGTGGCTGTGACCTCATGTGGGTGACGGACTTGACTGGGCTTGGCTTGTTGCGCAGAAAGAGCTTGAAAGACTGGTGCTTGATAGGAGGGAAAAAATGGATCCATTAAAGGGTTAAGTGCTAGCCTGGGAAAACCCAGACCACTCTCAGTTGTAACTGAGTTAGGGTCTGGCAAAGCTCCATAGACAATTCATTTCCACAGGGGCGTCACCAACGGACGTCGCTCAAATGGCTCTGGGCGCAATTGGATAGATCTAAAACCAATCAGAGCGATGAAGGACATGACGTATGCAGAGCGACCGAGAAACATCTAAGACTCTCAGCAATTCTCTGTTTGTGTTTTTCAGGAAGATGTAGCAATGGCTTCTGACGACTTTTGCCGTTTTTGTAAAAAAAAATATGTTAATAGCTGGTGTCCACCGCCACTCCAGCAACATTTTTGCAACATTTGGAAAAAACGAATAGCATCTCAGACCGACTGAAACATCTAGGATTGGCGGTCGAACATAAAACATCAAGATCTGATCGCATTTGCCCCCGTTGTAAGGCATTTATATTGCGATTTGAACGCGATTTGCCAGTGTATAGGTCATGGTTAAAGGACGAGCAAGACGGCGAAGCGACGGGATCGACAGATGCCGTTGAAAAAAGACAACGTGAGTCTACTCCGTCAAAAACACCGAGGGATTTAAAAAAGTTGCGGCCAAACACTCCAAGTCCTGGTCGACCGAATATTGCTTGGAGGAGTATTACGGAGGTAAGGTTGTAACGTGGTGTACCGTGTATTACTACTTAAAAATACTTATCAACTTCTGAAAATGTACATTTATAACTTGACCTCCACTATTAAATTAACGTTATCTTAGTGTCGTAGCAGCCTATCAATATCTATCGATATATTAATGTGAGCAAGAAAAGATTAGTTTATTTTGTATTTTTGTATTTATTTATTCTTACACAAATTGATGTAAGTTTTGTTCCCTCTACTTGCTTTGTATCTACATGTTAGTTATTTTGATCTACATTTTAGTTATTTATGTCTCACCATACTGGTTATCCTCACGAGTCAGATCCTTTCCTAACATTATTTTAATGACACAACAATGTCAATGTAGCCATAGACCTAGTGCATTACAATATTTGACAGAAACAATTCACACTATCAAATGGTCTCAATCTAAATCTTCTCTTTCAGGTCATCACCCACTACCCATCACAGAAAAAGGTCACGAAAGTCTGTGATCCAGAAGATGCTCTAATACTTAACAATGTTAACAAGAGAAAATGGAAAATAGCTGCCAAGTTGATGATGAAGCACAAGGAGCTTGTCGAAGAAATAAAGCTCAATATACTTAAGCTAATTAAGGATGAGTGTAAAACACTATGCAACCCAAAAGAAGGCTTCATGCTGTGGAGGTCATCAGCTGAAGACCTAAAGTCATTTTCATTTTCCAGTCTACAGTCTGATCTTAACCGTATTTCACCTTTCCTTTCATCTGTGTTTTTAACCATCACCGACAACTCCCTTCATGCCACCTGTTCTGCAGCCGCCATTGCTTTAAGAGGTAGACAACCCCGGCTGTCAGCATTTTCGTACTATTTGAATACTATCCTTCAATATGGTGGGGCAAAAAAGGTTGTATTTGATAGACTCAGCAAACTGTCAATAACAACGAGTCACGTGGCTGCAGTCGGAAAGCAGAAGGAGATGGCTAATGAATATCGGGCTGCTATTTGTCAGTTGAAGCATCAGAATGAAATCTTTCTGAATATGGGAGCTGAAACGCACACAGTCAGCCAAGGAGAGGATGAAGTCATCGGCGATCATTTTGAGATGGCACTCAACGAGATATTTCGTAGCATGGCAGACCTTCAGTTATAAGGTGAGCAAACAAAACCACCAAATCTTATACACCTAGGTTATGTCATTAATATAGTCACTGGTGATTATTTTGTTGTTAATATCATTCATCAAAACAGAGGAGGTGACTGAAAGCGACAATGATGTCCAGGCTACTAGAGAAGTGTCTTTGATACCAATGACTATGCAAGACACACAGTCAACTCCACCACCTACATACTCAATCATATTTGATAATCTGGACTTCTTCATCCGCACTCACCACCAGTCCATCATCCAAAAGAATCAAAGCATACATTGGATACATCACATTGCTGTACAAGACAGGATCCCCACATACCACCTAAATAACAACAAACCGATTCAAGACTTCCTGGAGTATGAACTTGAGAAATCTCTTCCTGGACTTGAAACGCAAACATACATGCGAAGAGAGTTCATGGTCATTGGCAGCAGAATGTTAACAAAGTACTTATCAGTGTTGAAACCATTCTCGGACATTGTTGTGCATCACATGCCCTATGACTACACTGATGAAATGGCACAACGCTCCATAGATGTGAGTATTGATAATAATAATGTGCAACGCAACACTATCCCCCTGCATGGCTCACAGTGTCACATGAAACCGTTTTTGGAATGGTCGAGGCGGTAAGGGTAGAAACAAACATCCCCCTCGATCTACACCTGGAACATCTAAACAACTTTCTAAAATCATTCCTGAAAGGTCTTGGACCCAACCTGAATGAGCAGTCGGCAGCCAGAATAAGTCATTGGAGTGATGAGGGAGATGATGTAAAACACTGATCTAGAACTGAAGGTCACAAGGCGTAAAGGCACCCATCAAAAGCACGAACAGATTGAGGATGTTGTAGCGCTAGTTGAGATATTTAGGCAAGCCGAACTGTTTAAGGAACAAACAGGGAGGGAATTCAGTGCCTTCCCGGGCTTCACAAAAAAACCTATTGGAGAAGCTGGACTACAGTGAATTGTGGCGATGGATGAGGGAAAAAATCAAAGACTGGAGAACTGTGCCCATTTGAGAATTGAGGGTGTAGGCACCACGTTTACATTGTAAATATATTGATTTCCACAAACATTTTATGAAAATGTTTTATCATGCGTTGTGTGTAGTTATGTCATATTGTTTTGGTTAATGAGGCTAATATGTGGAAGTGTTATTAGAGTATTTAAGTTATTTAATATACTGTTAGTTTATTTTTCAAAATAAAAAATATTGATGAGTCTTTGGAAAATTGTGTCTCACAAACTTTATTCAAATTCAGTCATTTCAGATGTGTTTGAACATTTGAACACTTGAGCATAGTTACGCTACTTATTTATGTACAATTATTTACAATTTTTACATGACTATAAGATCTAGTCTGAGGTAATAAGCACAGAAAGGCCAGATACAGAGCTGCTGGTGTCTGTTAGCACATGATCACACTCCCCATCATCCTCATCAAAGTAGCCGGTGTAATCCACATCTGGTATCAAAAAACTATCCTGAGGTGTAACAGACACAGAATATTCAAAGTCACCACATACCTCATGAATTATCTTCAAAATTTCTTGGGCATGTTATTTATTAAACACGGGGAGATTCTGCATAATATACATGAAGTCAAATATTTCATTGCTATGTTCTAGAACTGAATTGATAAGATCAGTGCCAAATCCAGTGCAGGCTGTTTCAGTGGTGTATAACTGTGTGTTATCCATAACTAAACTTTTCCTGTATTTGTCTAAAAGATCTCTAATTAACCCTTTTCTCATCTGGGGTAACGTTTCTACATTTAACAGGTGTAGAAATCTCTTGTAACAATTCGTATTTTTGGATTGGCACTGCACAACCTCCAGCGTTACAAGTACACAATGAATGGCAGAAGGTACAGCAAAAATGTCCTGGTTCCACAATTGCTACATTTTTTTTCAAAATGAGAGTATAGGGTTTTTCGAAAGCAGCTTACACTACTTTGATTAATTAATCTGCCCACAGCCTCATCAGCTCTTGTGTACTCTTTGATGGTGTATACAATTGCATGGGACTGCAACCCATCAAACACTTTGCTGCACAACATCTCTCGCCATTTCGTGTTGAGGAGCCAGGATTCAGGACTGTCGATTATCAGCTGGCATTGACCGCTTTGAATTAATTTATCGTTGTCAGTGGCAAGCTGTAGAGCTGAGAGTCCAAGCTTGGTCGCTTCCTTTACCTGATCCTCCATAAGGGCTACCAATGAGTGCTCTCGCTAAGACCCATTCGTTTAGCCACCAACGGGGCAAGCTGGTATATCAGACTTTTTCCGAATCCAGTTGGTAAGACAGCAAACACATCTTTTTTATATATGAAGGCTTCGAGTGCTGTTTTTTGCTCGGGTTTTAACGAAAATGACAATTTTAAATCGCTTGAAACAGACGCGATAGCTGATTCGAACGATTGATGTTCCACGGCGGCATCCATCTTTGTAATGTACAAAATCTGCGTCACCGTCGCTGCTCTGTCGTCATCGTGTAAAGCCCGCCCCAACGTTTCTGATTGGTGCCGTGATTTCGACGGATTGGAAATGGGTTTCAATGGGCTGTTTGCCAGACCCACTTGCAGAGCAAATCTAAATTTGCCGGAAGTGGTCTGGGTTTTCCCAGGCTAGTTAAAGCTAGGGTAGGTAATCCTGTTCAGAAAATTTTTTTTTTATACTGGGTGAAATGGTCCTTCCATTCTGATAGTAGTCAATACATTATGTGTTCAGAAAAAGGAATGAAAAAACCTGACCTCTGTAGCAGCTGTAGGACAGTAAAAACTCTGACCAATCACTGCCATTCGGTGCGAATGTAAAGAACCAATCATATGCCTTCATGTCTCGTGCCCGAGCACCACTGCGTGTACAGCAGTGATGCGCGGGTCAATGTATAAACAACCCGACCGACGTTTTCAACTAACCCGCCCGCAACTCGGACCGCAAAAAAGAAAAGAAAGAAAGTATTGTACCCGACCCGCTTCCTGACCCGCGTTTTTTAAAAGTAGCTATAGTAAATGCTCATCGCGTCATGGGCCATAGACGGAGGAACTAGGGGTGCACATTTTTCTGAATGCTGTATGATATAGCCTAGTGTTTTGTAATAAAGGCTTGATTTATTCATTTATTTCGTTTAATTTTCTTAACAATTAAGATGCTGCATGTGTTTATCCAGTCTAATCGAAGTGTGCGTCTCTCCCCCGACTTTCCCAACAAAAACCCTGCCCCCTCTCAGCAAATACATAAAACTGACATTACTGAGCTATATGCGTTTAAAAGTAGCCTATTAAAATGGCACAATGGCATTGCTCAGTTCAACGTGTTGGGAAATCGGGCATTTTGTACCGCGTCAGCTTTTATTCAAAAGTTAATAACGCGCTCAACATTCAGGTAAATAAGGATTTCCCACTGTCATCTCTGCAGACTGAGCTCGTGCGTCATCCTCGCACAGTTATTCAGCCAATAAAGTGTAGACCTATGTATTTCATAGAACATTGTGTCTAGTACTATAAATTACAAAGGTTTAATTGGCATCTTTATTTCAAACGACCCGACCGACCGCGACCCGAATATCATAAAAAATATTTTTGGATGACTCGTAACCGCGGGTAACCGCTGTCACCCACTCATTTTGGATCAACCCGCGCATCACTAGGTACATGCAGCTGACTCCAAATGTGGATGCGCGTTCATGTTTGTGGGGGGGCGTAGCTTTGGACGGAGCACTGACAGGAGGGGGCGGAGCTTAGAAGAGGTGCCACTTTCAAATCTGACTAGCTCTCCAACATTACCTACCCTAGCTTTAAGTGCAAGTGGTGGATCGACAGTTTCTGAATAAACCTGCAGTCTTGCTTGAGCTGCAACATGCCCTTTAAGTTCTTCTAGCCGTTCTACTTCATTTTTTTTCTTCCAGCTTCAATTTTCTATCAGCACTTTCTGCAATGAACTGAGCTCTTTTTTAGCACTCTCTGCTTCAATTTCCCTTTCTTTAGCTTCTCTTTCAGCCTTTAGGATTTGGTCTTCCACCTCAAGTCTTTGAATTTCTTCCTTCTGCTGATGTTGTGCATTTGTTATCTTTATCGCCTCTTGCGTAGCCACAACTTCCGCTGCCGCTTGTTTTGCATTAAGGGACAGGATGGAAGAGTGTCTGGATACGTTGGAAGAAGCTTTTGACTTAGCGGTTTGAGCTGAGGAAACACTAGACACTGTGCTGTCAAACACTGATTTAGCATCAGGCCAACATATGATTTCTGAATCATCACCACTGTGTTGAAATGTTGAACATTTGTATTTGCCAATCCTAGTGAACGCCTGGCATTTGTAATTCATTCTCCGAATGTCAGGTTCAGGACTTGAAATGGCTCTTATTTTGAGGTAAGTATTGTCCATGTCAACTTGGATGGTATTGATTGCATTTACAATCTCATCAATCAGATCATCAGCATTATTCTTAAAGCAGCACTCAGTAGGTTTGGAAATGTCTTCGCTGTTTTCTCGCAGGTTTCGTTTTAGAGCTCCCCCTATAGTTTCGGAATAGATATTTGAGAAAACTGTCGTAAAACCATTGGCAACTTTCCCCCCTCCCATCTTCTCCCTCTGATCACGTGCATTTTTTTTTAGAGAAGCCGCCGGCGAACGCACGGAGCCATGGCGGCCCGCCGGCCCAAAGTTGCAAGTGTGGTTTTTCCGCTCACAGGCGCTCGGGGGGTGTGAGACGACCACCATTCAACCCGAAAAAAGTCATATAACTATTCCAATGACTCCGAAGCTGTTCGGTTAACGTAAAAAAAGTTACTTAGAGCACCTTTAATGGACCGTTTTAAGCCATTGATATGATACTTCCATCTTCTGTACATCTTTACAAAACTCACATTTAGATCCTTCAATTTGTCATCTAATTGCATCTAAGACCAACAGTTTTCCTGGCCAGTGCGATCATGTCAGAGACACTTTATTGTGATAAAAGACTGTCGTGGATGCACAACTGGAGCATGTGCGCAAAACAGACAACACTTGGAACCCCTGCCTCGGACATGGCTTTCCGCATGTTTGCAGCATTGTCCCTCAAGAACAGGGGACACTTGTTAACAGGTATGTCCCACGCTCTGATAATTTCTTGCAGTGCATCTGCAATGTTTAATGCGGTGTGCCTTCCATCGAATGCCTCACATCTAAGAATAGCATGTGTGCGCTTAAAATCAGCATCAATCCAATGTGAGGTTACACTGATGTATGACTGTGTAGTGTACTCACAAGTCCATATGTCGCATGTAAATGCAAAAGCATGTGCTTCAGCAACGTGTTCTCTTATGCGGGAAGTGATGGACTTGTGCATTTCAGGGATGATTTTGTCAGCAAAAAAGCGCCTGGAGGGGATTTTGTAACGTGGCTCAAGCAGATGGAGTAGCTCGTTGAATCCAGTGTCTTCCACTATGCTATAGGGCTGCAAGTCAATGGCTATCATTTTCCCAATTGCTGCATTAATGGCTTTGGCTCGTCTGTGATCTGAGGCCCACTGTTTATTCGGTGTAGGGCTAGCAAAGCTAGTAATGGTCGCCTGGTTAACACACATTTTTAGCTGTGACTGTCCTTCCTCTGCTGGACCTGAAGTTGCTGCATTTTGGCTGCTGTCTGTAACGTTAGATTCCTTCATGCACAACTCGTATTCTTTTGGATGTTTTAGACGCAAATGTTTTAACAGCGGCGATGTTGTGTACTGTTTAGGGTCCTTGCCACCTCGAGACAAATCGGCATTGTAAACTGAACATGTAGCTCGACTTGAATCGCCTTCTTTTGGTTGAAAGTACTGCCAAACAACACTTTTTCTGTTCACGAGTTCCATTTTCAGATTCTCACAGCCTACTGCATTCGAACAGTCCACATACGTAAACACCGTCCCGTAATCAAAGGCCGCGTGACGTCGACCAGCGTAGCGCAAGCCTAGGGTTCGGTTCGGTGGGAAAAAAATCTAAGGTTCGGCAGAAACCGAACCCCGTCAAAAAGCCCAATATTCGGCCGAATCCGAATCTGAATCCTGGATTCGGTGCATCCCTACTGTGGCGTTGCAGAGGGCCAAACAGTACTGGGGAGGTTATAGTCTAGGTGGAACCTGCCCCAAAAACACAGACTACGCCACCCTGGGAATTTCACCCAGAGAATGATTCTTTATTTCCTAATTGCAATGCTATTAATTCACTTAAAGTCGGCATGAAATCAAAATTGACCCCATTTACTTTGTTAGCGGATATTACTAGTCTTGTGGTGAACAATTAATCCGTGCAAGTTATTACACGGGAAAAAATTATTTGCCGAAGTTATCTTTAATCAAAGTCTGAAAAGTTACTTCCGGGTCTGGAATGGCGTTCTTTTCTGATGACATAGGCTTGACAACTTGGGTTGGTTAAACGCTTAACCACTCCCTCACACCGTTACTCTGCTATGGACGAGAGATGGAGAGGAGGAGCGCTAAAGTAAAACCCTGCCCTCTGTTCAATATTCCGTTTCACTCGGAAATGCGTCACAACACTTGAGAAAAGTCGTTTGCAACTTCCGGTTCACGCGGACTTTAAGGACACACAGGTAAGTAGCCTAAACAATTCAGCCAGAGACGAAATTCAATTTTTAAAAGAGATAACAAATTTTATTCAATAATTTAGAACACAATTCAGAACACTTTCATACTTGCTGCTGAGGCTTACCGGTGGAGGAGAAAGGAGTCACAAAGGCACGAAGGAATCCCAGGAAAGGTCACCACGTGAACACACACAAACACTGAAAAACACAACAGTGAACACTGCAAAGAAAACGGGGTAGACAACAGCACGCAGGAAGAGGATACCACCACCAACACCACCACCTTCGGCTCTCAGCAACTGAAACTGACACAAACACACACGATCAAAGGGGATTCACTCAACAGAAAGGAAAATCAATATGATATTTAAATGAAGAAAACAAATGGAAATAATCTTAATCACTAAAATCAACCAAACTGCCAGAACCAGCAATGGTTCCAGAGGGCAGTACACTAGAAAAAATAAGATATCAATTCTAAGACACTTCTCAAACAAAAATAAAAATAAAATAGAAAATCAACATGGATTAAATGGAAAGGAAAATATAAACACTTAACAAGTTATAACTTCAAAGAGCCAACCCCTTCAGCTGCATTTAAACAATTAAAATACAGGCCCACATTCAAACGTATGGCCGTGATTGTCCAGTGGCCGTGAAGGCAGACGGGTGGACAGCGATCAGTAACGTTCCTTGTAAAAAATGTTCAAAACTTGCACTTTAGATGTGTGCAGCACAGGCGTGCCGCGATCAAGTAGAGTTGTTGGTATAATGTTCAAAAAGAAGCGTACACAATTACAGCTGTCCAAGACGGGTATGCAGCGATCGAGTAAAGTTGGTGACACAATGCTCCAAATGTGCACGTTAGACAAGAAACACTCCAGGACGGGTGTGCAAAAATCAAATTGGGTTAAAGTTGCTGATACGATGTTCAAAATGCACGTTTAACGAACAGCAACCCAGGCAAAACAGCAGCTAGTGAATGCTCCACAATTGACGTCAATCTCCAGATGAACCAGCCCCGTTCCTGTTATTTATAAAAAACAAATTTTTTACCCCGAATCAAACAAATAATCCCACATCATGTATCCTACATACCGATCAAGCAGCGTTTTGTATCACCCAGGAGGAGACAGCTTAAAGAGTACAAACAGTACAGGCAGCTTTCAGTAACATCCGCTTTTAAATGCGTTGAATGTGTTGAACGACAGAGTGGAGGACTGGCCCGCCAATGTTGAAGATTTTATTATTTAGAAAATTAGTAATTTAGTTACATATTAAGACACTATTATTTATTTCCTTTGTGAGTGTGTGACTTTGGATGCACTTTTAGGGGCTTGAAGAAAGGTCAAGCTGCTGGTGCAGCAGATGATTCTATTTGTGTGTGTGTCACATGTGTGAGACTTCAGCCCCAAAATATCTATAGGAGGTATTACCATTATTGGAAGTGATGTGGGTATATATGTGAAGCTGACCACATGTCTGGAGCGTCTTTTTCTGCAGAGGGGCGCTCGGCTTTGTTTGTGAATAAAGTCTAACATTTCTGGCATCAAAGATCTCTGAGAAGTGATTTCATAAAAAGATTGAAACCACAACATTTGGCGCCCAACGTGAAGGCTCCGTTAGAAGCTGGTGGCAAAGCCGTGACGGGCTCGACTGGACGAGCGACACAAACTAAAAGTGGCCACAGGTAAGCAGTTTTTGCTTATAAGTTTGTGTGGTTCGCCCAGATATTTGCTCGTTACGGTAAGACACTTAAAAAAGCTTCTTCAAATTCAAAGAACTAAGAAAATGTTTTGAAAAAAAAAAACAAAAAAAAAACAAAAAGGGGTCTTTGATTCCAGAAATGATTGCATGCAATGTGATTTCTAATATCAAGGGCTTGAGGATATCAAGAAATTTGAAATAGCGCGGGGGAGCTCCTGGTAATACTTGCCAGTTCTTATGCAATCCTATTTGGATTGTATGGGCACTGGTACTATTAGTTTTGCGCTAAGGTTATATCGTACGTACGAAAGGATTTGTATTTACTGATAAGGATATCAGTGGGTGATCTGTGTTTTATTTATCAAAAGGGCCATGATAGATATATAGCATGCACACAGATTAAGATTAGCCTATGGTTACCGCCTTGTTAGGTTAAACAAGGGACTGCTCAGGTAGGCTTGATCTTGTAGAATAGGATAGTTTTAGCCTATGGTTACCGCCTTGTTAGGTTAAACAAGGGACTGCTCAGGTAGGTTAGATCTTGTAGAATAGGATAGTTTTAGCCTATGGTTACCGCCTTGTTATGGGTTTAACAAGGGTCTGCTCGGATAGGCTAAATCCTATAGTATAGTTATCGTTTTAAAAGTATCACTGTGTTGGAGGAAGTGAATCAGTGAATCTTATAGTTAAAGAGGTATTGTTTTTGCTGTGTTGAGGAAGTGAATCAGTGAATATTTAATGTAGTGTTTAAAAAAAAAAAAAAAAAAAAAAATTTGAGAAGTAGCGAATAATTCAGATCTGACAGGGAATAGAGTACAGAATAGGGTGTGTGTGTCTATGGGATCCTGTGTCTTGCTTGACTGTGCCTGTGGGTAAAAATAGTGACCCCCTGACCCTGGTCACTTGAAAAGGGACAAAGAATGTGTGAATGAGATTTAGAGACATGAAATAAATGGTGTATTAACAAAAAGTAAAGGAAGACAATTGTTTCAAGATATTAACTCTGCAGATTATTGCAGTATGAAATAAAATAAAAAAAAGAAGTATTTAATCAATAAATGTAGCCTAATAATATATATATATATTAATAGATCAATATAAATAAGATTGCACGTGCATAATATATTATATGATATATCTGAAGACGTCTAAATTTGTATCTCATTATCCCTGAAGACAGAGTGGAAAATTATTCCATTGCAGATTATTAAGTTTGTGTTAAGAAAAAATAAGTTGTGCAGTGTTAGGTGATCAAGATTGGGTGACTAAGTTTCATAAACATTAGGAATCTTAGAATTGTAGTAAATATTGTTGATTCAATATTTAAAAAGAAAAGATAAGAGGAATTCCTTGATGTTGGTTGAGAAAAATGTTATTCACCATGCTAGATTATTTGAACACAGCATGCAAAAATAGAATAAAGATTGAAAGCTGATTTTATGATAGGGAAAAGTAAATTATAATTAGATTATCAAAGTTAGATTATTGCTGATATTGAAAAACAGAAATAGCTTGCTTTTTCCTGCAATGAAGAACTTGCTTTACTAAAAATAGAATGGAAGAACTGCTGTTGTCAACCAGTGAGATTTTTATATAAAATAACTAGTAAAAAGGATGGTTAAAAAGTGAAATTTAGATAAAGAGCTGACAGCTCAGGCACAATTGGGCCTAGTATTTTCAAAGTTAAATTTGATTCATGAGGATCTCTGAGTGTTCAAATTTCAGATGGCTTCAATGACAGTTTCGAATGAGGCCAAAGGTCAAAGACACGACTGCAGAAAGAAGCAGACAGAAGTGAGTGAGGGGCTTTCTGCTCCCCTCCTGAAATTGACTTTCTGGAAAGCTCAACAAGGAGAAAGACTGATTTAATGCTGGAAAAGGTGAAACTTTCACTTGAGACTTTTCCTAAGGACAAAGAGAAAATCCTGAGATGCAAAACTCAGGCAAGATCAACTTCAAACCCAAACTGAAAAGAGGCAGAGAAACAGCAGAGCCTAACACCAGGCCTTTGAGTGACATCATCGGCTGACGACACATGCAGAGCGACAGCCAAGAACCTTCAACAGACTGATGATCTAAAAACAGAAGAACCACAGGTGTGGACTCCTCAATGATCACCAGAGACTGCTTCAAAGTTGGTTAATTATTATATTAACTTTATTCATTTAGATTATTCACTGGTCTAAGAGCAATTCTTTATATTCTCTGCTAAACTAACCCTCTCTGCTTTTTCAGTAGGTACAAGTCCAGCCTTATAAGAAAAAGAAAATATGTTTTTGTGACAGACAGTGGGTGCTCAAACTCACCAAATAATTAGAACGGAGGCTGGATTTGGTATAGTGAGGGCTATTAGATTAAACAACTATAGGGCTAAAAGCATGATATAATTATTCTCTGGCAAAGAAAAAGAGACAAAATGTCAAAGCATGATTATTATTGTAAAAGCATGATTATTATTGATTATTATTGATTATTATTGTTGACAAAGCAATGATACTGGTCACTCCATCTTGTTTTGGTAAATTCTAGAGATAGATTGGAGGGAAAAGTTACTCCAAAAGTCCAAAATTATGAAGTCACAAACGTCAAAACTGGGATAATGAGTTGGAAATGTTACTGGCCAAGAATCCAAGATTATGCAGAGATCTCCAAATTTCTTCTTAAAAGCAGCTCATGAGCAAAGACAAAAATAATATGAAAGAAAAATTAGACCAACTAGGCCTATTATTCTAAAATATAGAGGATATTCGAGTTTATAAAAAGAAAAAAGGTTTTGTACAACCGGTGTTAAACGGAAACCTTATGATCATGGAAACTTCTCAATAGTGATTGGACATAGTTGTGTTGACCTGATCAGACCTTGTGGCATTCCACAGCTAAAATTATAAGTTCTGCATTTAGAGCAGAACCTGCTGCAGCAGTCACAGGAGTGTGTGTTGGCCAATGGGTGTGACTGGGTATGAATGGAGTAAGAGATTGTGTTTGAAGAGACACAGAGGCAAATCAATTATTTTGCCAATACAGCTGTATTGAAAATTGAATATGTGGGCCCACAGGGCAAACTCTGCCCAATAAAATAATGACCATGAAATAATTTGGTTAAAATTCCTGGTTGAAACTGTAGTGGCAATAGAAAAAATTGGGTAAAAACAGTGCCACATTTTGCGCAGCGCATAACACATCTTACTTTCCTTTCAGAATATCATGATGGAGCATAACACATCTGACTTTCTTTTCAGCATATCGTGATGGAGCTGATTCTTTGTCAAAAGTATGAAATAATGTCTTGTAACTTTTGTCTTGTAGCAAAGTGGGTTGAGTGTTGTCCAAGATGAATAGTGTGCTGATAGTGGGACTCAAAACCATGAGATAACTGAGTTGAGTTGACTAATTGTAAAAAGTACAGTTGAAATTGAATGTGAGAAAAATGTAAAGAGGGTGCAAATATGAAGATAAAAAGCCAAATTTATATAAAAAAAGGGAATATATGGGTTCAAGCCCTGCTGCTAATGAAAGGAAACCACTCAGCCCACATGACCATTTTACAGGTAACACCAGGAGGACAATGGGCCAGATGAGCAGATGATTTAATATATGTTGTTGTCACTAACAGAAATAATTAAGATTTCATTCACAGATGACAGTAGCTCACTTCCAGGAAGGTTTCTGGGACTGGGATGATTCTAACAAAGAACCAGTGACTGTGCATTGTAATCTCAGAAGAGGCTTGTGCATTGATCAGCAAAGTGACATTTGAGTCCATGCCTCAACTTAAAATACACCAACAAGCCTCAACCCCCTCGACAACAGAAAGTGAGGGATCAATGATCTTCCCTTGCAAATGAGAGGAAACAACCCATTGCAACAACTCACAAAGATCAACATGAATGGAAAAAGGAGACAAACTTAACCAAATTCACAGGAATGAAAAGTTGCAGAAAGTGGGAGATTCACAAGGAGTTGTGCAAAGAAGAGAAGCAACAGAGTAAAAGAGATGAGTACAAGTTCAGACAATACTCAACATCAACCAAACTTTTCTAAAAATGTAATGTTAAAGCCCTTGAATATTTAGTAGCAACCTAATAATAACCCCACCAGAAAAAATTGATTGAAGAAAGAAAATGTATGGTATGATGATAAAATGAATGTTAACGACTAATTCAAGAAATTTACATAGAATAATGGGAATTAAGACAATTCATAAAAGAAAAAAAAAGAACTAAAAGACATTTTAAAAAGATCCAAAAGGGTACTCAGATGCAACTTGTTAATACAGGGGTATACCTAATTAGTTTAAGGCTACAGTTGAAATTAAAACAAGTATTAAGACTGGCTATTAACAAATATTCGATTTCAACTTTAATTCATAAGATTATGTTATGATTCATTATGCTATTGACTAAATAAATATATTAAGTAGTGCTAATAGAACGACAAATTTAATTGGAAGTTAATCGAATTCAATAACAAGCAGGCACTTAAGAACAATCTATGGTACCAGAGGAGGGTAAAAAAAAAAAAAAAGATATTTGACATTCACATGAAGGACAGATTGTTACACCAACATCACTTTTGAATATTTTCAATCTAGATGCGCCTGGTTTTGACCAGTACGCAAGGGGGGAATTATGAGAGATTAAGGAAAAGGAGAGATTAAGAATGTGAAATTTGTAAAGAGAGATTACGAATGTGAAATTTGTAAAATTTGTGCCAAAAAACAAAGTTAAGAAAGGAACAGCGACACAAATAGGCGAGAAGGACTATTAAAACACTTGATAATGGATTATGTGGACATGATATAGACGGGTAAAGGCAATGTTATTAGCAGAGGAGGGGCAGATGCAGAAATGAGATTTCTAACAGAGAAGTATTCCTTAGATTTGAAATGCTATCAGAAATAAATTCAGATAATGGGTTAGCAAGTTATTCCAAGAATATTGAAGATTAAAATGAATTGTATACGAACACTTGAATTGCACACAAGGAAGTTTTAATAATAATTAAGTTATAATGCTTTATGTTTTAAATGGTTGATATAAAAATTATGGATTTAGATTTACAGAAAAAAGAAATGTACATATAATCAATATGTAAGGTAGTAGAAAAGTTATTTTCTAGAGTTATTTGTTCTAATTGTCTAATGAGTTTATTGAATGACTTTTATGAGGTAAATGTAACATTGCTCTAAAGCTTTCTTAGTTTGAGTGATTACATGGGACATAACTAGTTTATTCATGATAGTTTATTTAGAAATTAGTAGAAAGGAAGAAAAGGTATTCAGTTAAGAACCGCTTGAACTGAGGAGCTACAATGAGGAGCTATAACGCAAGATTAAAAATGTCTAAATGGTATTTATTGTTACATTTTGGTAATAAAACTGAATTTAAAATATGAAACTTTATAACGAAGCACAAAGCGATTTAAAGGATGAAAGGTGCACTACAATGTTCTGTTCGTTCATCAACTAAAAATGATTGACTAAAAGATTGATTCTTCGAATTTAATAATTGATATTCCTTCATAAAAAGAAGCAAGTGAAAATGAGAAAAATAGGTATTTAACCCAGCCCTATTTTAAATCAAAATTCATATGGATCACGAAAAATAAAAACGCAGAATGAATAAATTATTTATTATAAATCAGCAGAGATTTACTGTAATGCTTTGTCTGCATTAGGAGGAAAACAATTACATGAGAAAAGTAGAAGGACTTATGTTTGAAGATCAGTGTTGCACGTTTACCAAATAATACTGCGCAGGGAGGAACATTTAGCGAATACAGGATTAAGTCAATAAAAGTTTAAGAGCAAAAAGTTAAGAAAAACTTGATTTGAAGAATAAACATGGTTTGCAAAATTAGGAATGTTTTTAGGAGTTGCAATATTAATAGGAGGATTATTATTCTGTTGCGTACTTCCCATATTAAGATCACTAGTTGTCAAAACCACGGTTAAGCAAATGGAGGTGCTAAAATATCAAGAGAATGGAAAGATAAACTTAGAGGGCAACCAAAGTACACATTATCAGGATTACCCAGGCCAAACAAATTGGATTTTACAAGCATTGGACAATGATTCAGGTGAGGAAGGAGAAGATGATTGACGAGCCAGACCCTGGGTGTATGTGCTAGCCTAACCTCTCTGTGACAACCACAGGCAAGACAGAACAAACTACACGCTCGCGCTTATAACAATGTGTTACTCTTTTTTGTTTTGATAGGGAGAATTCGAAGTCTTTTACTTTCTCCATTGAAAGAAAAGAAAATATGTGGAGAAAGATGTTTGGCTCGAATACTCCGCCAGAGTGTGGTAGCACAACCTAGTCATTGGAAAGGTGACTGAGTGACTTAATTGAGTCACTAGGTAGCATAACTGAGAGGGCTGGATTGTGAAACTACACTCTGGGAAAGGGATAGTAAAATGGGGCTTAAGTAAGCCCCAGAGAGGGGAATGTTGAAGATTTTATTATTTAGAAAATTAGTAATTTAGTTACATATTAAGACACTATTATTTATTTCCTTTGTGAGTGTGTGACTTTGGATGCACTTTTAGGGGCTTGAAGAAAGGTCAAGCTGCTGGTGCAGCAGATGATTCTATTTGTGTGTGTGTCACATGTGTGAGACTTCAGCCCCAAAATATCTATAGGAGGTATTACCATTATTGGAAGTGATGTGGGTATATATGTGAAGCTGACCACATGTCTGGAGCGTCTTTTTCTGCAGAGGGGCGCTCGGCTTTGTTTGGGAATAAAGTCTAACATTTCTGGCATCAAAGATCTCTGAGAAGTGATTTCATAAAAAGATTGAAACCACAACACCAACCGGAGATCTACGATCGTTCAATGCATAGTAAACATAACGGCAGCCCATAACAGTGAAATAGGTTCAGAAACAGCAGTGTCGCTACTTTACCTGTAGACGCACAGTAGCAAAACACAAAGTAAGTGACCCGGAAGTATGACGCACTTCCGTCACCAGCGAGCAAGAGGGCAGTCAGAAGGACTACTACCTGTATTTATAGGGGGGGCTATGGCACTGATTGGCCAAAAAGAACGCAGAGTAGTTATGAGTTAAACTCATACTGCTACACTACATTAAATGCATAGTTTTAAATGTGTTGATATTTGAATAAAATGTATTCTGTTCTCTAATGCGTGCAAATATGAAATAAAATGTAACAAGAAATCTCTTTGATTACCTTAGCTTAACCTTTGAATATTGCACATCAAACACTACAGTATCATAATAACACACTTCAATAAATAAGCAATAAAAAGACAATTAGCAAAGTGAGAAAAAAAATATTTTTACAAAACACTAATGATACCAATTCCTCGGAACTGGAGATCGCAGCATGAGTGCCTCATCGCGGGGAGAAGAAACCGCAGAGCGTGCTTCTCCCTGAGATAAGGCACTGGATCTAACAAGTGAAAGCTGAGATAGGGCGGCGCCCTTCTCAACCCCCGCGCTGTCAGATCCGTTTGCGAACCCCATGATGCCAGTTGCCACCGCACAGCGGGACCCGCGCCTCAGGGAACGGGAACGCGAACCGAACCATCCTCCTCGAAGAACGCCTGGCAGGAGCGGAGCGTCCTCACGGACAGCTTCTCGTAATGCTCACAGTCAGCCCGCTCGAGAGCTGACTGTTAACATGCTCCACTCCCAAACAAGCAACATAAGCTGATGTGTGTGTCCCACCCGTGAAATAACGTGGGCAGGAAACAACACAACGCATGCTTGTTCTCTTTTGCCATAATATATATATTGCAACTTGACAGACAACAATAAATATAACAAAGACAGACACAGATTGCTTGCTGAAGGCGCAGAAGCTATCGCAGTCTGATCTCAAGGGTGCTTTATAGCTTCCTGGTCGATGTCGTCACCCGCCTATGACGTCTCGTCTTTCCATTGGACTGATTATACACTTACTTTACGACGCAATCACGCAGGGCGTTCCCACCGCATCTCGACGCAGCTCGAGTTCCCTTGAAAGGGAATTTTATTTATTTATCATTGTCACGTTGATCTAACCCTATATGACTTTCTACCTTCTGCAGAACACAAAAATATATTGTCAGCTTTTGTTGTCTGAAAGTTAGTGGTGACTGGTGACTATAGTAAAATTTTATTAGAAATAAAGATACGTTTGTAGAATAGCCTGGTACTGCATGAACAAATCCAGGAATCAGGTCTCAGGTCTCTATGACTACACTGTCTGTTTTGTTTCAACAACCTAATGGTCCAAAGACTGGACCAATATGGTTTTAAAGGGCACCTATTATGACATTTAAAATGTCCCTAATGTTGTTGTGGGAGTCCCCAACAACAGTTTTACATGCATGCAATGACAAAAAAACACTTTTGTTGTCGTATAATATGCATTTATTTTTACCTGATTTGCTCACCGACTCCCAAATGATTCGTTCAACGACTCATTTTTCCAAACCCCTCCTTTGCGCGACGCTAATCTGCATTGATTGGTCAGATGACCCAGTCAGTTGTGATTGGTATACTTATTGTCTAACACGGAGTACAATGATGCTTTTATCAATTAAATTGTGTTATAATAATGATTATAGTCCACTGCTTTGTAGTTTGTAGTAAAAACTAAAAATAAGATAAAGAATTTAATGTTATATTAGCGAGCATAGCCCAGAGTTCATATTGTAAAAGCACAATCAGTCTTTGTTTGCGTAAGGCCGATGCATAAACATAACGTTTTTACAAAACAAAAAAATGCAGTTACGTTACTACGAGGTACTCTATTCTTTAAGACAACTCCGAAAACAACGACAAACACTTCACATATCTCAATACAATTGTCATTGAACTTGAAGACCTAGAAGCTAAACGGTGCTTACACAACAAACAAAATAATTATTAAGCATGCTACATAAAACATAAAAGCAACAATTATTAATAACACTTACAGGTTGTGATACGGAGGAGGAAGCTGATGCAAATACACTTGGAACTGAACCTTCCTTCAATATCAGTTCGGCTCAATATCAATATTCGGCTCGCGAATCCAAGTTTGATTGCATTTAAGTTGGTAAAGCAATCGTCTTCAAAATGGCGCGAACAAAGCACAAGGCTCGGACTATACTTCTGTGGTATAGTTGTATATATGAATTGTAGCCACCTAGTCTTCAAATGCTCCTCATTGGGCAGATGAAAAAAGTTGGCTTTTGAGTCGCACTTCAGAACACAGCGTCTCGTCGCCTTTGCCTTGGAGAGCAATAAGTGGGCGTATCGTATTCAAATAACTTGACAAGTTGACGTCATCTAGTCAGAGAAAAAGCTTCGGCCTTCTAATGATTCATAAAAATGACTCCGAGTCGACTCTTACTTTTGAAAGACAATAACTTTATATACGGTGCACTTTCATATTTCAAACTTTGCAGGATGTTTTTGTTCACTTAGATCTATGTTACACACTACATGAAAGGTCAATTTCAAAATTCCATAATAGGTGCCCTTTAATATGTTTTCTGTTTTTTCCTGATTTTTAAAAAATAGATCAGTGGTGGCATGCCACACTTAAAGAGAAAACAGAATAATTAGAAAAATAATTGTGACCGAACAGTTGAGGGTGAGGCAAAAAGAAAAAGTGGAAAACACCTGTGAGCTGATTGGTCAAAAGATTGTATTACAGTTTTTCTCAATTGTTCACACACAATGACCACACCATGTAACTCATTCACCAACCCCCTGAACCAATTCTGCGATTAGTGGACTTCCTGGTCTTATATATACAGGGGTCATGACATGACCTGTCGAATTGTTGACTGTGTCTCTCCGGCCGCTCTATTTACCTCGAGAGTCCCAACAGCTGTTTATCTTGTGTATATTCTCGTACCTATCAGACCGTTACCATTTTGTCCATTTAAATGGGGAAAAATCAAAGATAACGTCAGTAAATTATGGAGTGCCGCAGGGATCTGTATTAGGCCCCCTGCTATTCTCAATTTATATGCTGCCACTTGGTAATATTATAAGAAAACATGGAATAAGTTTCCACTGTTATGCTGATGACACTCAATTATATATTTCATCTAGACCAGATGATAACACTAAATTATCTAAAATGACAGAGTGTGTTAAAGATATAAAATATTGGATGACGTGTAATTTTCTTCTATTAAATTCAGATAAAACGGAGGTATTACTGATTGGTCCAAAAAACTGCCCACAAAACCTCTTACAATACAACCTTAATCTAGATGGACGTCCTGTTACTTTATCCTCTACAGTAAAAGACCTGGGTGTTATACTAGACCGCAACTTGTCTTTTGAAAATCATATTTCAAATGTCACAAGAACAGCCTTTTTCCACCTTAGAAACATTGCTAAGCTACGTAATATGCTATCAGTTTCTGATGCAGAAAAGTTAGTTCATGCATTCATGACCTCGAGACTAGATTACTGTAATGCTCTATTAGCTGGTTGTCCTGCATCCTCAGTAAACAAGCTACAGTTAGTCCAAAATGCAGCTGCTAGAGTTCTTACTAGGTCAAGAAAATATGATCATATAACACCAATTTTATCATCTCTACACTGGTTACCTATTAAGTTCCGTATCAATTACAAAGTATTGTTACTGACCTATAAAGCCCTAAATGGTTTAGCTCCTGTGTATTTAAGAGATCTTCTATCGCCATATATTCCATCGCGCTCTTTAAGATCGCTAAATTCGAGGCTTCTGGTCGTACCTAGGATATCTAAGTCCACTAAAGGAGGGAGGGCGTTTTCACATCTAGCTCCTAAACTCTGGAATAGCCTTCCTGATACTGTCCGAGGCTCAGACTCGCTCTCCCAGTTTAAAACTAGATTAAAGACGCATCTCTTTAGCCAAGCATTCACATGATGCATCTCATACCTTTTATACTACAGTTAAATCAGATCAAATGCATTCATATTAAGAACAGCAGCTACGCTAATTATTTCCCATCTGCCTTTTTTGTTGTTATCTCGGGACGCCTGTCCCGAGATAACTCAAATAGAGTTCGTCAGCTCCAGTTATGTATCCAGCCTCTCATGGAGACTTCAGATGCCCCAACGCCTGTGATGAGACGACTCGACGCCTGTGAAGAGACGACCCAACGCCGGCGATATGTTATGCCCTAAATTTCATGATTAACTAACTGTATTTTTGTATGTATATTTTTGAAATGCATTTTCTGTAAAGCTGCTTTGAAACAATGTGTATTGTGAAAAGCGCTATACAAATAAAATTGAATTGAATTGAATTGAATATTCACCTGCGAGCCAATGCTTTACAGTTTTTCTCAATTGTTTATGTGGTGTAATCTATATTACGTTACCACTAGGGGGCAACACGGGCATGTATGATGGGGGAGTACGGAGGAGCAACCAATACGAGAGCGAGTAAGACACAATGTTATTGTTGCAGCCTGATAATAAAGCGGCTCGTTGAACACTCAAGGCAACGGTCTTTATTTGTAAAAGAACCCAACACAACATGGTGTCAGAAGTGGCTGTGCTTTGAGAAAGAAGTCAGCTTTGCGCCCGGCTAGCGGTTATGAGTGAGGAAGACCAAGAGAGAGGAGCCTCAGCAGCGGGAGCAGCCGCGGCGGCAGGTCCAGTAATGGCGGCGGCAACCTTCACCATCAAACCACCGGAGCCGTTTGATTTTGCAAAGCCCTAAGAGTGGGAAAGGTGGAGTAGACGGTTCGAGCGTTTTAGACTGGCAAGTAACCTGAATAGCTCTTCGGAAGCAAACCAAGTCAATACTCTGGTTTATTGCATGGGAGATGAGGCTGACGACGTGCTAAGAGGGCTCGAGCTAACGGCCATGCAGCGCCAGCAATACAATGCAGTCAAAACAGCTTTCGACAGACATTTTGTCCCAAGAAAGAATGTGATTTACAAGAGGGCAAAATTCAACAAGAGAGTGCAACAGCCATCAGAACCTGTGGGCACATTTATTACAGCTCTTTATGCACTAGCAGAAAACTGTGAGTACGGTGCTCTTCATGATGATCTTTTGAGAGATAGGCTTGTAGTGGGTCTTAAAGATTCGTCTCTGTCAGAAAGAATGCAGCTTGACAAAGATCTTACCCTAGCTAAAGCTATCACAATGGCAAGACAATCGGAAGAAATAAAGAGACAGCAAACTGACTCCAAAGAGTCGGCACTCCTCACCACCTTCATTACGCCATTCGGCAGGTACCACTTCAACCGTTTACCTTTTGGTATCTCCAGCGCGCCTGAACATTTTCAAAACATGATGGTGACGGAGGTTACAGCAGATCTCGAGGGAGTCGTCTGTCACATGGACGATATCCTGGTCTGGGGATCGACCGTAGAGGAGCATGACACAAGAATGCATGCTGTCCTGCAGCGGGCAGAGAAAGCCGGCGTTACATTGAACATGTCGAAATGTGAGTTTACCAAACGAAAAGTAAAATTCCTGGGATTCATCGTCTCAGCAGATGGAATGAGTCCTGATCCAGACAAAACCCAAGCTGTTCAGGACATAAAGGAGCCAAGCAACTTGAGTGAGCTCAAGAGCTTTCTCGGTATGGTGAACCGACTGGGGAAGTTTATTCCAAACCTTTCGTAAAAGGATAAACCACTGAGAGACTTACTCTCAACCAAGAATATGTGGTACTGGGGGCACGACCAGCAAAAGGCGTTTCACAACCTTAAACAAGAACTGTCTTCTCCTCCTGTGTTACAGATCTACAACCCGAATAAGCCACAGAAAATCTCCGCGGATGCCTCTTCATTTGGCCTGGGGGCTGCAGAAAGAGGGAGATGTGTGGTCACCAGTTGCTTATGCTTCCCGGTCATTAACACCTACAGAGCAGCGCTACGCTCAGGTGGAAAAAGAAGCGCTGGCTCTTACGTGGGCCTGTGAGAGGTTTAATGACTTTATCCTAGGCCTTCACTTTGAACTCGAAACTGACCACAAGCCACTAGTGAGTCTTCTGGGAGGACAAGCTTTGGATGCACTTCCGCCGCGGATACAGAGATTCCGTATGCGCTTAATGAGGTACTCATACACAATAAAGCACATCCCCGGCAAAAGTCTCACCACAGCGGACACACTCTCACGCTTACCGCTTACAAACAGTGTTACTGGCGATGATACAGATCTTATAGAGGACACTAATATTTACCTTGAATCTGTGCTAGAGGGTCTTCCTACAAGCAGTAAATACCTGGCAGATCTTCAAGAGCAGCTGATGTCTGACAGCATCTGTTCTCAAGTCATAAGGTAATGTACAGAAGGCTGGCCCGATCGTAACTAGCTACAAGGAGCGGTGAAGCACTACTGGCCTGAGAGAGCTGTTCTGAGTGTGCACAACGGACTGCTACTCAGGGGCACAAGGTTAGTTATTCCTGCTAACATGAGAAACTCAGTTTTGGACAAAATACATGAGGGTCACCAGGGGGTGGTTAAGTGCAGAGAGCGTGCCCGTCAGGCAGTGTGGTGGCCAGGTTTAAGCAACCAGATCAGTGAACTTGTCCTCAAATGCAGACAGTGCATACAGGAAAGAGTCAATGCAAGAGAGCCTTTAATGCCCACATATTTACCTGAAAGACCATGGCAGAAGTTAGGTGCTGACTTGTTCGCTCTGAAAGATAAAAACTACCTGTTACTAGTGGACTACTTCTCTAGGTATATAGAGATTGCTCAGCTCAGCCCAACTCGCTCTGCCAATGTCATTGTGCATTTTAAATCAATATTTGCACGTCATGGAATAGCAGAGATACTGATCACGGATAACGGCCCGCAGTTTGCATGTCAGGAAATTAAAGACTTCGCAAGTGAATACTGTTTTGAGCATGTGACCAGTAATCCCAGGTACCCCCAAAGCAACGGCGAGGCGGAGAGAGCTCTCCAAACAGTTAAAAATCTCCTCAAGAAAGCTAGTGATCCGTACAGAGCTCTATTAGCCTATAGGACCACAGCGCTGGCAAATGGCTACAGCCCTGCACAGCTACTCATGGGACGTCGACTTCGTACCACCCTGCCGATGCTACCAGAGGCCTTACAGCCTTGTGTGCCAAATCTTCGACAACTTCGTCATGTAGAGAGGGAGAGAAGGATGAGACAAACCGAATGTTTCAACAAAAGACACAGAACAAGAGATCTGGATAAACTGATACCCGGAAACCCTGTTTGGATTGCAAATGCAAAAGCAACAGGCACAGTGACATCTGTCCACCCAACTCTATGGTCCTATGTCATCAGTGGACCGCAGGGAACTATCAGAAGGAATCACAGTCATCTTGTGCCTTTGCCGATATCAGAGACTCATACTGAATCACAACTGACCCAGTATAATGAAAGAAACACTCATGCAGAGATACTTTCTGAGCCACAAGCACATCAAGCACCAGATGTTGTTCGAACCAGGTCTGGTAGAGAAGTGGTAAAACCAAAAAGACTGGATCTGTAAAAAAAAAATGCATTAACATTTCTGTTATGCTTTGAATAAGTTCTGAATATGCCTTAATCTAATACCAGTTTTTGCATTGAAAATGTTCTAATGTCTCAATACCTGTTTGATAAGGGAAAAGAAAATAGTATGAAAATTGTTAAAATGTTTATGTCCAGAATTGAGTTACAGCTAAGAGTAGTTAACTTACCTTCAGTAAGGGGAATGTGGTGTAATCTATATTACATGTTACCACTAGGGGGCAACACAGGCATGTATGATGGGGGAGTACGGAGGAGCAACCAATACGAGAGCGAGTGAGACACAATGTTATTGTTGCAGCCTGATAATAAAGCGGCTCGTTGAACACTCAAGGCAACGGTCTTTATTTGTAAAAGAACCCAACACAACAGTTTACACACAAATACTGGTACTTGAGACACAATCTGTTGTATCTCGTGACAACATGCATCTCATGCACCAACCCCCTGAACCAATTCTGCTAAATTACAAGCACAATTCCTGCTTTACACTCAAATTGCAGTTCTAAAACACACTTTTTTCAAAACACTACCCACAATTCTCTGCATTTGGCACAATTTTCATGCAGAAAATCTCTTGTTTTGCCCATTGTGTGTGTGTTTTGATTTGTGTATAGAGTTCTGAGAGTATGAGGCATGCTTTCAGAAAATGTGTGTAAACAGTCGAGAAAAACTGTAATAGGCTCTGAATGAAGGCCTGATAGAATGTGCATAGAATTATTTTACAGACCCCAAAAGAGTTAAGCTTCCTCAGTACACTCTAAAAAATGCTGGGTTGTTTCAACCCAATTTTGGGTCAAATATGGACAAACCCAAACGTTGGGTTAAAAATCTAATTAAAAAATTTAACCCAACAGCTGGGTTTGTCCATATTTGACCCAAAATTGGGTTGAAACAACCCAGCATTTTTTAGGGTGTAGGTAAATTCTTTGGTTTGCTCGCTTAATAATACTATCAGTGTTCTCACTGAATTTCAGTTGCAAGTCAAACACTGTGCCTAAGTACTTAACATTTTCATTGTGTATTACACTCGTTCTGGTCAGGATCACTATCGTCATATATGATTGACAATTAGCATACAGTTTGGATTGGCGGTATATGGTTCCATTCTGGGCGAGAACTCCCTGCGCATCCATGCAGCCTAGCATGGATAAGAGCAGGGAGAGCAGCAATAACCCCCCTTGGGGTAAACCGAACAGAACCAACATGAATGTATTGCAGATATCATTAATTCAAGATTTTAAGTACGACATAATTCGAGAATTTTGATTCAAGGGGAATCAGAATGCCAAATCCTGACTGACGAGAGGAGGGGCTGGGAATGGAGGAGGGTAATTTGTCCTGAGAGACGTGATAGCTGCTGATAATACTAAAAGAGGTTATATATGTATACGGTGATAGGCGTCGTATTCCTATAGGTAGATGTGGATCAGCTGATAGTCAAAATCTATGATTAGTTCTTTCGTTTTTGACACATTTAAGTCAAGGAAGCTGTCGTCACACCATCTGACAAGTTCTGTAAGAGCGCTATTATGATCAGATTGCTTGCCCTGTAGAAGGGACAACAGGGCTGAGTCGTCTGAAAACTTCACCAAGTGGCTGTTCTCCCAAGATGACCTGCAGTTGTCAGTGTATAATATAAAAACCAGGGGGGAAAGCACACAGCCCTGATGAGAGCCTGTGTTTGATACGATGACAGATGACATATTTCCATTTACTTAGAACTGCTGCCTTCTATTTGTTAAAAAATTTAAAACTAGTAATAAGATCTGCTCGATTAAAGCTAGGGTAGGTAATGTTGGAGAGCTAGTCAGATTTGAAAGTGGCACCTCTTCTAAGCTCCGCCCCCTCCTGTCAGTGCTCCGTCCAAAGCTACGTCCCCCCACAAACATGAACGCGCATCCACATTTGGAGTCAGCTGCATGTACCTAGTGATGCGCGGGTTGATCCAAAATGAGTGGGTGACTGCGGTTTCCCGCGGTTACGAGTCATCCAAAAATATTTTTAATGATATTCGGGTCGCGGTCGGTCAGGTCGTTTGAAATAAAGATGCCAATTAAACCTAATTTATAATACTAGACACAATGTTCTATGAAATACATAGGTCTACACTTTATTGGCTGAATAACTGCGCGAGGATGACGCACGAGCTCAGTCTGCAGGCAGAGATGACAGTGGGAAATCCTTATTTACCTGAATGTTGAGCGCGTTATTAACTTTTGAATAAAAGCTGACGCGGGACAAAATGCCCGATTTCCCAACACGTTGAACTGAGCAATGCCATTGTGCCATTTTAATAGGCTCCTTTTAAACGCATATAGCTCAGTAATGTCAGTTTTATGTATTTGCTGAGAGGGGGCAGGGTTTTTGTTGGGAAAGTCGGGGGAGAGACGCACACATCGATTAGACTGGATAAACACATGCAGCATCTTAATTGTTAAGAAAATGAAACGAAATAAATGAATAAATCAAGCCTTTATTACAAAACACTAGGCTATATCATACAGCATTCAGAAAAATGCGCATCCCTAGTTCCTCCGTCTATGGCCCATGACGCGATGAGCATTTACTATAGCTACTTTTTAAAAACGCGGGTCGGGTACAATACTTTCTTTCTTTTTTTTTTTGCGGTCCGAGTTGCGGGCGGGTTAGTTGAAAACGTCGGTCGGGTGCGGGTTGTTTATACATTGACCCGCGCATCACTGCTGTACACGCAGTGGTGCTCGGGCACGAGACATGAAGGCATCTGATTGATTCTTTACATTCGCACCGAATGGCAGTGATTGGTCAGAGTTTTTACTGTCCTACAGCTGCTACAGAGGTCAGATTTTTTTCATTCCTTTTTCTGAACACATAATGTATTGACTACTATCAGAATGGAAGGACCATTTCACCCAGTATAAAAAAAAAAAATTCTGAACAGGATTACCTACCCTAGCTTTAACTTAAAATATGAGGCTAATCGTTCAATTAGGACGTGAGGCTGCATTTTGTTAAAGGCTGAACTAAAGTCAGCAAATAAAATTCTTACGTGTGATGCAGGTTTCTCAAGATGTTTATACACCCTGTCAAGACTGAAAAGCTTTGCATCCTCGACACCCTTGCCCGCTTGATATGCGAATTGTAGTGGATCTAATTTGTCTAGTTAGGGGGATGATTGTGTCCTTCAAGATCTTTTCAAAGCATTTCATTACCAGGGAAGTTAGAGCAATTGGTCTGAATTCATTGAGGTCTTTAGGAGATTTTGTTTTAGGGATGGGTATTACTGTTGATGTTTTCCATAAGTCGGGTATATCCCCACTGTCAGCACATTTTTTAAAGATAACTGTGAAAGCCTCACTAAGCTGCTAGGCAAAATAGTGCAGTGTACGCCTACTGATGGCATCAGGACCAGCAGCCTTCCCTATTTTTGTATTTTTAAATAGTGTTATGACTTTTGTCTGTTGTATTTTTATCCCTCTCTAAGGCGCTAACGTCTCTCTCAATGTGACTATACTATCTGAGAAGGACCTTTCAAACCTGCAGAAAAATGTATTAAAAGTATCTGGCAAATCGCCGTTGTCTATACCATTACATTTTATTGGTTGCCCTGTTCTGCATACAGGCTGGTTAATGGCTGTGTGTTGTAAAATATTTGAGAATATTGTTTTTATACTCAGAACACACGGTAACAAATATATTTTATTTTTCTCACAAAAACAATGTACACAGTGTACATCCCAACCAACACATACAGTGGTCTACATACAAAACAACAGAAGAATTTACTGTATACAGTTACAGTAAAAAAAAAACAAAAAAACAAACAAACATCTGCCTCTGTTTCCAATGTTGACATCCATTGCTCCATTGAAGAGCTCACCTGTTGCCCTTTTATGCTAAAGCTCTGATTGCTAATTGTAAAACTGTGTGACGGGTGTTTGCCCATGTGATGAGTCAGTGTGCATATTTGAATGGCAGTGTGTTCCTTGTGAAAACAAATGCAGAGAATTGTGTGTAGTGTTTTGAAAAAAGTGTGTTTTAGAACTGCAATTTGAGTGTAAAGCATGAATTGTGCTTGTAATTTAGCAGAATTGGTTCAGGGGGTTGGTGCATGAGTTACATGTTGTGTTCATTGTGTCTCAAGTACCAGTATTTGTGTGTAAACAATTGAGAAAAACTGTAAAGCATTGGCTCGCGGGTGAATATACACAAGATAAACAGCTTGGAACTCTCGAGGTAAATAGAACAGCCGGAGAGACACAGTCAACAATTCGACAGGTCATGTCATGACCCCTGTATGTACAGTATAAGACCAGGAAGTCCACTAATCGATCCTGGCCGGGAAGGGGTAGGGGCATAGACATCATATAGATAGACGCCCTATCGACCGCTACACTGCCTACTGGCGCAGTCAAGCCGTGGGGCCGCCATCTTAGACGGGTCACCTGCTCCACTCAGTGTAATCTGTATGGCAGGTGCAATGAGCTGTCAGCACATTTAATTAATCATACCTCACTGAATATCGAACTGATTTTCACGCAGGGTATTTTGCTGCAAAGGTCATTCATGTAGCTATGATACAGGACAGGACACATTTATATATTCATAGTAGGCTTAACAGTAATATAATATTCTGATATAAGATATAAAGTGACCAGACGTCCAAAATCAAAATATGTGATGTAGGATATAAGGTATTTAAATCACACACTATAAATATGATAAAGAAGCAGAAACAGATAGTTGCAGTAAAGTAAGATAGTTTAATAAGTTAGAAACTATTTATGATTTGTGACACACACACTCTCTCACACACTCTCTCTCTCTCTCTCTCTCTCTCACACACACACACACACACACACACACACACACTTGATTTGCGCATCGCCGCCATGTGTGTATTACACATAGAGGTATTATATTGCTTCCTGATATCACTTAAGCAAACACAAATAACCTATATTTATATATATATATATAGCCTATATATATAATTTATACTACAGGGCCGTTGAATGCTTGTAGGCTATCTGATAACCGAGAAGCTCTTGTAATTATTAGGCTACTTTACCCCACCTCTCCATACATTTCCGGGTGAACACCGGCTGGTGCAGTAAACATAGCTACGATTTCAGTACAGTAATATCAAAGATCCTTGCTCCTTCTCAATTATCTGGTAATATTCTATTCACAAAATACAACCAATAGTACGGGAATGTTAAAACTTACTTGTGAAAAGTAATCCCGGGCCCTATTTGCGATGGTCCGCCGATTAGAACAGGAAAATGCTCCACAGTGCTCTGGAATGCTGCTACGCAACGAAACTAGGAGTACGACCGGTTTAAGATGGCGGCCGTATTTCTCAATGCCCAGCAGCCAAAAGGGCATCTAGTCTCTATATAATATCTATGGGTAGGGGTAGGGGTATGGGTATGGGTATGGGTAGGGGTAGGGGTAGGGGTATGGGTGGGGGTGGGGTTGTGGCGTGCTTCCTCCACAGGCCTCATCCTTCCCTCTGGTCATTTCCCAGAATTCATTTTTTTTTTTTTTTTAATTGAGTGTTCATAAGAGGGGTCCAATGTCCCTAGGACTTTTGTCACACTTGAACCACGAACGAACACACACACACACACACACGTCAATTTGACCCCCTTAGGAATTAATGGAATGCGAGGAATTCTTCAGAACACATAGAAAAACATAAAACTGCTCAAAATTCGAACTAAAAATGCTAAAACTTAATAAAAAATATTTTAGAATGTCTACATGTGTATCTGAATCATAGTTATGAATGCATACTGAAGAAGAACTGACTTTAGGACCTAGCGGAACAGCTCATTTGTTCCATAGAGTTATAAGGCTATAGTGGCAAGAAAAAAATTGAAATATAGAAATATCCTGTTATATATTTTTGTTTCCACAAGAGGTCGGCAAAGACCCAATGTAAGATTTTGAGCTGAATTAAAAGGGTTATGCATGAAATTGTGAGTTATTTTGAATTTTAGTTGAAAGAATTTGAGGAATGTGCTTAATATTACTATTTAGCCTATTTATTACTTATTGATCAAATCTAATAATTTTAAGGTAAATACAATAACAAAAAATCTCCAAAAACTTGCATAAAAAAATAGAAAACATTATAAAATAAGCTAAGTTAATTAAAAAAAAAAGTGTAATTTTAGGGCTTCGGGTCATTTTGAGCCGCGAGGGAAAGATGTGTTACAAAGTGTGAGGGAAAGATGAGGGTAAAGAATTTGCCATTCAGAATGATAACGTTTACAAAACTGTCAATACTTTTGACTTCATGCACGTAAAAACAAATAGTATCCTTTACAGTCAGTGTTATATTTAAATTAGTTATCGCATAAATAAAAAACATTGTTTCCAAAATATCTGTTCAAAAAACATTGTTTCCAAAATATCTGTTCAAGTTGACAATCACTTTCCAGCAGCTGGAGCGTTGATAGGTGGCCTGACCATGACGAGATGCATGACGACAGCAGGCCTGAAGGCGGAAGTAAGACAATCAACAACTGAACACGGAACAGCGATTGACGTTACCAGTAGTGTAGAAACAAACAGACTCAGAGGGATTTCTTAGTTTCGGATAATATAAAACAATATGTCCGTTTTCGGCAAATTGTTTGGCGGTGGGGGGAAAGGCGGCAAAGGCCCAAATCCACAAGAAGCAATTCAGAAACTCCGTGAGACAGAAGAGATGTTAACCAAGAAACAAGAGTATTTAGAGCAAAAAATTGATGCGGAGCTATTAACAGCAAAGAAAAACGGCACGAAAAACAAACGAGGTATGTATTAAAAACAAATGGTCCCGTTTTTACATATGTGTGTTAAATAACTTTAAAAGGGAAGCTACCCTCTTCTTTCGCCCTAGCTGCTACCTGTCGTCGATTTCAGTATGGTTGGGTAGCTACACCCATGCGTCACTTGACCTAAACTGAGTGACAATCGAAACTTGTAAAAATAAAACCTATGTCGGGTAGAATAACGTATACATACGGAAGAACGTGGATAGGAACATTAAAATCTCTTCTGTCACGGAACTGAAAAAAATTGTTTTGACTTAGTAAAGGATTGGATTTCATATCACTTAGTTACGTCTGATTAGTGTCATGTGATATGTTGTGAAAGAACAGCCATTAACAGGGAACATGGTTAACTATATCTAGTGTATTGTAAACATATAACATTATGATTGAATGTTAACTTTATTGATAACATGAGAAAAAGTTAAAGTTAATTACATATGTGGGAATCTAGGTGATTTTTTTTTTTCACGGTAAGTAAATATATATCTTTTTTTTTTTTGCCATTCAAATTAATGGGGAAAAAATTTCCTAATTAGTCTAAATGAACCCTATATAATTTGTATTTATATGTTTTACCATTAAGTGATGTTGTGCATGTCTGTATCTTTCTTTCTGAAGCTGCTTTACAGGCCCTGAAAAGAAAGAAGCGATATGAAAAGCAACTAGCTCAGATAGATGGAACTCTCTCCACTATTGAGTTCCAGCGAGAAGCATTAGAGAATGCCAATACAAACACAGAAGTGCTTAAAAACATGGGTTTTGCTGCCAAGGCCATGAAGACAGCCCATGAAAATATGTAAGATACCTGATTAAAATGTCCTGTTGATTCCTTCGCACAGAATGCAGCACATAATGATATTATTGAATGTTTTCAGGGATCTAGACAAAGTGGATGACCTCATGCAAGACATCACAGACCAGCAGGAGTTGGCACAGGAGATTTCTGATGCCATTTCAAGACCTGTAGGTTTTGGAGAAGACTTTGATGAGGTGAGTTTTTTGTATGTGGTCTCCAGTGTTGCCCAACCGCAACAGAAAGTTTTAGGAATAAAAAACATTATGACTGCGTTATTTTAAGAACATTTGTGACATTGGTTATGTGACTCAGATGTTTTTGCTTTCATTGAAGCACAATATGCTCTTTGGGTCATCTTAAATCATGCTGGAGAACATGATCATCAGGATTAACACAAACTTGTAGAGTTCTGTGCTGCTAACAAAAGCAAAAGGAAAATGAAGCAGATACTTAGGAAATTAGAAATGAACTATTGTTAATTTTTCAGTTCAACATAAAAACAATAGCAATATAATTATTTTCACTACTGGACTTTGTTGCACAGTGAATGTGTGAACAGTTCTACCTAACCCTCTGATTAAGGTGAAATGGTTGTTAATACATTTAACATAGATGTATCCCTCATTGCTTTTTGCTCTAACATTCTCTTCAAATTCAGTTTTTACAGGTGTTGAATGAACAATACGATTCTTTCTTTTTCTAGGATGAGCTCTTGGCTGAATTGGAGGAGTTGGAACAGGAGGAACTGGACAAGAACCTGCTGGAAATTAGTGGCACAGAGGATGTCCCCCTGCCCAGTGTGCCTTCAAATCCATTACCCAAAAAAACAGCTGTCGGTTCGTTGCATGCTGTTCATTACGTATCAACATAGTACCAAAATTCATGGGATTTTAAGTCTATTAAAAAATTGGTAACACTTTACAATAAGGTTCATTAGTTAATGTATTAGCTAACATGACCTGACAATGAGCAATACATTTGTTACAGTATTTATTAATCTTTGTTAATGTTAGTTAATAAAAATACAACTGTTCATTGTTTGTTCATGTTAGTTCACAGTGCATTATTAATGTTAACAAATACAACCTTTGCTAATCAAATGCTAAAGAAGTATTGTTAATTCTTAGTTCATGTTAACTTAGGTAGTTAACTAATGTTAACTAATGAACCTTATTGTAAAGTGTTACCGAAATACAAGTGAAACTTGAAAAATTTGAATATCGTCCAAAAGTTAATTTATTTCAGTAATTCAACTTAAAAGGTGAAACTAATATATTATATAGACCCATCATTACATACAAAGAGAGAGATTTTAAGCCTTTATTTGTTATAATTTTGATGATTATGGTTTACAGCTTATGAAAACCCCAAATTCAATATTAGAATATTGTGAAAAGGTTTTCAAAGCTGTAAGCCACAATCCTCAAAATTATAACAAATAAAGGCTTGAAATATCTCGCGTTGCATGTACCGGTAATGAGTCTATATAATATATTAGTTTCATCTTTTAAGTTGAATTACTGAAATAAATGAATTTGCACGATATTCTAATTTTTCAAGTTTCACCTGTATATATTGACTGACTATTGTAGATTGGTAATGATTTGTTTTGTATCTCGCAAACTAAAAAATACTTTTAAATCAAAACTTTACATATGAAGTTGGAGTTTGGTAAGTTAAAGAAAAGTGGAATACCACTTTAATAGTCTTTAATACTAAAATGCAGAGAGGTTCCCCTGTGGAAACCCTCAATAACCATCTGTCTTTGTGTTTCTCCAGCCCACAAAAAGAGAGAAGAGGAGGATGAGGATGACATGGAAGAACTCAAGGCGTGGGCCATGTGAATTTACCCAATCTGACAGACTTCATTGCTTGTCCTTGTTGGCTTGTGTAGGCAAACCCATGTACATTCAGAGGGTTAACACTACAAAACAAAATTTCTGAGTTACCATGTCTCTTGCAGTATGGCTAAAATAAGTCTAGAAAAACGAGAGTTACAAACAAAAATGGATATGAAGCAGGTTTTTTAAGTAAGACAATACAATCTGATGACATAATATGTGACGTAACCCTTAAATATTTGCCCATTGTTATTTAGGTAATGCATTGTTTCTAATTTTTGTTTCTTATTTGACTTCACAAACTGGTTGTTTTGATTTGTCATGAAATTAGCATGTTTGCCAACACACAAGTTTCATATTCATAGTCAACTTTCTCTCATCTCGTCTGATATATTAAATATGTTCGGTACTGTTGTTTGCTTCAAGCTTTGATCTTAATGTGTTCTGTTAGATTAATGTTATTCAGTACTTCCAACGACATAAACATTTTTACAGCTTGTTGACAATGCCATAATGGTTTGGTAACAAACAAAAAACCCTGGATTAACTGACATTAGCTTCATTTTATATGTATATATATATATATAATATATATATATATATACATATGACTGCCTATAATGTATTGTTTGGTGCTATGTCCGAATAGTTGCAGAAAATTACTTATTTAATAACAGACTTTTCCCATCGAGATCTTTTCTGGTCTGATTCATTGATATGCTGAGGGTTTTCTCCTGACAGTAGATGACTGTAATTATTCAAAACATGCTAAATAAACAATACTACTTTTTTCCCCCCCTCATACAGGTGAAACTCTAAAAATTAGAATATCGTGCAAAAGTTAATTTATTTCAGTAATTCAACTTTAAAGGTGAAACTATATATTATATAGACTCATTACATGCAAAGTGAGATATTTCAGGCTTGGCTTACAGCTTATGAAAACCCCGAATTCAAAATTAGAATATTGTGAAAAAGTTTTCATAGCTGTAAGCCATAATCATCAAAATTATAACAAATAAAGGCTTGAAATGTCTCACTTTGCATGTAATGAGTCTATATAATTTATCAGTTTCACCTTTTAAGTTGAATTACTGAAATAAATGATTTTTTTGCACGATATTCTAAGTTTTTGAGTTTCACCTGTATGGGAGCATACTTTATTGAAAAATGCTGTATCTATTCAGGTTGAGGCATATTTGGTGTATGTGTATATTTGAAAAAATTCAGATGGCGTTTATTTGAGAGATTATTAAACTTTTGGATTCCTTTTCTTTGGTGTTAGTCTTTCTGTGGCATCTACCTTAGCTCTTGTTAAAATTATGTATAAAAAAGTAACTTCTGTCTTGGTTCTTGCACTCAAAAGCATACAATGGATGTGTTATGTGCCTTACTTAATGGCAAGCTGATTCAATTTGAGTGGCATATCTTCAAATGACTAACTGTAAAATGCCTCAGCTGCCCGGTGTGGTGTATACTGTATATTCATCTCTTGTCTTTTTTGTTTATTCCTTGCCAAGTCCCTTTTGATGTTCTTTATTTGACCTTAATGTAGGTAAGGGGTTTGGGTGGATTCATTTTCAATAAACCACATGGCTGTTTGTTTCTGAAAAGAAAGTTGCTAATTCGTTTAACATGTTCGATTCATGGTGTTCGCAATACATGTTTAGAAGAAGCTACAAATCAAACTATAATAATCAAAATAGGCCTACTAATAATTATTACTATAAATCTAAATTGAAACACATCTTTGGCAGCACCCGAAATAGCATACTTCTATAGCCTATCATAGGCGAAAAACAGTAGGCCATGTTACAATAGATGCATGTCTGAATTCACAGTACTCGTAAAAGAGTAAGGCAAGAAAGTAAAACAAAAAAAAGTTTTGTGTATTTCATAATGAGTTTCTTTCCTATTCAAATCCTCTAAAAATTATGAAAAGTAAAAATGCAAAAATACCTTTTGCTACAATAGAAGAATATGACTTGAAAAGTAAATCCTAGCTCCCTTTTTTTCTTTCTTTATTTTCTGTAATGCACTTTTGCACCTTTGTCATATTGGAATGATATATTTTTGTTGCAATGTTGTTTGTACATGACATATTGTTCAATAAAAAATAAAGTACCCGGGTCCCGGACGACCTACCGGCGAGATTCTGAAGTGTGCAGACGATGGACACTTTATTATCCATGAGGCCACGGTAGAGTATTTATGAATGGCAGCAAAGCTACTTAACTGACGCTGGTAGGTCACATGATAATGACAACATGCCACCCTAACCAACAATTGGAGACCTATTTCATGACTAATAACGATATTACATGTCAAGTCACCTTTATTTATATAGTGCTTTTTACCATACAGATATCAAAGGAGCTTCACAGTGATAACATGAAAATAATACAACAAAGTTTGTTTCAGAAAATTGATTCATTGTCCACCTTAAGTAAGGCAGATCAATAATATTGTTGAATATTAAATGTCTCCAACCAAGCAAGCCAAAGCCAAGGCAACAGTGGCAAGGAACCAAAACTCCATCAGGTGACAGAATGGAGAAAAAAACCTTGGGAGAAACCAGGCTCAGTCGGAGGGCCAGTTCTCCTCTGGCCAACAAACTGTTCGTTTGTTGAAACTACTAAATCATATTAACTGTAATAATTAAATAATGTGTCTAAATAAACTGTTCGTGTGTAAATATGATTCGGGCAGCATTACAAGTCAGATAGGATCAGAACATTTAGAGTATTTATTCATTTTCATCTGGTTGGAAGTTGAAGTCATCACGCCGGTATGGAGATGAGTTGTTGAGGATCACAGGCCTTCACAGGGCTGATGAGGCTGGCACTTCAGGATGCGTTGGGATGGTTCCAGGCGCAGGTTCACCATATGGAAGAGACTAGTTGACACTTCAGGACTGCGTTGTAGTCGTGTCCAGGTGCAGGTCCTTCATCAGATCTGGATACGGCCTGGATCCAGCGGACTGCGGTAAACCTCGGGATAAACAGATTCAGATTCAGATTCCTTTATTAGTCCCCAAGGGGGCAATTTAGTTTTACAGCCAACCCATCCATTAAGGGTTAAAGTTAAAACTGAGACTAATATTAGCATAGCATCTAAATTAGCATAGCATAATATTAGCATCCTTATCATGATGTACCAAGTACATCAGGATTTATAGGAAGCGTTCCAGATTCCGGCTGATCTATGCAGCCTAACATTGAATTATAGAAGTCTATAATGTGTTATGTGTATGCTAGGCCAAAGAGATGGGTTTTTAGTCTAGATTTGAACTAACAGAGTTTGTCTGCTTCCCGGAAAATGTTCGGGAGATTGTTCCAAAGTTTTGGTGTTAAATAGGAAAATGATCTACCGCCAGCAGTCGATTTTGATTTTCTAGGTATTATCAACTGGCTGAAATTTTGAAATTGCAATAGACGTGAAGGACTACATTTACATTTATGCATTTGGCAGACGCTTTTATCCAAAGTGACTTAACATTGCATTTCAAGGTACACATTTATGGCGCTTTTCCATTACCAGTACCAGCTCGACTCGACTCGCCTCGTCTCGTCTCGGCTCGGCTCGCGTTTCGCTCCGTTTTCCATTGCAGATAGTACCTCCACAAATAGTACCTGGTCGTCATAGCGACGCGACACACACACGCTACCCACACACACAGGACAATGGAGGAAATCGAGTGTATGCTGTTTTACATAATATTAGTAATGGGTAAAATTACAGAAAATCCTGCTGTGATCTGATTGGCTGAATGAGTCTTAATAAGATCACCTGTGGTCCCTTACTAATTATGCTTCAGTCTCCACTTGTTTGAACCAAGAAGCTGTCATTCAGACATGGTTTGTGTGAAATTGTTGTGTTGTTGTAGCCTGGGAAAACCCAGACCACTCTCAGTTGTAACTGAGTTAGGGTCTGGCAAAGCTCCATAGACAATTCATTTCCACAGGGGCGTCACCAACGGACGTCGGATAGATCTAAAACCAATCAGAGCGATGAATGACATGACGTATGCAGAGCGACGGAGAAACATCTCGAGACTCTCAGCAATTCTCTGTTTGTGTTAACGAAAATGACAATTTTAAATCGCTTGAAACATATAGCTGTGATAGCTGATTCGAACGAGTGATGTTCCATGGCGGCATCCATTTTTTTAATGTACAAAATCTGCGTCACCGTCTCTGCTCTGTCGTCATCCTGTAAAGCCCGCCCCAACGTTTCTGATTGGTGCCGCGATTTCGACGGATTGGAAATGGGTTTCAATGGGCTCTTTGCCAGACCCACTTGCAGAGCAAATCTAAATTTGCCGGAAGTGGTCTGGGTTTTCCCAGGCTAGTGTTGTTGCCAAATCAGCCTAGAATTCCTGCAAAATTTCTTCATGGTCCTTCGAGCCGGAGAGGCTGCTGGAATGGAGACTGAGGCCCCATCCACACTACTGCGTTTTCGTTTAGAAACGGAGACCTTTTGCTACATTTGCACCTCCTGTCCAGACTACAACGGCAGTTGTAAAAGAAGACCTAAAACGGAGAAGTTTAAAAATGCTGCCGACCCCGTTTTGCGTTTTGAATCTCCGGAGGGCGTTTTAGTGAAGACAGTCAAAACGGAGGACATTAGAAACGATGACGCAGAGGCTCACGCTCAGCTTTATGATTGGGTGTCATCAGTCATGGCATATCCTTCCCTGATTCGTCAGCCACCCATCACATGACCTGTCCCCAAAAACAGCCTGGACTACGTAACGTTAGTGACTGCAACATGGATAACGGATTAAAAGCATTACTGACGTCGATGTCTTTGCTAGCAGCTGTTGTGCAAGTAAATAATGCATTTTACAATGCTATAACTGCCTACATGCGCCTGTTTACACCGGCACGTGCATGCCCAGTGTTGGTGAATGGTCACGTAATCCGCGTTTTCAGTCGTTTTAATGTGGACGGAGATCAATTCTAATACACAGCTAAAACGCTGGATGGATGGAGATCGTATTCGTTTTAATTCTCCGTTTCTAAACTAAAACGCAGTAGTGTGGATGAGGCCTGAGGATGACTGTGTGAAACCTAAACATTCATCAAGGATTGTAAGACCTCCAAGATGGCACCAAGATTATATGATGACTCAGTTAAATCCTTCAATCCATCCAATTGGACAATTGTAGCACCAGCCAGAAGATTTGAGCCATTTGGTTGCATCACAAGGAGCTTCCATTACCCGCAACTCAAAATAAGGTGAAGTCTTTGTCTGAGGAGATTAAACAAATAAAAAGGAATGTTGTTGGATGTGGGACACATGATGAAGGATATGCAAAGGACAAGAAGTTCTTCATTTTCTACTAGCTCTGAATGTAGTTCTATTCAAGCATCCCCTGTTTATATCCCAATACAAGCAAAACAGCAAGATGAGATGAACGCCAGCGAGTCTATTGTGGATGAGTTGAGTGAATGTATGCGACAACATCAAACCAAGCAGGACAATGTGCTTTCTACACCCTAATTGTACACCACCAAAGGTTCAGGGACAAAATACTTTGCCCCCATCGCAGTATGTGTCGCCTACCTCTTCAATTCCTACTTCCTGAGCAGCCACCACTAGAGGGCCATCAGAGAGACAACACCAGCACCTTTCTGATCCATGTTCACCTATTAGGCTATCAGTTCCTCTCCCAGATAATCTCAGGTCAAAACCTTTAATGTATCCCAATGTAATGGGTGAAGGCTTAACTCAGCAATAACGTAATCATGAAATGAATCCCAGTTTTTATCCCTGTGATCAACAAGTAGGAAGGGATCAAAGCCTTTTGCCATCTGATAAAATGCAGGGAAATGCATTTTGTATGCCCGGTCTTCCGTGGATGCCTCCAAGTTGGCCAACCTTCTTTCTAAATGGAGGATTGTTAAGGCCTCCTTATCTACCAGATTTTCCTTATCCAGTAATATATCCATCTCATAGCCAAAATCCGCTTAATTGTGTTCCTTCAGGAGGTGCAACGTTGCCTCCTAGAGATTTATCAGCTGGATTTACTTATGCTTCTCTTGATCACTCACATCAAACTTCCTTAGAACAGCAGACAACTAGAACAGCTGTGCAGCAGCAAGATAATCTGAATTCTTCCTGAATTGACTGCAGAGGTGGAAAGTCCAGGTTCAGAAAGTAAAAGTCCTCCTCAGTATTTTGTTCCAATCACCTGGATTTGCTAATTAGCACAGTTTTTCAGCCAGGAGATAGAACTAATTAGTGAAATCAGCTGACTGAGTTCATGGGTGGAATAAACATATGGCAGGACTTTTACTTTCTGACCCCTGGACTTTCCACCTCTGATTGACTGATACTGATAATTCAATCGCATGAACTTTCTGTAAATGCAAATATGTTAACATATTTTGGGGCGGCTGTAGAAAATCCTGCTGTGATCTGATTGGCTGAATGAGTCTTAATAAGATCACCTGTGGTCTCTTACTAATTATGCTTCAGTCTCTACTTGTTTGAACCAAGAAGCTGTCATTCAGACATGGTTTGTGTGGAATTGTTGTGTTTTTGACCATTAACCAACAATTACCATCACTGCCATCTGAGAAATGTCTACTCCTATATGTCAAGTCAAATAAACTGGGAAAAGTAATTGATGACTAGATGAGTTTTAATGGACCCACCATTCCAATAGCAACAGCCAAATCAGCCTAGAATGCCTGCTAAATTTCTACAACGATAATGAGTAGGTCCTGACATGTGTTGTCTAACTCCAATAGAATTAAGAATGTTTTTAAATTCTAATCCCAATGCATATTTTTCGTTATCTACATGTATATTAAAATCACCAACAATTAGGGCTTTTTCTGCAGCCATTACTAACTCTGATAGAAAGTCAGCAAATTATTTGATTAAGTCTGTATGGTGCCCTGGTGGCCTGTATACAGTAGCCAGCACAAATCTCAAACATGATTTATCATTTACACTCGATATTGTTACATTAAAGCATCACACACATGACCAGCGTCGGCCAATAGTGAGCCTACGTGGTGATGTGCAACACAGCCTGCGCTGTTATACTACGCAAACACACTCAGGCCCACGGAGAATATAATGAATAGTGGAATAAAGTCGTTTGTTTTTTGCGCACAAAAAGTATTCTTGTCGCTTGTTAAACATATGGTTGAGCCACTGTAGTTGGACTATTTTAACGATGTCTTTAATAACTTTCTGGGCCGGCAAGTTTCAATCCCTTAAGAAGCCTATGGAGGAGTGAGAGCTCTCAGATTTCATCAAAAATATCTTAATTTGTGTTCCGAAGATGAACGAATGTCTTACGGCGTTGGAACAACATGAGGGTAAGTAATTACTGACAGAATTTTCATTTTTGGGTGAACTATCCCTTTAAGCACCAACACTTTAAAATAATTATATTTGAAACTAGACGACTTAGTAATTTTGAAAATATTACTATAAATTACAGCAACACCTCCCCCTTTTCTTTTCAGACGAGGTTCATGTTTATAACTGTAATCTTGGGGGGTGGACTCATTTAAAGTAATGTAATTGTTTGGTTTTACCAGGTTTCTGTCAAACACAGCACATCTAGGTTATAGTCTGTAATCATATCATTAACAATAAGTGCTTTTGAAGTAAGGGATCGAATATTCAGCAACCTGAGCATTATCATTTGTTCATTTGTATTATATCTGTTTTTTATTTGTTTGCACATCAATTAAATTTTTACCCTTTGATGGGATCCTAAGTTTTTTGTATTTCCTAATTCGGTAAAACACACACAGTCTCTATATGATATCTAGGTGAAAGAGTCTCTGATGGAATTTATCTGACCTCAGTGAAGGTTAAGCCAGTCTGTCTGCTTCCTGACCTGAGCCCCAGATTGTCATGTTTGAGCTCTAAGATTATGTGCCATGTTACTAGATAGAAGAGCAGCACCATCCCAAGGTTATTATAGTTTTGCATTTTTCATTAGTTTTTATTTAATTAGTTTATTTATAGTTATTTAATTTAGTTTGACTTTTGTTTTCAAATTCAGTTTAGTTTTAATTCGTTTTTAAAGTGGGTTTGCTAGTTTATTTTGTATTTTTTGAAAATGCTTAGTTTTAGTTTAGTTTTATTAGTTTTAGTGTTAGTTTTAGTCTCTTTTTTTTGTTGTAATTTGGGTTATTTGTCAGGGTCAAGTTTCAAAAAGGTCAGAAAAAAGTATTGTGTAATAATAACTCAACAAAAATCATCACACAATTTTAGAAATATGTACAAATGTGTAAACAGTCTACACAAGACTCCGAAGTAAGTGCAAAATGTGTAAGTGACGTGTGCCAGGAAAAAAACCTAAATAGCCAACAGACTAAAGAAGACATACATGAATAGCATGTATTCAACCCATTTTTGAGCCACACAAGACATTGCTGTCAAAGAGCCTGAAAAATAAAAATAAACTATATAGGGTCAACACATTTAGATGAACCATCTCAAAATGAACTAGGCTACTCAATGAATTGAACTGCCCAGCATTAGATGCATGTGCAGCAGCTCTATGGCAAATCATTGCAGTTGAATAACAATACAATACTGCATATATAGTGTTTTGACATCGACAACCCAACTGCATTTTACCTCAAACTTGCGACTAGTTAACTTTCTAAAGAAGGCGCAATCGCTTCTCGGGTCAACATTAACACACTGACAATATTGTATTCAGAATTTTAAATATTTTTATACCACTTTTGACTGTGTGATTGTGTAAAGGTGTTCACGAGATACCAACCTTTCGCAAACTTGCTTTCAGTGAACACTCGTTCTCTTACGAGAATTGTCTCGTGTTGCGTAAGCTAGCTTACGCTACGGGGAAAATACCTTTTTAGCGTAAGCTAGCTTACGCAACACTCTTTCCCTCTTCTAGAGAAAACCGAGGTTACGTTAGTAACCGAGTACGTTTTCATGGAGACGTGGTGTGCACGGAGGTGAGGGGCTGTGTGTGTGTGTGTGCGCGTGTATGTGAGAGACGTTTGAGTGACAGAGAGACGCAGGGGACACAACGTTATTTGCTCTATGAAAGACATTGACAAAGACGAAAACTAAGGACATATACTCTATAATTGTATTTCATTTTAGTTTGCCAAACACACATTACAGTTTTGTTAGTTATCGTTTTTTTTTGTAAGGCCGTAAGGCTCGTTTTTATTTTTATTTCAGTTAACGACATTGTTTTTTCCCCACCTAGTTTTAGTTTTTTCGTTCGTTTTAGTTAACGATTATAACCTTGCACCATCCCAGGAAGGATGAATACTATCTCTTTTCAACAGGTCAGGTCTGCCCCAAAAACTTTTCCAATTGTCTATGAATTCTATATTATTTTGCGGACACCACTTAGACAACCAGCCATTGAGTGATGACAATCTGCTAACTATCTCATCCCTCCTGCGAACAGGATGATCCCTCCCTAACACTTCCGTCTAGTTTTTATTCGTTGACGAAAATGTCAATACATATTCGTCATAGTGGTCGTCATTTAAAACGGGTTTTTATTTAGTTATCATCTCGTTTTCATCTGTGAAAAAATGAAATTAACACTGCCTAGGTTGCATTTTGTCGACAGTTACCCTTAAAGTACGCAAAGGTGCGTAGTAACACAAGTGGCATTACGCATTTCTGAATTTTTGTCGCGCATGCGTACCTGCGTACCAGTTATGTGCACCCCTGATAATAGGCGCAAAGGCGGCACTGAAAAGGCCAGAATAATAAAACATCTGTAGAAACTCAAGTGGCCAAATAGCCTACGAGTCAGGGCCGTAGGCTACTCACCATTGAGGTCCCCGAGATCCGGACCTCGGAGTGTATAATGAACGTTGTGAAATAATTGCCTAATATTAACTCTAATTTGGTGCTGCAATGATTCGCATATCGCGACGATAACCGACCTCATCATCTGAGCTGCTTCAGCACTCAAAAACTCAAAAAATGTTCATAGAAGCGTGAGCCTCGGCTGCGCGCAAATCCCAACGCGCCGCTTCACGAGATAAGATGCAAGTGGCTAAACTAAACAGCTGTTTTACGATAGAAGTTTTAAACGACCGACATAAATAATCAGTTTGCAAAGACTGTATCAATCAAAGCTCAGCTTCAGGAAGAGGAGATTTACAGGTGTTAGGGGGGGCTAACAGTTATAAGACCCGAGACCAGATATGTAGAAAAGATGACCAGGAGTCATGAGGTTCAATCAAAAAGATAAAAATTTACTGAAGAATAGTTTGCAGTTTCATTGGTAGAGCGAGCGTCAAAGTCTCACGAGGAGGTCGCAAGCCAACTCTACCTTACACAAAATAATACACCAATTATACCATTTTTTGCAAGGGCAAGCATCGCATCACCATACATCTGATTGGCTAAGAGAATATAAGACCATAAACAATTTCACACATGTGAGCAGATAAAAGGTGCCTATCGCCATTAGTCAGGATAGCTGTCGCCAATCCTTAGATTTAGGTCAGAGTTGACCTAACTGTTAGAGGAGAGCGCCGATGAGGATGAGCGTTGTGTCCCAAATGCCTACGTAGAAAGTCAAACACACACACACAGAACACCACCAAATAACATCGCCAAGGCCGAAGAGTGCTTGAGCTTCGTATTATCAGTTAGCCAAAACATAGCTCCTCAGGAAGAAAGGCAGAGAAATGGCATTGCTCTCTAGAGAAAATATATAATTTCACAAGCACAAAAGAATATAGAAATGATTATGTGATAATGCACATATATATATATTTGATTATTGATTTGTATAAAAGTAATGTACGCATTCAAAAGGATATGGAATGAAATATATATATAACTGACTGAAGAGACAAGGGATTTTGACCGCCCCTTCAGTCCCCCGTTTTAGACCTATGTGGGGTCCAATACCGCCACGTCTGGTCTAACAAGTGAGGTCACTACGGAAGGTGGAGTGGTGACTTATGATTCCCTGGCGGGTCACAAGAGTCTCTTCGCCTCTTTACGGACATGCTGGAAACTAAAAATTCCAGTCCCCATTCCAAGGCTCTCCCACCTTCCACTCACAACAGGGCATCAATGTTGTTCTTTCTCAGTTTATCGCTCAGGCGGTTTGTCAGCTTGATCAGTCTGCTTTCCTCCTCGGCAGGATTCAACTTACTGCAAGCAGACCTGCAAATATATGAGAAGAAGAAACGAACACACATACACACACAAAAACATAGAAGAGCCAACCCACGCCTCCACTTCTATCCCACCGACCTTTTTGCATAATGAGGGTATTACCGGGATAATTTGGGGAGTGACCAAGCCAAAAGGTCACCGTCTCATTTCCGTCCAAGCGATAGCAGCGATCATTAACGTTCTGATACATGGTTGGAATTAAATTTAGACCCTCAGTTGAATTTAGGCATGGGTATTGAACCCATGATGGACGGTTATAAATCTCCTCACAATCCCAGTGAGTGGAGAACGCATGGAGTCTACCGGTCCAAATTGAAATCTGAATACATCAGGAATGATAAGGCTATTATAATCAAAGCCACAAACGAGAGAGGGAGTGCCAATCGAATGATGGCCCACCTCACTTTCAGTCGTTTGGTATTTCGCACTTCTTCCTAAAGAATTAGCAGCTTCAATATATCGCCGGATTCCGCCATCTGTAATGATAAAACATTGTTACAGAATTTTTACACTATCACACATATAAACGACAGACCTTTACTGTTTACGAGATAGTTCGTCATTATGATGCGGTGATTTGGTTGGAACCTTTATCGAGTGGTTTCACCTGTGACCAATGTCTCCAGACAGTACCCAGAACCCCTCTGTCAAGTAAAACAGATGTATTAGTTGTCAAGAGCACCTGGAAAGGTCCATCAAATTTTGGACCTAGAGGAGAAACAATCTCTCTTTGCAACATTACACTGTCACCTATTTCAGGCAAGGCCGGCATGTCTTTTTGCTCAACATTATCTCTCTCTGCTTGTCGGACACTGACACTAACTCGTGTATCGCGTAAACAGTTATCCAAAGCCTTCAGATAATTTTGCAAAGCATCTTTCAACGGCCCGGACGGTCCCTCATGTTGCAGGGGAGCATCCCAAGGCAGTCGCATGTAACGACCTGTCATTATTTCAAAAGGACTGATCTGAGTAGTTTTGTTAGGGCTGGCTCTCATACTTAAAAGAATCATTGGAACAGCTGCGTGCCACCCCTTCCCCCACTCCAACAATCTCTTTCTCAATGACGTTTTGAGTGTTCTGTTTGTACGTTCAATGGAGCCGCTAGACTGAGGCCTAAACGGGATGTGGAAGTGTTGCTTCACTCCCATCAGTTTCATGACTAGGGGGCAATGGACCTATGAAATCAATTTGGAGGTGTGTCCACGGACCCTGAGGTCGAGGGGCATGTCCTAAGGGAATTTTCAGCTTTGAGGAAGAATTAACCTTAAGGCATACTAAACATCTCTTACAGAAATCATTGCAAGAAGCCCTCAGCTTTGACCACCACCAGGTTTTTGAAATCATTGCATGTAATTTCTCAGGCCCTGCATGTGCCAACCCATGATACAAGGACATAAGTTCAGTTCGAGCAGAAACAGGGCAAACAAAGCGTCCATTAAATTTACAAAGTCCTTCAGAATTTTTCTGTGCTCCTAACTTTGTCCACTGTTCTATCTCTTCAGGGTCAACCTCTGCATAAAGTTCAAAAATGTCTCTGGAAGTTTCATTCTCCTGAAGGGAAAGAGTCATCACACTCACACATGATTCAGTCAGTTTTGCAGCCTCTCTGGCAGCAGCGTCTGCAGCGTGGTTCCCTTTGGCTTCCGGGGAGCTGTCAGTAGCGTGCCCGGTGACTTTGATGACTGCTCCTTCTGCGGGAAGATCACAGGCATTCATAAGTTCTTGTACCTGCTGTTGATGTGAGATAGGAAGTCCTGCAGTAGTCAGAAATCCCCTGCGCCTCCATACGGGGCCGAAGCGTGTTCCCTGCTCATGAAAGCTGGAGCCGTCCACGAACAAGTTCATAGCATTAGACAGGGGTTCAGATTGAAGAGGGCTTTGGCTGTCCGCCTCGATCAGTCGGGCACAGTTGTGTGCAGTTCCTTCTTCTGGAAGCAAGGAGGCAGGATTGATAGCAGTTTCAATGTCAATTTGTATGTCCACATTTTTACTCAAGAGAGTGGTCTCCCATTTGGCTCGTCGTTGATTAGAGATGGAGCCTAAACGGGTATTTGTTAACAGTTTCAAAATCTGGTGTCTGGTGTGCAGTATCACCTTTTGATGTGTCACAATGTCACTGCCCACTCTGCACAGTCACATATCAACAGGCACGGATGTTGCCCTGCCATTGAAACAGAAATAGGAGCAGAATAATATCCTACCATCCCATACGAGTTCCGGCCCAGAACCTTTTGACCCAGAGCAGCGGAGTAAGACCGGGTCCCCACCCATGTCCATAGGTGGAAAGGCCTGCTGGCATCGGCATGTCGTAATGCTGGGGAGGAAGCAAGAGTTTCTTTGATACTCACGAAAGCCTCCTCCATCTCCTCAGTCCAGTCGATCAAATCCGATCCAGGTCTTCCTCCTTTCAGTGCCTCTGTGAGTGGTTTAGAGAGTTTAGTCTATTCAGAAACATACTGGCGGCAGTAATTCAAAAGACCCATCACTTGCCTTAAACCAGTGACAGTGTTTGGCTTTGGAAGTTCAATAATAGCTTTAACTCGTTCGGGGGGGATGCGTCGGCCACGCACCCCCACAATCTGTCCCAGATAAGTCACTTCAGGTAATGCTAGCTGTGCTTTCTTCAAGTTCACTTTGACTCCCCCGTTTTGGAGGGCCTTCAAAACAGTCAGCTCCCTCTCGTGCTTCATTTCTCAAAGGGTATTGTCTTTTGGCTTCATGCAAGGGACCTGGAATGCTCAGAGGCTGAATAGAATCAGCCACTGCACATCTCTCCTCATGGTGGGGGCCAGTCTGAGATAAGCGAATTGTTTCATTGCAGCCAAGCACTAGCTTATTTTTAGAAAGCAAAACATCAGCTTCAAGGTTTTTCAAAATGTAAACACCAATAATTGTCCCTACAGTGTTTTCTCCTACCCAAAATTCAGTCTAATATACATTTTCAGAGTTAGAAATGGTTAGAGGGACAGAAACAGATTTGTGATACACCTGTTTGCCATTTAGACCTTCTATATACAAAGTTTCAGAAGTGATTTCAAGATCGATTGGTTACAACAGCCACATTCAACAGTCCGCGTGCCTCAGCATAGGGTCCATCATACTGGTTCTCAGTCTGACCGGCTAAAGCTGCCGCCTGAACAGTCTGAGAAGAGATGGTGGGGGCGGAGGGAGCACGAGAGACCGTCTCACATTTCGCAGCTCTCTCAGCCTGATCACACACTGCCTTTAGACCTTCACTCAAACTGCACAGATCAGATCCTATATCTCGTCCGATAATTTTTGTCATCCTATCACGTTGAGCAATCAAGCTGGACCACCCATTAATCATGTTAGGGATTGTTTTTTTTTTTTTTAGGAGTTATTGGTATACCACCCATCTTACAAATCCATGAATAGGGCAAACACGGATAAAAATTTGACTTTATCAGCTTCTTTTTTTTTTTTTTTTTTGCAGCCAGTCTAACTGCTGTGTGATTTTCCACTCAGAATCAAACCCCTGACTGACCATTTTCTTAATGAGCTGTGCGTATTTCTTTGATTTGAGCTCGTCAGAGCAGAGCTGTTTACAGCGTTCGCTCTCTTCCATTTGGTCAGGACTTTTTTCTTTATCAGTCATTCTTATTGGTCAGATGAAAAACCACCACAGAAAAAGATTTAGCAGCCACAACAATAAATTTGGCGGAAAAATACGTTTAGCAACAATAGTGAGACTTCTACACAATGAAACTGCAAATTATGTTTCGCTTCCCAAGTCACATAAAACTGGTCTATGCCAATTTGGGTCACACTATATATATATTTATTTGTTTGGGACCGTTCCTGATGCATCCCTGGCAAACAACCCTATATTTTACTATTTTAATTTTATTTTATTGATTTAACTAACATCTTGTTCCCTATCTGCCTGAATCACTAACTTCGGGGATCCCCTATCTGAGATGGAAGAGATTGATCAGGTTTTGCGGTGCCACTGGACCTAATCCAGGGACGCCCTCTGCTGGGGTGGTGTACCACACCCGTATTGCCCCACTGGGCCCCCACAGAGTGCGTATCACTTTTGCTGTTTTAAACAAAACAGCAACCCTTTATACTCTCGTAGTATAAATAATCTTCACTCGCCTCGTCGGAGTGAAGCTCTCCCGTTCCCCTTCAAAATCTCTTCCAATCAGACAGCCCTAATACTTAATAAAATCTTTCTACCTTGTTTGCTGATTTGCCAGAGATGTCACCACAGAATGGTTTCCCGCCAATCCTCCACCAAACTGTTAGGGGGGGCTAACAGTTATAAGACCCGAGACCAGATATGTAGAAAAGATGACCAGGAGTCATGAGGTTCAATCAAAAAGATAAAAATTTACTGAAGAATAGTTTGCAGTTTCATTGGTAGAGCGAGCGTCAAAGTCTCACGAGGAGGTCGCAAGCCAACTCTACCTTACACAAAATAATACACCAATTATACCATTTTTTGCAAGGGCAAGCATCGCATCACCATACATCTGATTGGCTAAGAGAATATAAGACCATAAACAATTTCACACATGTGAGCAGATAAAAGGTGCCTATCGCCATTAGTCAGGATAGCTGTCGCCAATCCTTAGATTTAGGTCAGAGTTGACCTAACTGTTAGAGGAGAGCGCCGATGAGGATGAGCGTTGTGTCCCAAATGCCTACGTAGAAAGTCAAACACACACACACAGAACACCACCAAATAACATCGCCAAGGCCGAAGAGTGCTTGAGCTTCGTATTATCAGTTAGCCAAAACATAGCTCCTCAGGAAGAAAGGCAGAGAAATGGCATTGCTCTCTAGAGAAAATATATAATTTCACAAGCACAAAAGAATATAGAAATGATTATGTGATAATGCACATATATATATATTTGATTATTGATTTGTATAAAAGTAATGTACGCATTCAAAAGGATATGGAATGAAATATATATATAACTGACTGAAGAGACAAGGGATTTTGACCGCCCCTTCACAGGTAAAGATAAAGAGACTGAGAGAAGGAGAAGGAGAGCAGGTAGAACAATAGCCTATTGCATACTGTGCCCATAATGAGAATAACTTTATTACAATGGATTCCTATTTGACACAGATATACATATGTTCGTTGCCAATGACAGTGGAAAAATAATATGCCCCTGAACCCCCTAGCAAGATCACCTCTGTATTTAGTTAGTCCAAAATGCAGCTGCTAGAGTTCTTACTAGGTCAAGAAAATATGATCATATAACACCAATTTTATCGTCTCTACACTGGTTACCAATTAAGTTCCGTATCAATTACAAAGTATTGCTACTGACCTATAAAGCCCTAAATGGTTTAGCTCCTGTGTATTTAAGGGATCTTCTATCGCCCTACAATCCATCGCGCTCTTTAAGATCGATAAATTCGAGGCTTCTGGTCGTACCTAGGATATCTAAGTCCACTAAAGGAGGGAGGGTGTTTTCACATCTAGCTCCTAAACTCTGGAATAGCCTTCCTGATATTGTCCAAGGCTCAGACTCGCTCTCCCAGTTTAAAACTAGATTAAAGACGCATCTCTTTAGCCAAGCATTCACATAATGCATCTCATACCTTTTATACTACAGTTAAATCAGATCAAATTCATTCATATTTTGAACAGCAGCTACGCTAATTATTTCCCAACTGCCTTTTTGTTGTTATCTCGGGACGCCAGTCAAATAGACTAAAATCAAGTTTGTCAGCTCCAGTTATGTATCCAGCCTCTCATGGAGACTTCAGATGCCCCAACGCCTGTGAAGAGATGACTCGACGCCTTTGAAGAGACGACCCAACGCCGGCGATATGTTATGCCCTAAATTAATACATGATTAACTAACTGTATTTTTCTATGTACATTTCTGAAATGGATTTTCTGTAAAGCTGCTTTGAAACAGTATGTATTGTGAAAAGTGCTATACAAATAAATTTGAATTGAATATTTATAAAACCCTGTGTACTGATATTGCACTGAATAGAAAATTATATTTTTGAAAAATACAATGAATTACAAGGCTGTACAGAACAGTGCACTATTGCAGACTTATATACTGAGGGTTTAATTACATTATTTTAATATAGTCAGTCGGGAACTAAAGTGGGCCGGTCTAAGGCATGAAACTCCAGGGCTGAAAATGAGTCCCACTCCGGCCCTGCCTTGCACTCTTACAATTAACCTCAATTAAAGTTTGGATGCGTGTCTCTAGTTCTGAAATCTTCTCCGTCAGCCTGAATATCTCCCTGCATTTATGACATGTAAATCCTGTGCTGACAGAGAAGACTATGCTATACACAAGTGCAAGTCACAATAAGTGGAGAAGATGACATGACTCACCGTGTTTGTTGACTGATCCTACTCACCACAGCTTTGATGGATTAGTAAAAGGCGCGAGTGACATAAATTAAGCGAAAAAAAAAAAAAAAACTTTGGTCATTTCTTTAAAAGGGCCATTTATACTTAATTGTGGCGAGCAGGACGAGGTCGAGGGACGTGAGAGAACGGCGCGAGACCGGTGGCGTGATTACTGATGAGCGACACCGGCGCGATGCACCGGTCTCGTATCTCTCATGTCCCTCGACCTCGTCCTGCTCGCCACATTTATATAATGGGTCTAATAGCTCAGTAAAACTTGCACATGGCACTATCCCCAGATTTCTTTTAGAAGGAGGCATAAGGCAGGGATGCCCATTGCCCAATCTCCTTTTTTGTTTTTACTTGTAACTCAGACAATGACTATTTACAATAACAAATATAATTTTCACAGAATAAGGATTTTAGAAAGAGAAATAAAAGGCAGTCAATTGGCCAATTATGATACAACAATATTTGTTAGAGATAAGACATTAAAAGTGTGATTGATTGTTTGAATAACTTTTTACCAGTTTCAGGGTTAAAATGAAATGTAAACAAATGTGAGTTATTCAAAATAGTGAACTTCTTAATATTAATGGCATCCCTGTAAAGAATGTTGTTACATAATTAGGAATCAAAATATAAAGATGAAAAGGAAGGTTTAATATTCAATCTGTTGGTCAAAAAGTAAAAAATATATTCAATTTATGGTTAATGAATGGTATTTAATCAAAAGCTGAATCTTTATCTCGTCTGCTCACTAGAAGTCCTGAATAACATCATTAAAGAAGTCGATAAAAATCTTTTCAATTTCATTTGGAGAAATATTACATTAAAAAAGGTACCTTAACTAATTTGGTTGGTTAGGGAGGTTTAATTGATTTCAATTACATTGATTTCAGCACTTCACATAGATGGATCAATCATTACTTTCAACACAAAAATAAAAGTGGGTATTTAATTCCTAATCTAATTTTTAAAAAGATGATTGGGGTTGCTTTTCTGTTGCAATGCAACTTTGAAATCAGTAAGATTCCAGTTAGATTAAGCAATTTTCACAGGCACTTGCTACTCTTGTGGATGCTTATCTAAACATAATTTTTCTCCAAACAAATGTATAATTAGGAATAACAGATATATAATGTTTAAACATAAAACTCAAAAATGGGTTGATAATGGCACTATATTTGTTAAAAAGTTATTAAATGAAAATGGACTATACGTAGAGTTTATTCAAAGGTATAATATTAAAGAATAAAGAATATTGTATAGTGTTTGATGCTATACCATCGGGTTTAAAATATCTGTTTAAAGAAAATGTGAAAAAGGAGACTGTGGGTCTCTGATGTTTCAAATAAAGGAGTGACTATTACTGATAGAAGATGGAATAATTACTTTATAAGGAAGTTAAAAACAGAATACAGCCCAATATTTTCTAAAACATACTGGCATTTTAAACTCGAGAACATTGACTGGATGCATGGTTGCTGCCTAAAAAATATTGCATTGAAATAAGGTACCCTGTTAAAACTCTTTTTCTTAGGTTTCGCACTGATGTATGTTAAATGTGATTTCTATGGGACTGAAGAAATTTGAATTGCATTTATAGTAAAATGTTTTGGATAGATTTGGAATGTTTCCTTTGTAAATACCTAGGCATGAAAGTTTACTTTTCTGAAAAAGTTATTTTTATTTCAATAGACAAAGATTACACCAAATGTGGCCTTTATTGTTAATCTTTGTTTGATTATGGGGAAATTCCTAAATGGGCTAAAGGAAAACCAATTTATTAATTTTTTTCAGATAGATATGAAAAATTATATTGAGTTAGGCTAGGCTATACTTGGGTTGAAAAATAGCAACGCAAAACGCACACACTATATTAAGCTGCTTTTATGCTATTTATATGATGATCTCATACCTGTTCCTTTTTCTGTTTATATTATTTTCTTTCTTTCTTCTCTCTTTTTACTTGTATTAAATTGTTTATATACTAGATTTTATTTTCCTATTTGTTGTAGTCTATATTTGTTCAATATTTGTATACTATATGTTGGACTATTATCATGTTTATTTTTCGTCATGTGACTGGCATTTAATACATAATAATAAATCCAAATGAAAAAAGCCCTTTTATGACAACATGCCATGTCAAATGTAGTAGTCTACGTCCAGATTACATTCATATTACACACATTCATATTGACATGTTTTTTATAGCGGTCGTGATTCTCGTGAAGTAATTACTTATTCAAAATAATTTAATACTCAGTATGCAAATTCGGGCGCAGCCATGGAAAGTCGCATAGTGCTGTCGTAGAGATGATGTAATCATTTGTCGTCGGAACTCGGAAGAACGCCTGCGCGCTAAGCTCGCTGATTGTGCTGATGCAAGAGAGTAGTTAACCGTGTGAACGATATTTACCAGGACGAAAAGCATTGATATTTAATTCAATCATCATGTCAGAAGACGAGGTATTGTGGTGGACTATTGTTATATTTTGTTAATATTCACAGTTTAGTGGAAATATTCAATCATGTTGTGACTTTGGAATAGATTTGAGAGCAGTTACAGTGTTGCCTATAACGTGCTCTTGGCTGCATTCTACCTGCATTTTTATATCACTATTACGTATGATTTCTAGTTGTATAAAATGCAAAAACTAATAAATAACACTCAACATTGCTTGAGCAGTAAAAACAGGTAACGTTAAGTATTATTTGCTTCACCACAGCGAGGCATGCTTTGCAAATGATTCTGGTGCCTCATGTGTCCTCAGATTTTATTCGACCCCACTACATCAAAGAAGAAAAAAAAGAAGAAGAAGCCCTTCATGCTCGACGAAGATGGAGATGGGCTTGGAGAGGAAACCCAACAGGTTGAACAGAGAGAAGTTGAACCTGAAGCAGGAGAGGAGCGAGAAATGGACCCTGAAGATGATGACATCAAGAAAAAGGGTGAGAGGCCATTTTTTCCACATAAACCATGCAGTGTTTTGCTTTTCTCTTGTACCATGGCATTGGATTTAGTCATATTTCTCAACAAATGTATTTAAACCAGAACCTTGAAAAGTTGTGTGAAGGAGTTTGTAAATAATGTGCTATTTGAGATTAGACCTTTATGACACTGTTCTCCAACTATCTTTACAGAGCCTTCGGATGATTTAGATGATCTGAACTTCTTTAATCAGAAAAAGAAGAAAAAGAAACCAAAGAAGGTGTTTGAAAATGACATTGAAGAAGGGATAAAGGTTAGCAGTTTTTTACAAAGGAAATTGTCTGGGAATTGTTTAATGATTCACTCTTTGCAATACTCATGAAATGTTTTTCACCTCAGCTCTTACCAGAGTTTTCTGTGACCAGTAGCCTACATAGCTGGATAATTAAATGGGACCCTCTTTTTGGTGTCTAAGTACTATGTACTAACACTTAAATGATTTGTCGTTTAAGAACGTTATTATTTAAAATAATAATAATGTGGCCTCGCAATCTTTAATAAAAACTTTTAACATTTTTCTCGTTTGAGTATCCATTTCACTTGGATATGCAATGGGGAAGAAAAGACAATTGTAACTTCTGTTTTATTATCGACTTTAATTCACTTACAGTGTGCTGCATAATTAATATTATTTAAAAAATTGAATCCACTTAATATTAACTGTCTTTAACTACTGTGTACTCTAGTGCCAACTAGCCTCTCCTTATGGAGGATCCCTTTATCACTCTACAGATAAAGCATTGTGGAAAATTTGCGTATCTACCCCGTAGTGATAAAATAAAATTTCTGTATCAAATTTATAGGCAGGACAAGTTTGTTTAGGCTTGGTTTGTAGAGAATTACAAACATGCACACATATAGCCTATTCAAACGCTCATAACTATAGAATTAATTCTTGATGCTCACGTGAGCGCCATCAGCGTTTCTCACAGGTTCATGTTTAAAGTCTGTGTAGAGAGAACGGTGTCGTCTTAGCGGCCCCTAATTTAATAACAAATTATCCTTTCGATGGAAGTGAATCAATCAAAACTAACTTTAGCTGGAAAATAACATTATTCAAGAACCACTATAAAGCCAAAACAATCTGTTACATTAAATTATACGTTTATCTATGTAAAGCAGCTTTGAAACAATCTACATTGTTAAAAGCGCTATATAAATGAAGATGACATGACTTGACTTGTACTAGCGTTTTCAATTAATCATTTGATACAATGCACTTATTAGGGCTTTTCATTCCTGAAATGGTTAACCCTGGGTCATTCTAACCCCTGGGAAAATTAAATCCTGGGATATAATTTCTCTTTTTACCTAGGGTTAACTATTAATCCTTATAATAATAATTCATAATCTGCTGTTTCAAATTGTACTCTACTAATCCCTGGGTTAGTGGTCATTCCCTCTATTCCCTCTCTGTGGTCATTAAAAATCCCATGGCACTAGTAGGGGTGTAACCCCGGTGCCCTGCCCACATTCCCTCCATTGGCCCTTACCAATCATGGCGTCCTAATAATCTCCATCCACTGAATTGGCTCTATCACTTTCTCTCCTCTCTCCACCTGTATCTGGTGTGTGGTGAGCGCACTGGCGCCGTTGTACTGTGGCTGCCGTCGCATCATCCAAGTGGATGCTGCACACTGGTGGTGTTTGAGTAGAAACCCCGACATGACTGTAAAGCTCTTTGGGTTTACAGTAGTATGAAAAAGTGCTATATAAATGCCTCATTCATTCATTAAGCATATTTTCTTGTATTTTATAGTTCTTCTAACGGCTGTTGAATATTTTCTTTTTATTGGTGACCAGGAGCTGAGAATTGAGGGAGACCAGCAGGAAATAATGGAGGAAGATGATTTGGACTTGATGCTTCCAGCTAAAAAAAAAAAAGCTAAAAAAGTGGAATTTGTTGAGGAGAGCGACATTGTGGAACAAGAGGATGGTATGAACATACACTTCATTTAATTAGAATGTGCTGCATAATTAATATTATTTAAAAAATGTGAATATAAAAGTGCACTTACAGAAAAATTCTGTGTATAATCAAGCTTTCAGTTAGCATGTACCGCAATCTACAAGGAATTTTTACTATAAATTCAGCCCCAAAACTGATTTAAAAAAAAATACAAAATCTCAGCTGAGTTACGTTTTACTTTTTTTGAAAGAGACAACTTCTATTCTACATATATTTTCTTCCATTTGTCTGCAAAAATCATTCAGATACAGTTTGTCACTTAGATTTATAATGTCAGGTTTAATTTTCTTAAGTTTGAAATACAGTGCAACTCATTCTTTATAGGAATTAGTCAAGCTAAATGCAGCTGCTAGGCTCCTGACTGGTGTCAAGAAAAACAAACATATAATACCTACCCTAATTCCATTACACTGGTTGTCGGACTGCTGCAGAATTTATTTTTAAAGTTCTTTTAATGGTCTACAAATCTCCAAATGGCTTGGCACCATCTTATCTTACTGATCTCTTGTCGGAACATTGCTCGGGGAGGTCTCTGAGATCCTCAAACCAAGGACAAAATTTGATGTTAGAGGTGACTAAAATCTAGAGGCTACTCATTTGTAGTAGCAGTGCCCAAACTGTGGAACGGTCTGCCTCTTACTATTAGAATTACTATTAGAATTGCTACAACAGTAGATCATTTTAAATAGGGCTGCACCAATATAACTTTTTCCATAAAAAGTCTGATACCGATACTTTCATTTTTGGTACTTGCCGATCAACTTTAATCTTATTTATTTTCTATAGATTTAAATAAATGATGCTGTGCCTATTTTGACTGGTTATTGTTTGTTGTGTCAATCTCTATTGAGTTCTATAATATGCCATCACATTGGTCAACTGTTGTTGTTTTAAATTGTACTTGTATAAATAGTGACATTGACATTAATGTCAGGAAAAGGTGTTTCATGCACTACATGATGTACTGTTTCAAATTATGAATCTTCTAATAGTTTGTGCTGATTAAAAATGTGAATGTCTGAATTCTTCACATATTGTATTACAGTCATCGAGGATGATAAAGGCACAGAAGGCATCACATTCAGTTCACAATCAGGCCCAGCATGGGCAGATTCAGAGAGAGATTACACTTATGATGAGGTATGAAGCTGATTCATATGATTAGTACTTTCTCTCTTCTGTATCACACATATCTCTACCCAGTGTTTGTGGCATAGTTTTCCTTTAATTTATTACATTATTTACTTGTCTGCGTCTTTACAGTTGTTGAGCCGGGTGTTTAACATCATGAGGGAGAAAAACCCTGATATGGTTGCAGGAGAGAAGAGGAAGTTTGTGATGAAGCCGCCTCAGGTGGTCCGAGTTGGGACAAAGAAAACATCTTTTGTAAACTTCACTGACATCTGCAAACTGTGAGTGCAAACACTTAGCATGTCTGTTGAGTCTGGGTTCTAGAGAAAACTAGGAATGCTTACAGCCTTAAAAAAAAAAAAAAAACTTTCACTGAATGTATTTTCTAGGCAACAGTACAATGGATGATATACACACATGGCTCAGTCACACATTACGCTATTTTTGTCCTACCTTTTAATTTTTTCCAAAATACATTAGAGCAGCACAAAATAAATCATACTAACAATGACTTAAATACAAGCATTTTTTTCTTTAAGCAGGTTTTAGTTTCTTAAGATTAAATTTAAAGGGACTTGTCAGGGTGATACAACTGTCCAAATATGATAATAAAATAAATCCTCATTAAAATTATCAAATTAATATTTGAAAAAATATTTGTCTGCCAAACAATTCAAGTGCACTAAAATGCAAAAAAGAAAACCCTTATGAATGTCTCAAGCTATATTTTAAAATTGACAAGACAAGGTTAGTTCAGGTTGTAAAATTATGAATCTTATTCTGTGTTAATTTCGTTGACGAATAATTTTCGTCATTATTTTCGTCAACAACATTTTTTCACAGACGAAAACGAGACGATAACTAAATAAAAACCGGTTTTAAATGACGACAACTATGACATTTTCGTCAACGAATAAGAACTAAACGGAAATGTTAGGGAGGGACGATTGGGGAAGAGATCCAGTCAGAACTGATTTGCGTTTGTGGAAGATGCGCACATTTGAATTGTAACGTGCTGATCTGCCAGTGGCACACGAGCGGCACATGCACTTGATGCATGTCTCATAAATCGTTCAAAAATGTAAACGTCTGGGAGAAAGAGAAGAGCAGACATGGATAGATCTGAATAAGAGGAACGACGCGAAAGATAACTTTATTCGGTATGTTTTTCTGTGCGAACACACACACACATACGACCCGAAGCGTGCAGCCCTGCACTAGACGGACTGGATTGAGCTCTCTTTCGCGTCTGAATGGACAAATACACAACATTATGTCTAAATGTCCGTTTTGGATAGTATTCACGTAAACACAGTCGGTTATGTCTTTACAGAACGTACCGTTGTGAGAATATCGGATGTGCATCAGCAGTGCATTGGATCTGCACATTCTGTCTTATTATTATGTCACAGTGTTAAATCTGTGTCTGTATTGCATGTTCAAACTTTAAAAATTATTCATATTAACAGGTTAATGTTTTCTACGGGAATATATGGGTTTGGAAATTTTAGAGAAATTCTAAATCAATGCATTACAATTTAACAAAACCCATTCGATTTTAGTCGACTAAATCTACTGTAGATTTAGTCGACTAAAATCTTATTGTATTTCGTCGACTAAAACTAAACCAATTCAGATGACTAAAATGTGACTAAAACTAAAATGGCATTTTAGTCAAAAGACTATGACTAGAACTAAATCAAAATTGGCTGTCAAAATTAACACTGATCTTATTATATTTCTGTATTAATAAATAACTAAAATATATTAAATATTCATTAAAATATTTTTTGTAATTGAATTCTGTATTTATTTAATTATAGTTTATGATATTTGTAAAAAAATATATAATATTCAGAGTGAGGATAATGGAAAAGTTTGTGAGTTTATGAAACTAACATGGTGCAAAACAGTACCTTTCTGTAAGTGTTTTCCTTTTCTTTAATTTGGACACTTTTATTGACATTGACCAATATATGAATTTAATCAAACCAGTGTTTCTAATATATTGGCCTAATTTTGTCTATTAAACCATAGCATGTTTACTTTTTCATCTTCAGGTTGCATCGACAGCCCAAACATCTTTTGGCATTCCTGTTAGCCGAGTTAGGAACAAGGTGAGTTTTTAATTACTTTTCTATAATTTTCAGATGTGAAAAGGTGATTTTTCCTGTAACTAAAGAGATGTCTTCTTATATCTAGTGGCTCCATAGATGGAAATAACCAGCTTGTAATCAAAGGACGCTTTCAACAAAAACAAATAGAGAATGTCTTGAGAAGATATATAAGTAAGTCAAATATTTTGAATGTATGAATATGTAGCTGGTGTACCAATACTACTTGCTAATGTACAGGGGTTGGACAATGAAACAAACACCTAGTTTTAGACCACAATGATTTATTATTAGTGTAATTTATTATTTATTACTGCGGCCAATGCAGCATCAATTTGTCCTGGGAATGACTGAAAAAAGTCCTGCACTTTTTTGACCATTCCTCTGCCAGAACAGGGCACTATTTGATGTTGGTGGAGGAAAACCTTTACTGACTTTACAGATAAAAAAGGGGAAAAAAAGTAATTTCATGCTAAAGTAATGCTGCAGCCCATCTGATATAGATATGCCATTTCACATGGCAATGAGCATGATATTGCTCATATATATATATTTTATATTTGATACAGCTGTTTACCTTTTTTAGAATATGTAAGATAATAAAGATATTGTTTGATAAGTGAGATTACTAACTGTAGTCCTTGGAATCCAAAAAAGTAGTACTTGAAAGTCCTGGAATTTCATTTTAAAGTATCCGTACGAACCCTGAGCCTTTATGTGTGTTTTGGTGCATTATCATGCTGATACATGGCACCCCCTTCAGGGTATATTTGAGCCATTAGGTGCACATGGTCATCCAGAATGATTCAGTAGTCCTTGGCAGTGACGCACCCCCAATCAAGCACAATAGGGAATGCAGCTCAAACCATCACTGATCAACCCCCATGCTTCACACTGGGCATCAGTTTGGCTGTTAAGCCTCTTTTGGGCTTCTCCACACTGTAACTCCCATGGATGTGGAAAGACAGTGAAGGTGGACTCATCTGAGAACAATACATGTTTCACATTTTCCACAGCCCAATGAAACCGACATTTGGCAATGGCACGAGTGACCAAAGGTTTGGCTATAGCCACCGACCATGAAAATGTAATCTGTGGCGCTCCCGATGAACAGTTTTGTTGGAAACAGGAGAGTCGAGGTGCACATTTAATTATATTTTATGGTTTTTGGATACAATCCTGGTTAGTACCCAGACATCCCTTTTCGGACTGCTTTCTCTGCATTGACAGTTTCTACTGTTGGATGTGGTTCGTCCAATTATCCTGGATACCATGGCTCTTGATACACCACAGGCTTGCTGTCCTGGTCACAGATCAGCCAGCGAGACACGCACCAACAATTTGTTCTCTTTTGAACTGACGTCTCCCATTATGTTGTGTATTGCAATATTTTATGTACAGCTTTGCTCTGCTAATTTAACCATCACTCTTTGCTTTAACTAGTGAAATGTAAAATTAGTGAAGACTGTCCACCTATATATGCACATATATATAGACATGAACTTGTAACATTGATCAGTATTTTAGTTTTATTGTTCAACCCCTGTATGTACTGTGCCATTACCTCTCATCAAATATGGCATAATTTAATTTGACCATGTTCAGATGGACTGAAGCTATCAATAGGGATGGGAATTGAAAAGTTTTACGAACCATCGATATTGTATGCCCTCGACGTTATCCTCTTATCGATGTTCCTGCTCCGAGTCAGCCATACAGACCGTGAACTCACAACTGTCCCTTTTGCCCTTTATTGAGCACCATAGCACGGCATCCAAAGCAAAATTGTCCCGCCAAAGTCTTATTTGATCGGTGAGTAATGTAGATGAACTGCTGCGCTTGTGACAGGGCGCATGTTTAACTGAAAGAACGAGCAGAGAGAGAGCCCTGGTCGCGCACGCACTTTCTCTTCGGAGCCAGGTGAAAGTATAAACAAGGCTTCTCCATCTCCAAACTAAGCGCTGTCTTGCTCTTTTTCCCTCGCACATATTAATAAAATAAATTGACACAATGGTAAAAAAGTCGGAAGACCAAAGTTTTATGTGGAGTGGAGCATTCTGAGATGTTTTTTTTCTTCCTGAATTACTGCTGGGTGTGAATTGTGCTAAAATAAATTGCCTTATCTTCTCTGAAAAGCGTTCCGCACATTCAGCTGACATAAACACACTTTCAATAAACGAAAAAAACTATCCAGTGATTAAATGTTTTCTGTGTTGACACAAATCTTGTGCCTTGTCCTAAACTGCCGGGATAATCACACAACGCGTACACGTCCTATAATGACACGTCCAATTCGTGAACTAATGACTCCTTTGAACCGATTCATTTTAATGAATGGTTTAAACAACTGATCTTTCCAACACTGAACTCATGAGACGTCTGAATCGGTGTATAACTAATCGGTAACACTTTACAAAAAGATTACATTTTTTACATAAATGACATACAAAGCACAGTTTTCTTACTCAAGTGTAAGCTTTAAAACTAAAATAACCACATGTTTTTTTTTGCCGAAAAAGCAGATTACTACTTTTTTCCACGCAGTGCTATCAGGAATCAATAAGTGAATCGTTAAAGAATCGGATCGATAAGCAGAATCGTCAGTGGCATTGATATTGATAAAATCTTATCAATTCCCATCCCTAGCTATCAATCACTACAGTAGCAGGCAGCTCGTAAACACTGCTGTGCTCAACGCTAAACCACGTTGAAACATTATAAACATTTGATGGTCTTCAGACTATAGAACGTGAACACAAGTAAGCACGTGACCACTTGAAAGCAGCTGCCCATCAGTGGGTACCGAATTGAGTCAAAGTAGTCTCTTGGCTATTGGAACCGCAGTCCACCTGTGCCTATTGATTCCCGACCCGCAATGTAAATGACAATGACAATTTAAATATCATCCCATCCGTTATATCAAAATGAGTGGTTTACCCTGCATGCGGGACTCTATTTAGTTTACCTAATAGATTTTTGACAAGGCATTTTCTCTTTTCTCTTTCACAGAGGAATATGTGACTTGTCATACCTGCCGCTCACCGGATACAATTTTGCAGAAGGACACGCGTCTCTACTTCCTGCAGTGTGAAACCTGTCACTCACGTTGCTCTGTAGCCAGCATCAAGACTGGCTTCCAGGCCGTCACTGGCAAAAGAGCCCAGCTTCGAGCCAAAGCCAACTAATACAAGCACCCTATTCTGGCCTCTTTCTCAGACTGATGCTCTGCTGACAACTGTCCTCACTGCTCTCCTCTGAAGCGCAGTAGAATGACCCAAGCCTTTGACCTCAGGAGTGGCCTGTTGAAGGTTTTGAGTGTAATTTTATTAATAAATCTGACTCTGAAGCTAGAGTACTTTAGTGAACAGGCTGCCTCTGATTTGCTCATCTTACTTTACCTCCTTCCTCTGGAAATATTGTTTCCCCCCCCTGTATTTAGCATATCTGATCACCAGAGCATATTTCTGTATATATAGTGAATATTGCTCTCAGAGCAGTATTTTTTCAAAGAAAAGTACAAGGATATTATTGGATGGAAACCAGAAATAGGTATATATCATCTTCCTTGCTTTTGAAAAATGAACCATAGCCTTTTATAGTGAACTTTGTTTGATCAAAGGAAAACTGATTCTCCAAATGTAAACTTATGTTTTTATGGGACAGTCATTGCACAAGAATGCAGTCATTGTGATCCAGGAATCCAGCAAAGTGTGACTTTGAATCTCCTTTGAACGCTAGAAAATGAGATCTCCGTTCCTATTTAATTACACAGACTACATATTGTGCTGTTTTCTTTAGTAGACAGCAAATGTGTGGGCATGTTCACAGGGCTTAGATGGAAATAAAGGCTTGTTTGCATATTTGAAATTAGATTTACATGGAACTGTAATTTTTTCTTTTTCTGCATTTGTTTCTTGCTTATTGATGCATTAATTAATTATTGTATTTGCAAATCAACATTATATAATTGCTGCTGCCAGTTTCTCTGCCAACAACAAAGGCGTTCCCACTTTACATCTGGATTGCTGTTTTTTTTTCTTTTCTTTTTTTTTTTTCTTCATCTTAAAAATATATCTAAATTACCCCATATGCTCTCATTGAAAAATGCAGAACAATTATTTCATGCGTTCATGACATCTCAAGGCTAGATTATTGTAATGCTGTTATGGGTGGTTGCCCTGCATGCTTAAGGGGCATGCTACAGCTGGTCCAAAATGCAGCAGCTAAGAGTTCTTACCAGAACCAGGAAGTATGACAATATTAGCCCGGTTCTGTTAACTCTGCATTGGCTCTCTATTTAAAACATTGCTGATTACTTACAAATCACTAAATGGTTTACCTCCGCAGTACTTGAGCGAGCTCTTAACGCATTATAGTCCTTCACGTCTATTGCGATCTCAAAATTCCGGCCAGTTGATAATACCTAGAATATAAAAATCGACTGCTGGCGGTAGATCCTTTTCCTATTTAGCACCAAAACTTTGGAACAATCTTCCTAACATTGTCTGGGAAGCAGACACACTCTTGTCAGTTCAAATCTAGACTAACAACCCATTTCTTTGACGTAGCATACACATAACACATTATAGACTTCTATTATTCAATGTTAGGCTGCATAGTTTAAATCAGCCGGAACTGGGAACACTTCCCATAAAACCTGATGTACTTGATACATCATAAGAAGGATGGCGTCTACGGTAATATTAGTCTCTCTGTTTATCCCGAGGTTTACCGCAGTCCGCCGTATCCAGATCTGATGAAGGACCTACGTCTGGACACGACGACAACGCAGTCCTGAAGTATCAACTTGTCTCTCCCCTGTGAAGGCCTCCCTCCCGTCCCTTTACCTCTGTACATGGTCTAAAAGGGATAGTTCACCCTAAAATGAGAATTACCCCATGATTTACTTACCCGCAAGCCATCCTAGGTGTAAATGACTTTATTTTTGACTAATATGACTAATAGAATCGCAGTTAAATTAAAAAAATTCCTGGATTTATAATGGCAGTGAATTGAGGATGTGATTTTGAAGGCCAAAAAAGCGCATCCATCCAGGGGGTTTATAAAGGCCTTCTGAAGCGAAACAATGTGTTTTTGTGGGAAAAATATCCGTATTCAACTAAAATGAATAGTTCCCGACAGACGGTCGTACGCATCAATTTACGGCAAAAGAGTAACCCTTGACCTGATGCTTGAGGCATTGAGGAATGCAGAAGAATAGAGCCAAACAAAACACCGGTCATGAATTAGAAGTCTAAAACATGAATTTTTGTAATGTAATGTTTTTTTAATGTTTCATTTCCTTTCTGTGTACTAAATGTGCAGCTTATGATTGTTTTACGGAGTCATTCATTATTACAGTACTCGTCGATCTCAGTATTTTCATATGAAGTAAACACGTATGTGTTATAATGTCAGTTAGGTTACAAAACAGTGGAGATTATAGTGAACTTCAGAAGAAATTCCCTCGCACTGCCCCCACTTATCATCATGAACAGCACTGTGGCAGCAGTGGAGTCATTCAGGTTGCTGGCCTATAAATCCCTGAGTTGATTGCTCCTGTCTGCCTTGCTGTGACTGCTGCTGCTGAGTTGGTTTGTGGCTATACGCTTCGTCTAAGCCCCGTATTAGCTTCGTAATTCTGTTTTGAACCATTATTTACTATAATTTCTAGTTGTTTATACTACTAAATACAGCTTACCCAACATCACACATTATTAACCTGACATCGCTACCTTCTGTTACTACTAGCACAACACTCTAGTAATTCGCTAGCCTGTTAAGTAGGTGAGTAAGAATCCGGCAAAGGCAAAGGGGGAGGTGTTGCTGTAATTTATAGTCATATTTTTTAAAACCACTAAGAAATCTATTTTTAAATAGAATTCTTTTGAAGTGTTGGTCCTTAATGTAAAAATATATAGTGTAAATGATAAATCACATTTGAGATTTGTGCTGGCTACTGTATACAGGCCACCAGGGCACCATACAGACTTTATTAAAGAATTTGCGGACTTTCTATCAGAATTAGTATTGGCTGCAGATAAAGTGCTAATTGTTGGTGATTTTAATATACACATAGATAACGAAAAATATGTATTGGGATTGGCATTCAAAGACATTGTAAACTCAATTGGAGTTAGACAACACGTGTCAGGACCTACTCATTGTCGTAATCATACTCTAGATCTAATATTACATGGAATAGATGTTGATGCCGTTGAAATACTGCAGCAGAGCGATGACATCTCAGATCATTATCTAGTCTCATGTAAATTACATTTAGCGAAGGCTGCAAAGCCGACTCCGTGTTACAAATATGTTAGATCTATCACTTCTGCCACTAAAGATTGCTTTATCAATAATCTTCCTAATCAGTTTCATCATCTCACCATCCCAGATAGCTTAGAAGAACTTGATATTGCAACAGAAACTTTTAACTCTCTCTTTTCCAGCACTTTAGACACAGTTGCTCCATTGCGATTAAAGAAAATAGTCCAACGCCGTGGCACAATGAGCACACTCAGGCCCTTTAGCTGGCTATGATTCAACCGCTTGTTTAAAAACCGCAACTTGATCATACAAAATGAGTCAATCACAGGCCGATCTCGAATCTGCCTTTTCTGTCAAAGATACTAGAAAAAGCAGTATCCTCACAAATTTGTTCCTTTCTAGAAAGAAATGATATCTGCGAGGATTTTCAGTCCGGATATAGACCATACCATAGTACTGAAACAGCTCTCATTAGAGTCACAAATGATTTGCTCATCATCAGATCGTGGTTGTAGGTCTCTATTAGTGTTACTCGATCTTAGTGCTGCATTTGACACAATATTTGTTAATATTGACCACAACATTCTTTTAAATAGACTCAAACATTATGTTGGCATTAGTGGAATTGCACTAGCATGGTTTAAATCATACTTATCTGACCGTTATCAGTTTGTAGCAGTAAATGAAGAGATGTCTTATCGATCACAAGAGGAGTTTTTGAGTACCACAAGGCTCAGTATTAGGACCGCTGCTGTTCACTCTGTACATGCTACCATTAAGAGATATCATTAGGAAACATGGAATTAGCTTTCACTAGCCGCGTTTCCATTACCCTTCAAGTTGTGCAAATTGAAATTGCGAATTGAAAATACGCACAATGGAAACACGTCAATTTCGCAAAAACTCTCGTTTATCTCAAAAAAGTTTTTACGCCCGCATGAGGTGGTTTTTCAGGCAATTCGAAAAAGGAATATTTTGCAAAACTGCAATGGAAACATTTTTTGCGCATTTACAGTTTGACCGTTACTCACGGTTATCACCTGACTTAGAAGACGTGGTGTGTTTGGGGTCCGTGTAGCCTACACAAATAATAATAATTATCATCATTATTATAACATTTACTAGGCTACATATTTAGAAGACGCTTTTATCCAAAAAAGGAGCAAAGCAATTCGTCAAATGTCATTCATAATACGGGTTAGACAATAATAATACAGGGCTGAGATTATCACAAATAAACACAAGGGGCCTTTCACAATCTGTGTTCTTGTGAAACGTCATCTTTTGTGGCCCAAGTACTGTCCCAATACACAAGTTTGCATTATGGCAAGAACGGTTAAAAATCCGGGAAGTGTTCTTGACACGTCCATTTTACCGAGGATGCATCGGTTGGTAACTTGTGTGAACTTGACGGCTGAAATATCCCAGCATTCATTTCGGATTTCGAGGAAGGAGAGGCAGGTCAATGCAGAAAGTCGTTTTTCTACAATTTCTTACGCTATTTCATCACTAAATTCATTTCTGAGGACATTTGATGTGAGAAATCAACTGTGTAGATTTTAAATATTGGCATTTTTATGAAAATTTATGCCGAATCGAAAATGTGCTCAAACGTTTTCGGAAGTGAGAATCTCCATAAGCACCTGCGGGTGTCAAGTTGAACACATCGTCTCAAACTGTCAGCAGCGGTCTGTGTGCTCGTCACCTTGTGAGTTCATTCTTCCTAGAACAACTAGCAAAAGCGTTCTCCCCAAGAACACAAGTCCGTTCTTTGCATTCTTGGTTTTGAGAAACACCCAAGATTTTGACGCATATCCAAGGGTTTGTGTGGAGTGTGGAGCGCGCACTACATGGCACGGAGGCGCGGGCGTGAACACTTGCATTTTCCTATTAACAGTGAAACAACTTAATGTAGCCTACTCTATAATTTCTGGTCATACAGAAAATAATAATACATTATTTGTAACTACTTTTATTTGTGTAAACAATAACAAGAAAACGTTGTGCTTCATTATCTCCGTGAACTGGAGCGCGAGAACTGAAACAAAATATAGCCTATAGGCTAAAGCTTGAAATGTCCACTTTAAAACGAACACATTCGAATCGAAAGCTAATACATTTTGTTCTGATTAAATAATCCGTATGAAAGGTGCATTTCTCTCTTAAAGCGCATCTGCTTAACAGCGGAGATGGAGATGTTTTCAGCCGAGTTAGAAAACAATAGTTTAATAATATTAATGGCTCTTCTCATTCAGCACAGCGGCACGTTGTCAATTCCCGGTTCTAATTTGGCCTTAGAAAACCAGTAAAATCAACATGTTTTTCATATTAATTTGTGAATATTTTACATGTTTAATAAAGGGGGAAAAAGTCATTAAACAAAAATCAGAAAATTCGTCGATATTTACTTTTTGGCGCAGCAGTTGGTGTAGCCAGTTCAAATTAAAATTTTGGTGTTCAACTTTGCGTTTCAAAAAGACAACCGTTAATTTTTCGTTTTTCAATTACGGGTTTAAAAAGGAAAAACGAATGGACACAAAAGTAGCCTACATGGATCGTTTGGAATAGGAGACAGAGTTCTTTATTAAATTCATAAAAGAAACAATAATTAGCCTTTAGGAATACTGGATTCTAAACCTCAAAGAAATGCCACAATCAAAACCTCAGAGCAGATATGAGGGCGAAACACCCAGAAACTCCTTACATATCGTTCGGAGTATAAGGGTCTTTCCCTGCCATTAATGCTTGGATAACACGTACTTCTCCTTCCATTAATAATAATAATGTCTAATGCGGTGGCTGTGAGATTATATAAACCAACGTCCGTTGCCGTGATTTTTGGAATGACTTATCGCGAGAGAAAAAAGGACGTTTTAGTTGCATAACATCGGTTAATGGAAACGCCGTCATTTCGCAATAGTTTTTTATCGATATTTAGATAATAGCGCAAAACATTTGCGCAAATCTGTAATGGAAACGCGGCTACTGTTATGCCGAAGTATGACCATATTAGCCCCGTTCTGTCAACACTGCATTGGCTCCCTATTAAACATTGTATACATTTTTAAATATTGCTGATTACTTACAAAGCACTAAATGGTTTAGCTCCGCAGTACTTGAGCGAGCTCTTAACGCATTATAGACCTTCACGACTATTGCGATCTCAAAATTCCGGCCAGTTATTAATACATAGAATATCAAAATCGACTGCTGGCGGTAGTAGATCCTTTTTCTATTTATGAATTGAATTGAATATTTATTTGTCTTTGTAACAAGTACAACAAAATTAAGTACAGTCCTTGTCAAGTGCCAAAACATCTAAAAATACAAAAATACTACTACTGCATACATATTAATACTAAAAACACATAAGAGACACACCCATGCAGACATCCACGTTTGAAAATTGCACATAGCCCTTTTTGACACAGATCAGTGGTGGGGACTATAATTTAGCAGCATTATTTAATGCACTTATTGCTGTTGGATAAAAGCTGTTTTGTAGTCTATTTGTTCTTGTTTTCATGGACCTATATCTCCTGCCTGACGGCAGTAGTCTGAACAGTGTGTGACCAGGGTGTGATGAGTCTTGTATTATGATTTTGGCCTTTTTGATGCAGTGGGAGCTGTGAAGTTCTTCCAGAGAGGGGAGGGGGCAACCAGTGATTTTCTGTGCTGCCTTTATGACACCCTGGAGCTTTTTCCTCTGTGCCACAGTGCAGCTTGAAAACCACACACAGAGACAGTATGACAGGATGCTCTCAATTGAGCAGTGATAGAAGGACACCAGCAGTTTTTTGGGGATGTTATTCCTCCTGAGAACTCTTAGGAAGAAGAGTCTCTGCTGGGCCTTCTTCACTAGTCCTTCTTCACTTTTTCACTAGTCCTCAGTGATGTTGACTCCCAGGAAGTGGAAGTCAGAGACCCTCTCTAGACAGGTTCCGCCTATGAACAACGGCTGGATAACCGTTGTCTTCCTCCTGAAGTCCACAATGAGCTCCTTGGTTTTTGATTTATTGAGGAGCAAGTTGTTAACTCTGCACCACCCCACCAATTGCTCCACCTCTTCTCTGTTATTGGACTCATCCCCCCTTGTGATGAGACCCACTACCATGGTATCATCAGCAAATTTGACAAAAGTGTTGCTCTGATGAGCAGGGGTGTAGTCATAGATGTAGAGGGTATAGAGCAGGGGACTCAGCACACAGCCCTGCGGGAGCCAGTGCTGAGGCTGAGGGGCGTGGATGTATGGGGGCTCTCTTACCCTCTGAGTGCTGTCTGACAGAAATACCTTAATCCAGAGGCAGGTGGTGTGTGGTATTCCAATGTTGGACAGTTTGGACACCAGTCTGTGGGGGAGGATGGTATTAAAAGCAGAGCTAAAGTCTATGAAGAGTAACCGGGCATAGCTCCCCTGCTGCTCCAGGTGGGACAGTGCAGCATGGAGGGCTGTAGCCACGGCATCCTCAGTCGATCTGTTCGCCCTGTATGCAAACTGATGTGGGTCAAAGGTTGGAGGATAAAATGACATGATGTGACTACGGACCAGTTTCTCCAAGTCAAGTCAAGTCACCTTTATTTATATAGCGCTTTTTACAATACAGATTGTATCAAAGCAGCTTCACAGTGATAAGATGAAAATAATACAAAAAACAATTTCATCATCGTCCACCTTTAAGGCAGATCTATAATATTGTTGAATATTAAATGTCCCCAACTAAGCAAGCCAGAAGGCAAGGCAACTGCGGCAAGGAACCAAAACTCCATCAGGTGACAGAATGGAGAAAAAAACCTTGGGAGAACCCAGGCTCAGTCGGGGGCCAGTTCTCCTCTGGCCAATGAGTGAACAGTGTATGAAGTTCAGAATGAATCGGAGTATTTGTCCAGTTCCGGTTGGTTGAAGTCGGAGTGGAGAGGAGGAGAGACTGGTTGACACTTCAGGTCAGCGGCGTCGTCGTCGTGTCCTGGCGCTGGTCCTTCATCAGATCTGGATACGGCCTGGTTCCGGTGGACAGCGGTGAACCTCGGGATAGACAGAGAGACTAATATTAGCGTAGATGCCATCCTTCTTATGATGTACCAAGTACATCAGGATTTACGGGAAGTGTTCCCGGTCCCGGCTGTTCTAAACTATGCAGCCTAACATTGAATTATATAAGTCTATAATGTGTTATGTGTATGCTAGGCCGAAGAGATGTGTTTTTAGTCTAGATTTGAACTGACAGAGTGTGTCTGCTTCCCGGACAATGTTAGGAAGACTGTTCCAAAGTTTTGGTGCTAAGTAGGAAAAGGATCTACCGCCAGCAGTCGATTTTGATATTCTAGGTATTATTAACTGGCCGGAATTTTGAGATCGCAGTAGACGTGAAGGACTATAATGCGTTAAGAGCTCGCTCAAGTACTGCGGAGCTAAACCATTTAGTGCTTTGTAAGTGATCAGCAATATTTTAAAATTTATACGATGTTTAATAGGCAGCCAATGCAGTGTTGACAGAACAGGGCTAATATGGTCATACTTCCTGGTTCTAGTAAGAACTCGAGCTGCTGCGTTTTGAACTAGCTGTAGTTTGTTTATTAAGCGTGCAGGGCAACCACCCAGTAGAGCATTACAATAATCTAGCCTTGAGGTCATAAACGCATGAACTAATTGTTCTGCATTATTCATTGAGAGCATATGACATAATTTAGATATATTTTTAAGATGGAAGAAAGCGGTTTTACAGATACTAGACACATGACTTTCAAATGAAAGATTGGTATCAAAGAGCACACCCAGGTTCCTATCCGACGACGAAGACTTAACAGAGCAGCCATCAAGTGTTAGACAGTACTCTAGGTTATTACGTGTGGAAGTTTTTTGTCCAATAATTAGAATCTCTGTTTTTTCTGAATTTAGTAGTAGGAAATTACTAGTCATCCATTTTTTATATCAGCTATGCATTCCGTTAATTTTGTGAATTGGTAGGTTTCGTTAGGTTTTGAAGAAATATACAGCTGAGTATCGTCGGCATAACAGTGAAAGCTAATTCCATGTTTCCTAATGATATCTCCTAATGGTAGCATATACAGATGGTACTCAACCAGAATGCCTATTACCGCCGCGACAGGCACCGCGGCGAAACTACCGCGGTAAAAATAATCCAGTCGCATTTCAAAGTCATTCGCGAAATGACCGCCAGGTGGCGCAGAGGGACATTGTGCAAAACAGCAGCTATTGCCGTATTTTGAAATGTAAGCGGGCCGGGTTAATGTCAATTAACAGATGAAATAGGCTACTATAGAACATTGTTTAGGACAGAAAAATAGAATCATAATTTTAAAATAGAGACGAGAACAATATAGCCTTTATTTCATATTGTAACCTAGACGTCGGTGGGCGACATAAGCCTATTGCCCGTTGGGAGCAGCGTGATAAAATAATAATAATAACAAAAATAACGAACAAAAATAAATTAGGTGCAAAGAAGCTGATTATTTGTTTACTACTCAACTGAGGAATGAGACGAATGATGAGCGCTTCTCTGGAAGAGATTGGATAAACCGGGCATTTTTAAATGAGTATATTCATGGCCAAGTGGTAGAACTTACGTATCGGTCATATGGATGACACGGGTTCGAATCCCGTACAAACAAAGATTATTGTACATTTATATTAGCCTATTAATGCATGTCATAGCCTATTATTAATGCAGACAATCAAACAAACAAAACATTTTTTTTATACAGGATAGCCTTTTTTTTGGTTCATATAGAGTTTGTAAAACATGGTTTTAATAAGGTGCGATTTGCCAGGGGGGACGGGGATTTCCTTCTGGTCTAAACCCTGCTTCTGCTGAATTATTTTAATCCCCCCTCCCTCCACAGTAACCAATGCTATAAATTACTTCACCAATAGACCATTTAAAATATATAAAATAAAGATATGCAACAGGCACGTTTAAACGACAACTAATAAAATCAGAACCAGTTTCAGTTCATGGTTCCAGTGCCTTAATGCATGCACGGCTTTCAAAATGTCACAAAGCGTTTTGAGATTATTTTGAATGAAATATTGAAGTTTTTAATTAAGTATTTTGGCACACCACGCCGAGTGGCGCTATCCATTGTTCTAAAGTCGGGTTTTATTCTGGCATGTTGAATTAGTGTTCGGCAGACGCGGCGGCGCGTTCATTTGGATTTATTTTTCTCATAACAGACAGCTAAAATAACTTAGGCCAGTTAGGCTACTCCGTAGTTTTTTAGTCATACAGATCAGAGTAGAGTAGCCTACATCGTTCAAAACTGTAAACTTGTATTCATATTCAAACTTTTATTCAAAAGTTTATCTGTCGTCGCATGTCTCCGGGAACTGCGCGTCACAAAAATGAACCGAAAGCCACTTTCCTCCGCTCAGTCACGATAAGAAATCGGCTATGTCTAAAGCTTTTAAATGTCTAAATATTTAATAAATGTTATCTGATTAGGTAATCCGTATGAAACCGAGAGGTGCAGATCTACTCAAAAGCTGTGAGCGCTTCCCAATGATGAACGGACAAGGGTGAAAATCTCGCTATAATTAAATGTAGTCTCTAGGCTAAATCACCCTGAATTAAATTGTAAAAATAGATCCGATAATTTATTTGTCGAAATGTTGCGATATTGTTTCATTTAAGTTCATAAATATTATATAAATGTTATTTAGTTTAGCAGCAGCACAAAGCACTGTGGTTCGAGATTTATATATATATAAAAAAAAAAAATAGATAATTCACAAATCGCGCACCCTGGTTGTAAGGATCCAAAGATCCCCGTGGAATTTAACATTGAGTTGAACATTGTATTCATGACAACAAATGAACATGCGTTTGAACAAATGAACATGCGTTTGTATTTAGGCTTGCTTGGAAAAAGCTGCCCAAACCGAGGTAGCGTTTTATTTCTTCAATTATTGAAATAATTAAATGTTTATTAATAAACTTTTATGACAGAAATATTAGCCTATTAGCCTACATGTAGCCTAAATAATTAAATTATTTCATTATCAACACTTTACTAGCCTAATGCTATGTCTAGAATTAAGTGTGAATTGCGACTTCTCTTTGTTTTGAGTCGGTCTCAAACTCAGATCGCCTGTGGGGGGTTGGGGGTTCAGGAGGTGTTAATGTTCCGTCTTTCATATGGAGAGTGAGCCTGATGACCAGGCAAAGGCAAAATACTTTTAAAGATAAATCTCTCGATGTGTCCAAATGTAGGCCCTTAAATTATAAATATTGTAGTTTTATGTAGGCTATTGTATTTAAAGGGGTTTCACACACACTTTCAGTTGAAGTGTTCAATCCATTTGTTTCAACTGGTTTTGTAGAATTTTAACACGTTTGAGTAGTGTGTGTGTGTCAACAATCTGGCATTATCTAAACATGAACTATCGACGAAACGCGTTCTTGCCAACTAAACGAATGCAAGTGAGCAGCAGATACAGAGCGCTTTTATTCGTGATCCACCTCGTTTTATTGTACGGTGAATTCAACCTGGCATTCTGTTTGAAGCAAGACTCAATCATGTTACAGTTTTTTTTCGTGATTTGTCTGGATGACACACAGCGACATCAGTAGCCTATTATCAGCTGTATAATGGGGTTTTACCCTGAAATCTTGTTTAATTTCGAGAGAGACCCGGCGCGCGCAGTGCAGGGAGACATAAACTAAAATAAAAGAGATCCAGCGCGAGAGAAGCAAAGAAAATCTTAATTTATGTTGCTTTGAACTATTTTCGTTTTGTAGACTATAGCCTACTGTTTTAATTGTTTATTTAGCTGCAATTTCTTTGGCAATACAGATTTAAAATGTTGCAAGAATAAGATTCTGTTTCTTACTTAATAAACTCTAACTCGATGCAACCCTGTTTTAAATAAATAAACTGCCCCGACACTTTATTTAAACCTTGAAATGTCCAGGATCTGTTTTTAAAAATTTCTTCCTTTGCTATCACGGGTATCAATTGTCAGTCATCTCAATTTCGTGGATGATTCACAAACAATAATTTAGCAGATTAAAGATAGCTTCCATTTTAATTTTCTGACGCGATCGGCTGATAATCTTTCATCAGTTTTGTCGTCTGTGCAGCGCCTCTACTGGAAAGTAGCAAATGTATGTTGTAATGTGCCATTGATAATTAAACAAAACGCTTGACTTCAAATAAACAGTTACCCATCTAAGCATCAAGAATGGTAAAACATTTAACGCTGTCAGCCAAAGCTAGTGAGATTCGATCTCGCATCGCTTGAAGCTCCGTGAAGCTCGTGCTGTTGCGTTGTCCACTGCGCTATCGTCGGTCCACTGATGAGACGTTGCTCTTGCAAAGCCTCATTGATGTAGCCTAATATTTTTCTATTGCAATGTTTTGTGTTGAAATGTTTTCATTATTTATTAAATGTATTAGGCCTACATTTAATTTCAGTCTTGTGATTATATGAATTCATTCAACTACATGTTTAACTTGAATTGATCTGTTTTACCACATTTCAATCACTCTCAATGAGCCGCGGCGCGGCGGCAGATTACGCAATAGAGAGAATAAACTGACACTTTTCAAAGTCTGCGATTGTTGCGCCTCTTAGCGGTCAAAGGCAGCAAATACACCCCCGCAATTTTACCGCCGCGGGAACGGCGGCGGTAAAAGTCTCATTCTGGTTGAGTACCATCTGTACAGAGTGAACAGCAGCGGTCCTATTACTGAGCCTTGTGGTACGCCATACTGAACTTGTGATTGATAAGACATCTCTTCATTTACTTCTACAAACTGATAACGGTCAGATAAGTATGATTTAAACCATGCTAGTGCAATTCCACTAATGCCAACATAATGTTCGAGTCTATTTAAAAGGATGTTGTGGTCAATGGTGTCAAATGCAGCACTAAGATCCAGTAACAGTAATAGAGAGATACAACCACGATCGGATGATAAGAGCAAATCATTTGTGACTCTAACGAGAGCTGTCTCGGTACTATGGTACGTGTCATGAACTGCTCGAGGACGCAGACAGTGGATATCCAAATGCAGGCTTTATTGAGAGGAAGATCCAGATAACACAACGAGTACACAGGCAGAGGGTCAGAGTCCAGGTAAGCAGTCCAATACAGCAGAAGTACAATACAGGGGCAAGGCAAACAGGAAAACCAGATACAGGCAGGGAGTCCAGGAACTGAGAAACTAGGAAACACTAAGGAACTGGGAAAACGCTAGGTAATGCAGTCAGACACATACAATACTGAGCCAAGACACAAAGGAAAACCAAGGCTTAAATCATAGAAGCTAACAAGCATAATCAAAACCAGGTGAAAGACATAAAGCATAATCAGTCCAAATGAAACCATAAGTAGTAATGAAAACTAGAGAAGGAGTGCCCCCCAGTGGCTCAAGCGGGCACTCCAGCCGCTGATTGTCACATAACCCCCCCACTAAGGAGCGGCTTCCAGACGTATGGTCAACGGGGGATGGGATGGAGGGCCAGGCCCGTGCAGGGGAACGGGATCAGGACACAAGCAAGGTGGGCCTGGGCCGTGGAGCGTGGGCGACCAGGGCGGAGCACACTCAGAAGGGAGCCAGGGTGGAGCACACTTGGCAGGGGACCAGGGCAGAGCACACTTGACACAGGACCAGGGCAGAGTACACTTAACAGGGGACCAAGACGTAGGGAGCACAGGGCTGGACAGGACCAGTGACATGGTAAGCTCAGATGGTCGTCCAAAGGTCCATGTAGTCGCCGCCTCCATGGCCCTCACAGGGTACCTACGGGCCCCCCCCCCAAAAAAAAAAATACTTGGGGAAATCTAAGGCTAAGGCCTCCAGGCTGGGAACCGCCACTGGAAAAGGCTCCCGAAGCTTGAGAGGCGCAGGCAGGGCGAGGCGCAGAGGCGGGGCCGGCAGGGCGAGGCGCAGAGGCGGGGCCGGCAGAGCGAGGCACAGAGGCGGGGCCGGCAGGGCGAGGCGCAGAGGCGGGGCCGGCAGGACGAGGCGCAGAGGCGGGGCCGGCAGGGCGAGGCGCAGAGGCGGGGCCGGCAGGGCGAGGCGCAGAGGCGGGGGAGTCTGGGAACGCCCTCCGGAGCCTGGAGAGCCCAACGAGTCCTTCTCCTTCTCCTGCGACGGCGCTTCACTGGGCTTGATTCAACACTTGACTCATTGGACACACTTGACTCACTCGATTCTCTTGACTCACTCGGCTGACTCGACTCACTCGATTCACTCGGCTCACTCGGCTCACTCGATTCACTCGGCTCACTCGATTCACTCGGCTCACTCGATTCACTTGGCTCACTCGATTCACTTGGCTCACTCGATTCACTTGGCTCACTCGATTCACTTGGCTCACTCGATTCACTTGGCTCACTTGGTTCGTCGAGGCTGACGTGAAGCTCTGGTTCATCGAGCACGGTCTCGGCTGGGCTGACGTGAAGCGTGGGTTCGGTTGGCACGCGCTCAGACTCAGTAGAAAACCCTTGAGGCAGGAATACAACTGAGCTCACGTGAAGTGTCAGAACGTCGGGATTCACATGTTGCGTGGATACGGCGGACCCCGGTTCACCGGGAGACAATTGATGCGTGGATTCAGAGGGTACCTTGTACAATGGCGAATCGTCGGGGTTTCTGTGAAGCAAAAGTTCCAAAAAATCCACAGTAAAAAGCAAACCGCATGGAAAGGGCCAGGTCAATATATTGGGTTAGAGTCCAACTTGAACTTGGAAACGGTATCGTAGAGCCGAGCGGTTCAGACAGTCCTCCCCGAAAGAACATCATTAAACAGAAATCATCTAAATAGGACTGACGAGAGAGCTTCAAAAAATCGGTCACAAAAACCTTGAGAGGACGTTCCCCTTGACGGAGGCTTACGATCTGCGCTGTGGGATCCATGACGAGGTCCGTGTCTCTCTCAGCCGCTGGATCAGTAGGGGCTCAGTATTCTGTCATGAACTGCTCGAGGACGCAGACAGTGGAGATCCAAATGCAGGCTTTATTGAGAGGAAGATCCAGATAACACAACGAGTACACAGGCAGAGGGTCAGAGTCCAGGTAAGCAGTCCAATACAGCAGAAGTACAATACAGGGGCAAGGCAAACAGGAAAACCAGATACAGGCAGGGAGTCCAGGAACTGAGAAACTAGGAAACACTAAGGAACTGGGAAAACGCTAGGTAATGCAGTCAGACACATACAATACTGAGCCAAGACACAAAGAAAAACCAAGGCTTAAATCATAGAAGCTAACAAACATAATCAAAACCAGGTGAAAGACATAAAGCATAATCAGTCCAAATGAAACCATAAGTAGTAATGAAAACTAGAGAAGGAGTGCCCCCCAGTGGCTCAAGTGGGCACTCCGCTGATTGTCACAGTACGGTCTAAATCCGGACTGAAAATCCTCGCAGATATCCTTTCTTTCAAGAAAGGAACACAGTTGTGAGGATACTGCTTTTTCTAATATCTTTGACAGAAATGGCAGATTAGAGATCGGCCTGTAATTGACTAGTTTTGTAGGGTCAAGTTGCTGTTTTTTAACAAGCGGTTTAATCATAGCTAGCTTAAAGGTTTTTGGTACGTATCCTAGAGACAAAGATGAATTAATGATATTAAGAAGAGGATCTATGACATCTGGAAACATCTCTTTCAGCAGCTTAGTCGGTATAGGGTCTAACATGCACGTTGTCGATTTAGATGATTTGACCAGTTTGCAGAATTCTTCCTCTCCTATAGCAATGAATGAATCAAATTTTCCCTCAGGGAGACTACAACGCACTTCCTGATGCGATACTGTATTAGACGGTTGCATAGTTATAATTTTGTCCCTGATATTATCGATCTTATAAGTGAAGAAGTTCATAAAGTCATTACTGCTGTGTTGCTTGGAAACTTCTGGGCTTGAAGCTTTCTTTTTCGTTAGTTTAGCCACTGTTTCAAATAAATACCTAGGATTATGTTTATTTTCTTCTAATAGGGTTGAAAAATAAGCAGATCTAGCAGCTTTTAAAGCCTCTCTGTAAGCAATCGAGCTCTCCTTCCATGAAATCCGAAACACCTCTAGTTTTATTTTTTTCCAGTTGCGCTCCATTTTTCTGGCTGCTCTCTTAAGGGCCTGAGTGTGCTCGTTGTGCCACGGCGTTGGACTATGTTCTTTAATCTTCTTTAAGCGCAGCGGAGCAACAAAAGTTTCTGTTGCAATATCAAGTTCTTCTAAGCTATCCGGGATGCTGAGATGATGAAACTGATTAGGAAGATTATTAATAAAGCAATCTTTAGTAGCAGAAGTGATCGGTCTAACATATTTATAACACGGAGTCGGCTTTGCAGCCTTGGCTAAATGTAATTTACACGAGACTAGATAGTGATCTGAGATGTCATCGCTCTGCTGCAGTATTTCAACGGCATCAACATCTATTCCATGTGATAGTATTAGATATAGAGTATGATTACGACAATGAGTAGGTCCTGACACGTGTTGTCTAACTCCAATTGAGTTTATAATGTCTTTAAATGCCAATCCCAATGCATCTTTTTCATTATCTATGTGTATATTAAAGTCACCAACAATTAGTACTTTATCTGCAGCCAATACTAATTCTGATAGAAAGTCCGCAAATTCTTTGATAAAGTCTGTATGGTACCCTGGTGGCCTGTATACAGTAGCCAGCAGAATTTTCAAACGTGATTTATCGTTTACACTAGATATTTTTACATTAAGCACCAACACTTCAGAAGAATTATATTTACAACTAGATTTCTTAGTGGTTTTGAAAATATTACTATAAATTACAGCAACACCTCCTCCTTTGCGTTTCAGACGAGGTTCATGTTTATAACCGTAATCTTGTGGGGTTGACTCATTTAAAGCAATGTAATCGTTTGGTTTTAGCCAGGTTTCTGTTAAACACAGCACATCTAGGTTATAATCTGTAATCATATCATTAACTATAAGCGTTTTTGAAGTAAGAGATCGAATATTCAGCAACCCAAGCTTTATCATTTGCTCATCCGTATTATATCTGTTTTTTATTTGTTGAACATCAATTACATTTTTAACCTTAGATGGGTTTGAAAGTTTTTTGGATTTCCAAGTTCGGGGAACAGACACAGTCTCTATATAATGATATCAAGGTGAAAGAGTCTCTATGTGATGGGATTTATCTGACCTTGGTGACGTGAGGCCGCTAGCAGACGGTCGGTTAAGCCAGTCTGTCTGCTTCCTGACCTGAGGCCCAGATTGTCATGTTTTATCTCTAAGACTATGAGCCAAATTACTAGAGAGAAGAGCAGCACCATCCCAGGAGGGATGAATACCATCTCTTTTCAACAGGTCAGGTCTGCCCCAAAAACTTTTCCAATTTTCTATGAATTCTATATTATTCTGCGGACACCAATTAGACAGCCAGCCATTGAGTGAACACAATCTACTAACTATCTCATCACTCTGGCGAACAGGAAGGGGGCCAGAGCAGATTACAGTGCTTGACATCGTACTTGCAAGTTCACACACCTCTTTAATATTAATTTTGGTGATCTCCGACTGGCGGAGTCGAACATCATTAGTGCCGACGTGAATAATAATCTTAGAGAATTTACGTTTAGCATTAGCCAGCACTTTCAAATTTGCTTTGATGTCAGGCGCTCTGGCTCCCGGCAAACATGTGACTATGGTGGCTGGTGTCTCTATTTTCACGTTCCGTGTAATAGAATCGCCAATAACTACACTGTAAACCCCGATAAGTTAAGATAACTCAAAAAATTTGAGGAAACTTATTACCTCAAAACTTTTAAGTTGATAAAATTAATTGTTTTAAGTCAGTTACACTTAAATATATAGAGCAGGTTAACTCAAAATTATTTATTTTAATTAACTTTTTCTATGCATTTTATAACTCAATCATTTTAATTAATCAGAAATTAAAAATACTAAATTTTATAAATACAATACTTAATTTTCAAGAAATATGACTTAAATTAACATTATCAAAATATTATTTCTTAAACATTAGAAAGGAAGACAATTTCAAACTCCATACGTTTTATTTTGCAAAAGGAATAACAATTCAAACCTGATGCATTAACATGTGTAACTTCCATTACATTTTGAAAACATAATGAAAGTGTCACAATATCTAGACATTTTAGAAATGTATAATAATGCATTAAAACATTTCAGAAGTTTTTACACTGTTCATGCCAGCATTATAACAGACATATGTATACATTAGAATGTCACTGTATTAGTCACAACAAAAAGGACAGATAATAAGGCGTAGAAAACTAGTGCATCCAGAGATGCAGGAAAAAGTCTTTAACAAGTAATTTTAAACGGCAATCTGGGTGCTAGTGGCTTTCAGTAACGCAATCCCAGTAATTAGGTGAACACAAAATCTGTGTTCTGGAAAATTTCGAAATTTGAGAAGTATTACAATAGACTGTAACAATATTAGTCACAACAAGTGAAATAAAAGACAATAAACAGTCTCTTGTGCATCCAGAAATGGAGAAAATCTCTTAATCAGTAAAAATAAAATTTAGACCGCAATCTGGGTGCTAGTGGCTTTCAGTCCAAACATCAAAAGAAAAGCATCAGCCAACCTGGATATGTCCCTTAGAACAATGTCACCTTCCAGCATAATAGCAATCCCAGCAGGGTCAAACTGAACAGTGGAAGTCAGTCTCCATTCACCATGCTGACAAGAGCTACAGCTGAATCTCCTATGTCTGGCTCATCCACCTCTTGAGTCTGAAAAGCATGAGAGGACTTCATGAGCATAATCAGATAAATAACATTAAAATTCAAACGAGATGTATAAAAACCTACATTCCACATCTTGAAAAACACAGAGTCATCTTCGCGCAAGTAGACAGGGAGGGCTCAAAGTGCAGCTGTACGTCTATTGTTAACATCGTAGTGATCCTGAAAAAACAGAACTGTCTTAGTGGTGCAAGAGAAAAGAACAAAAATTGAGATAAAAGTACAGAAGAGGGGAAGAAATTTAAAGCGAAAAAAGTTCAAAGCCAGGTTTAAACTATTAACAGATAGCAGTAAAATACTTTACATTAACCAATTAACTTGTACTATAAATGTAATTAACAACATTTACCACAAGATCAAAGGCACTCAAGATGCTTCTCAGTGCTTCTGCTGCTTTGCCAGTACGGGCAGCCTTCTGCCTGTAAACAGCAATCAGTCGAGGAGTATGGGTGTCCAGTTCTGCATAGAATTTGTTTTTCAAGCTGATATTACTAATTCTGTGGAATTCTGCAGCAATCTGAAAGCAAGCATTCAAACAAATAACATAAAAATAAAATGTTAAACAAGAAAACAAAAGAAACAGATACATAAACACAAAAAATGGAATCTAACAGACAGCAACTGAGAAAATTACCTGAGATTCCAGACGAAGTGCAGGCCACTTTTCTCCTGGCCTGTTACTCGTTACATAAGTATTTTCACCCCCAAATTCCAAATTGTAATTTTACTCACATATGCTCTAGTCTCACAAATTTTAACCTGTAAAAAAAATTAAAACACAAATTAATAGTGAGGCAGAGACATGTTAAAGTCATACAACAATTTCAGAATTTAGAACATTTGGCTTCGATTACAGCCAATTTAATTCTAAGCATCAGTTTAAAAAAAAAACAAGTAGGATTGAATGAAATTTGTTTTAATCTTTTTTATCCTGCTTCAATTTAGGTTCTGTAACCGAAAAGCTTTAATACAAGCAACTGCGATAACCAACAGTGCCACAAATTAATATCCGTGCAATGCGATTGCGAGCAACTCAGTCCCTAACGTTACATTGTTTAAATTTAGTACAAACAATCCACAAATAACATCGCAACATGTAGGCCTAAAGTGTGCCTGGTCATTTTAGTAGGTCTATGAGCTAAACGCAACAAGTAACGTTAAATAGTTTCAGTTGATGACTTTTCTGTCAGATTAATTTATAACTTTAAAAATAAAAGTTAAGTACTTACCAGATTATAGCCACCAAACAAACAGCAGCAAACACAGAAACGATGACGATGATGAACGACCCAGCTACTGATTCCACACAACCACGTTGAGGCAACGACTCCTGCATGACATGGCGGGCTAACTTACGTTACCAAGTTCAAATCCGAGCGCCTGATTTAAAATGGGAATAATTTTTACTCCGTTGTTATTTTTTACACAGTCATTTGAGTAAAACATGAAATAAACGGACATGACATGATATATTGTGTTTTGGATAGTTTTACCTGGTATATTATGTTTTAAAAAATAAATAAAGTGCACCGAGTAGACTGAGTAACGTTAGACTCTTCTTTTTCGTTGGTAGATTGGCACTCAATAACGCTCATTACTGCCACCAAGAGGCAAAAATAAGGCTATGGTAATTCGTTTTACTCCGTTGTTATTTTTACAGTTCTCTTTCAAGCATACGTTTCGGTGTCTCACTATGGGATACGCCCCTTCCGCGTATTCCTCAGAAGCCCTATTACATTACGCCAGCCCCAATTGGCTGGCAGACGTGACGTAGTGTCTGGGAGGGGCTACCCCACTCCTCGGTATAAGAGGAGCAGCACAACGTCATACGACATTCAAAAACCTCTTCTCGCTTCAAACCAGAAGCCTAGAAGCCTACAAACCTTAACGAACTTCTGGACGGATTACTGGCCACCACGCCGTTTTTCGCCTGGCTCCTTTAATCAGCATTCCAGCCGATTGTAAGGACTGTTCGACACCAAGATGGCTGCAGCAATGCAGACTACCCCGGCTGGGGAGGGAGATTCTGTGCAACTCTGTTCATGCGGGAACAAAATTTCATGCAAAGACACACACCAGGTCTGCTCTGCATGTCTCGGGCTGAAACATGCTCAATTGGCGATCGAAAATCCCGGCACATGTGAACACTGCGCACGCTTCACCACGAAGAGCCTTCGTCGCAGGCTAGCACGCCAAGCTAGCCTGTCGGGCCAGGATCCCCTTATGACACCTAGCCCCTCGCCAGCTGCCACTCCACAGGTATCCATTCCTGTAGAGTTGCCCACCATGGCAGCTCTATCCTGGAGCGAGCAGCTCGACGTGTGCATGCCTCTGCCCGGTGTGCTCAGCACAGACGAGGAAGAGGACGCACTGGATCTCGAGGAAGAGGGACAATCGGATTTTCTTCTCTCTGATGAGGAGGAAGACTTCGAGGACTCCCCTTTCCTCCCCCCCGCGCACCCGGCACAACTCCTCGCTGCGGCGGGATCCACGGAAGAGGCGGGCGGGGCACCATCCCCCCCGCTTCTCAGTGTTGACCTGCAAGATGTGTGCAAACGCGCTGCAGGGAAACTGAACATTCCGTGGCCGACCGTGGTAGCAGAGACTGCGAAGTCTCGCTATGAGGGCAAGAGGCTGCCGAGTGCAAAACGGGCAGCACGACAGCTCCTTCCTGTTTTCCCAGAGCTCCTGGAGGAGGTCGCGGTTACATGGAAGGACAAGCCGTTTACCAGCAAAATGCCCGTGCAGGGTGGCTCCGTTCTCGACGTAGAGGGGATGGAAAAGGAAGGCCTTCTCCGAATGCCCCCCATGGAGCCATTAGTTGCCGCCCACTTGCAACCGAGACGCACGGCGGCCGCAAATCCGACGTTGCCATCAAAAGCTGACTGTTTCCAGTCGAGCATGACGGAACGCGCCTATAAAGCGGTTGCGCTCTCTGTCAGGGCTATGAACGCGATCTCTCTGCTGACCGCATACCAAGCGGAGCTGCAGGACGAAGTGTCCACCATGCCAGGTCAGGCACACTGGGAAGAGATCTGTGTCGTCACGGATCTCTCTCTGCGTCTTCAGAGATGCGCGGTTCAAGCCGCTGGGAAAGCCATGGCCACAATGGTGATCCAAGAGAGAGGACGGTGGCTTAATCTGGCGAATCTCTCCGACAGGGAAAAAGAAGCCATCCTGGACGCACCGGTCGTCGCGGAGGGCATTTTTGGCTCAGCTTTGACGCTGATGCAAAGGAGATGCGAGGAGAAAAAGAGGGATGATGAGGCGCTGCAACTCTGTATGCCGAGAAAGACGCAGACTGCACCACCTCCGCCACCCCTACAGACCTTCGCACAAGCGGCGGCTCGCCCACCCCCCACCTTTCGCATTCCGAAACGGCAGAGACCTTACGTGAATGCAGCGGGTCAGAGTGGAGCGCAGGAACAGAGATCTGTCTGGCCTAAGAAGAACTATCCGCCTGCAGCAGCTCAGACGGCCCAGCCAGCTTCTCAACCTCTTCCTAATCCCCATCTTCAGGGAGCGAGGAGGAAGAAGAAGACTGTTTGACAGGGTAATCCCCGGGGAAGGGAGTCAACAGCCCCCCAGTTCGCTAGCTCCCGACCCTCGGTCGTTCAGCGTTCGACAAATCAAGAGTTCCACTGTTCACGGATGTTCTGTGGGGAAAGCAGCGCCCGGTTGGGCCAGGGGAAGCAGAGCGGTGAAACGGAAAAGAAACGGTGCAGTGGTGCACACCCACCCACTAGTCACAAGCACTTTTCATGTTCAAAACTCAATAAAGTTTTCACTGTACCCCCAAGAAATGTTGCAAAACACAATGCCCCAAAAAATGTTGAAAAACATATGCACAGAACAAACTATAACATCACCTCGGGGAGATTTCGGTCCCTTAGAGGTGATGAGCCACTCGGACTCTGTCCAAACGCTAAGTACCCACGCATGCGCAGTAGAGACCACAAACTCGTTCATGACTCAGCCACACGATGGCGCCAGAGCGCTGCAAATAAACAATTGGCGAGAGTGCACACAGTCCCGATGGGTATTAAAGACAATACAATACGGGTACAGACTGCAGTTTGCCACTTCCCCTCCGCATTTCAAAGGGATAATTCATTCTCAGGTGCGGGGAGAGTTAAAACATGTTCTTCAGGACGAAATTGACTCCCTATTGAAGAAAAGGGCGATAAGAGTGGTCCCGCCCGAGCAAAGCCACAGTGGGTTTTACTCGAGATACTTTCTAGTCCCAAAGAAAGGGACTCGTGCTCTTCGTCCCATATTAGACCTACGTGCACTGAACAAATACTTAAGGAAGTACAAGTTCAGAATGCTCACTCATTCTACACTCCTAAAACTGGTGCGCCCAGGCGATTGGTTCACATCGATCGACCTGAAAGACGCATATTTCCACATAAAGATATACCCGCCCCACAGGAAATTCCTGAGATTTGCTTTCCTTGGAGTGACATACGAATACCTGGTTCTACCGTTCGGCATGTCTCTCAGTCCAAGAGTATTTATAAAATGTACAGAAGCGGCCTTGACCCCGCTCAGGGAAAAAGGCATTCGTCTCGCTACTTACATAGACGACTGGTTGGTGACAGCTCAGTCAGAGCGAGAAGTGAGAAATCACACGATCATGCTTCTGGAACACATACAGAGACTGGGCTTAAAACTAAACACCGAAAAGAGTGTTTTGATTCCCGCACAGTCTATAACGTATCTGGGGTTGTCACTGGACTCAGTGACATTCAAAGCACGACTGTCAGAAGACAGGGTGGGGAAATTCACCAGATGCCTGGCCGAATTTCAGAACGGAAGAATTGTCTCTTTCCGCACATGCCTCAGGTTATTGGGACTGATGGCCTCAGCCCTAATAGTTATTCCTCTGGGCAGACTGTTTATGAGAGAATTTCAACGCTGGGTAGCGTCTCTGAGGCTGGACCCATTAAGGCACTCCCGGAGGAGAGTGAGAGTGACGTCAGAGACAGTCTTGGCACTACGAGAATGGAGGCACCAAACCTTTCTGGTTCAAGGGGTACCCATGGGCGTGGTTCAAGCCAGGAAAGTCATAACGACGGACGCGTCGTTGTCCGGTTGGGGGGGCGTTCACGAGGGCAGGATAGTGAATGGAAGATGGGGTCAGCATCTGACCAATCTTCACATAAACTATCTGGAAATGCTGGCCGTGTTTCTAAGGATAAAGCATTTTCTCCCTTTTCTGAAAGGGCATCATGTTCTCGTGAGGACGGACAACACTACAGTTGTGGCATATATAAATCGACAGGGAGGTCTCAGATCACTTCCTTTGCATATGCTGGCGCGCAAACTGATTTTGTGGAGCAATGCCAATCTGTCATCCCTGAGAGCGACGCACGTACAGGGTATCATGAACCGGGGTGCGGATCTGCTGTCCAGGGGCAATCCACTTTACGGGGAGTGGAAATTGAACAGGGAAGTGGTCGAACAGATCTGGGAGATATACGGCAGAGCGACAGTGGATCTGTTCGCGTCCCACGACAATGCTCAGTGTCCTCTGTTTTTCTCAATGAAAGATCAGAGCGCGCCTCTTGGGATAGATGCGCTGGCACACGACTGGCCCCGCACTCTACTGTATGCGTTCCCTCCGATAGCGTTGATATCCCCGACACTCTACAGAGTGAGAGAGGAGGGACTGAAGCTGATATTAATAGCTCCGAGGTGGCCAGGGAAATACTGGCTGGCGGAGATCATACATATGCTGTACGAAGACCCGTGGTCTCTCCCGATACGCAGAGATCTACTGTCACAAGCAGGGGGGGAAATCTTTCACCCCCACCCAGAGCGCCTAGCACTATGGGCTTGGCCAGTGAGTGGTTCAATCTGAATACAGCTGGTCTGTCTGAAAGTGTTATCAGAACCATACAGAATGCTAGAGCGTCGTCCACTAGGTCTCTCTATGAATGCAAGTGGGGCGTGTTTGAGCGCTGGTGCGCGGCTAAGCACGAGATTCCCTATCAGTGTTCGGTGGCAGTCGTTCTAACATTTCTCCAGGATTTGATAGAACAAAGAAAGGCATTTTCAACCATAAAAGTGTATTTGGCCTCTATATCTGCTTGTCACATAGGTTTTGATGATAAAACCGTCGGGCAGCATCCCTTGGTATGCAGGTTCATGAAGGGCGCGCGTCGCGCTTTGCCAGTCTCAAAACAGCTTTCCCCTTCATGGGATTTAGCACTGGTACTCGATGCTCTCTCAATGTCCCCGTTTGAGCCACTCGACAAGATTGATCTAAAAATATTGTCGTTTAAAACAGCGCTGCTGTTAGCATTGGCCTCGGCGAAGCGCGTAAGTGAGATTCACGCACTTTCTGTGCATTCAGCATGTACACAGTTCATGCCAGGGGATGCAGGGGTAGTTCTGAAGCCTAATCCTGCATTTATGCCCAAGATAGTTAATTCTATCACTCCTTTTGAGTTAAGAGCTTTCTATCCACCACCTTTTGCTTCATCAAAACAGCAAAAGCTAAATGAGCTGTGCCCAGTACGTGCTTTACGCATTTACATGGAGAGAACCAGAGGGTTCAGGGCAAGTGATCAGCTGTTCGTATCTTGGATGAAGCCACGTACGGGAAAGCCGATTACGAAGCAGCGGTTGTCGCACTGGATAGTGGAGGCGATTTCGTTAGCATATTCCAGTAAGGGCCATGCGCCCCCAGCTGGTTTACGTGCACACTCAACAAGGGGAATGTCAACTTCGTGGGCTCTCTTTAAAGGAGTCACGATACAGGATATTTGCGATGCGGCGAGTTGGTCTTCGCCGCATACATTTGCTAGGTTTTATAAACTGGATGTTACAGCTCAAACTTTAGCACATGCAGTATTGAGCGTTGGAACTGAGTCATGACTCATGACTCGTTTGGCCCCGGAGGCGGTGCTGTGGTTGGCAGGTGACTTCGAGACAGGCTATCTGGCAATACGGGAGTTAGGATATCCCATAGTGAGACACCGAAACGTATGCTTGAAAGAGAACAATAGGTTACTTGCGTAACCCCGGTTCTCTGATAGCATTAAGTGAGGTGTCTCACCAGATCACCCTCCTTGCTGTGTGAAGCGAGGAAGAGGTGTGCTTGTTTTGAATGTCGTATGACGTTGTGCTGCTCCTCTTATACCGAGGAGTGGGGTAGCCCCTCCCAGACACTACGTCACGTCTGCCAGCCAATTGGGGCTGGCGTAATGTAATAGGGCTTCTGAGGAATACGCGGAAGGGGCGTATCCCATAGTGAGACACCTCACTTAATGCTATCAGAGAACCGGGGTTACGCAAGTAACCTATTGTTATTTGAGTAAAACATGAAATAAACGTACATAGCATGGTCATGTTGACTAGACTGTTCTGGAGAGTTTTACCTAGTATGATTTAAAAATAGCAAATAAAGTGCACTGAGAATACTTAAAAAAATATTATTTTTAAGATTTATGCATTAAATTAATAGTAAAATTCCATCAAATTTAATTGAATAACCCTTACATATTTTAATTGAATAATTAAAAAATCCTTAATCAATTCAATTAAAATATGTAAGGATCATTAAACTTAATTTGATGGAATTTGAAATTTGTATGTGTTTTAAAAAGGCTTTAAAATGTTTATTGAGTGTAGAGACTCTCCTTTGTTGAATTGGCAGATTGGAACGCAATAAAGCTCATTACCGCCACCAAGAGGCAAAAGTAAGGCTATGGTATATAAGATGACGTCAAGTTTTACTTATTTTATTTGAGTTCCTAAAAGTTAAAACGGCCAAATCGTTGAACAAACTTAAAAGTTTTAAGTTGAATGAACTGTTTCACTGTTTTGAGTATAGTTCACTTATTTTTAATAAGTAGGTTATACTGTTCGGGAATACATAGGGCACAATCAGAATAATTCTCAGTGGGTGTTTCACTGAGCGGGGCAAATCGATTTGTTATCGGAACGGAAAAGTGTTTTTTTGATCCGCGACTGGAGCGATCTCTCACTGTCACCCATCTGCCCTGCTGCACGGGCTCTACTTCAGCCGGAACCGACTCATGTAAAGAATTTACTAGGCTAGGCGCATCCAAAATAGTATCTAAAGCTCTAGCACTCTTCTTACTATTCTCGATTAAAGTTTGGATGCGTGTCTCTAGTTCTGAAATCTTCTCCGTCAGCCTGACTGTCTCCTTGCATTTATCACATATAAATCCTATATTGCCGACCGAGAAGGGTATGGTAAACATGTGACATGAAGTGCAGGTGACAATAACAGGAGAAGACATTACTCACCGTGTTTGTTGACTGATTCTTACTCACCTGGGCTTTTATGAACTCAAAGGCGCGGGCGCGCGAGAGAAAAATAAATAACTGAGCGCACGGGTGGTGCGTTAAAAGGCTAGCGAGTTAGCGTGTTGTGCTGACAATAACGGAAGCTAGCAATGTCAGGTTAATCTGAGATGTTGGGTAAGCTGTATTTATTAGTATAAACAACTAGAAACGATAATAAATGATGGTTCAAAACAGAAAGAAATACGAAGCTAATACGAGGCTTAGATGCAGCAAACAAACTTACAGCAGCAGCAGTCACAGCGAGGCAGACAGGGGTTACTTCATCACCACAGGTGTGTGTGAGTGCTACTGGCCGGTAGTCGTTGAGAGTGGTGATGTTTGTTTTTTTGGGCAGGGGGACAATGATGGAGGACTTCAGGCAGGATTGGGACAGTGAGCTGGGAGAGTGATTGAAGATCTTAGTAAAGACATTTGATAGTCACATACTCCAAATCTGGGGAGCAATGCCTGTCCAATATCACTGTATTAGTACACCAGAAGTTGTTGACATACACACACAGCCCCCCTCCTCTGCTCTTACCGGAGTAATTAACTTAAAGTTAATTTATTTAGACACCAGCTCAGTTCAACACTGTCATTTGTTGTCTTTTGTTACATGTTTCACAATGTTGATTCTCGTTTTTCTGGAGCAGAAAGTGAGTATAACTTGCCCTTAGGCGGAGACGTACCTGGCAGCAAGGGCAACCTGATCTTATCAGCATAACAGTGTCATTCAAATAATCCAATTAGCCGGACAGTATCACCCATACCTTCACATTATCATAGCTTAACTTGGGACAATGACACTGTTCAGGAGGTGCAGAAAGACAAAAGGTTAATGTCAGACACCTGGATTGCTTGACTTAATCTTCTTTTGAATCTCATCATCTATACCTCAAATGCTAAATTCAGTCTACTAAACTTTCCCAGTTTATATACGATTGTATTGAAACCTAAATTAAATATTTAATACATTTGTAATACAACACTTGCAATAGAAGGTCAGAGACAAACAAAGTAAAGAAAAGCAGTATCCTGACAACAACTGGCAAATTAGGAGTTTTCAATTTGGTGATGCAGTTTTAACAAGGAACTTTAGTTATGGAACCAAGTGGATTCCTGGGTTCATTGCCATGGTGACGGGTACCCTCTCTCGTACCAAGTCATGCTCAGAGATGGCAAAATAGTGCGTAGACATGTGGATCAAATTCTCTGTCACGAGGTAGAAAGTTAAGATTCAAGAGAGAATGTGTGTGGGGATGTTTCCTTGGACACATCAGTGTGTAGCGGGAATGACTCCATTTGTGGTGACACTGTGACAGAGCCAGTGGGTTTGGGTTCTCAGGACAAACCAGGGACTGTTGAAAGGAAAACCTTGAGTTCAATTCCAGAAGTCTGTAGGTCCCAAAGGACTGTTCAAAAGCTCAAACACTTGGGAGACTTTGTGTTGTAAAAAAAAAAATGAATGGTTGATGTTGTTATCTTTAAAGGGATAACTTTAAATGTAGTAATTTGGAAATGTGATATTTTTTTGTTTTAATTAAATAACCCAACGAAATGTTTAAGTAGTTAATATGCCTATGCTTAGGGGTGACTTATACCCGTATGCATCAATGGTCAAAGAGAGAGAGAAAAAAATAAGTTTTCTTACCAGAGGTTCTCTCGTACTGCGTAATTGCATTACACAACGGGTAAAATCATCTTTCCTCGAGATATGAAGGCAAAAATTTATTCTAAATTTTGTATACATTGTCAACGCAGTGTAGCAGCAGGCAGACCTAGAGCAGGCTGTCTAGCGTGCCCATTGGCTGCCTCGCAGCAACTGCAGCAGCCTACCACTGAGCTGGGCGTGACGTCGCGCCCTCACGCGTCATAACCCGCCAGAATGGGGGTGGCTTAGCGTATAAAAGGAAGGGCTCATGGGATGCTTAGCTGATTTTTCATCTCTTCAGCGAGCTCTATGCATCGCTGGACTCCGAGAGAAGCCGCCGCCGTTGAATCAAGCGACCAGCGAGCCCAGGAAAGCATCTGAGGAAGCCGGCCGTCTTTTGCTACGCTGTACGGCGACAAAGTATCCTTTTTATATCCTTCTCCATGTGCTCGCCGCTGCAACTCACGTGTCTGAAAGAGCACGAGGCGTTTGTTGCAAAATGCCTCGCTTTTCCTGTGGCTCTTGCAGAGCCGTGCTCAGCCACGGAGACCGCCACGTGATCTGCGCTCTCTGCCTGGGCCAAGACCATGCAGCCCTCGCTCTGTCTTCGGGAGGCTGCATCCACTGCGAAGAACTGCCAATGTCGACCCTGCGGGCTTGACTTGCCGTGTTCGACGAAGCTGTCGCTCCGCCTCTCTCCAGTGGCCCGCGTAAGAAGAAACGCCGCACTCCCCCTCTTCTCCAGGCCAACCTCCTCCGCCGTATGGATGAGAAGGACCAGGATGTCATCACGGACCTGCGCGACGGACCTTTCCCTCCGCACCACTAAGTCCGCAGCCCAGGCTATTGGAAGATGCATGGCTTCGCTCACCGTTACGGAGAGGCACCTCTGGCTGACACTCGCCGACATGAGCGAATCTGAACAAGCCGTGTTCCTCAACGCCCCGCTCTCTCCCGCCGGTCTCTTTGGCCCACTGTAAGCGGGATTGTGGACCGGTTTTCGGGGGTTCAGAAAACCTCGCAGGCCATGAATCTATTCCTGCCACGACGCTCTAGCTCCTCTGCAGGCCGCTCACAAGCTCAGCCTCCTGCACGAAGCTCCACACAGCGCCCGTCCCAGCCTCCGGGCTAGCTGCCCCTAGCTATGTGTGCAAAAGCATGGGAAGCGATTCCGGGCGTGTCAGAATGGGTGCTGAATATTGTAAAGCGGGGCTATTCGCTACAGTTTACTCACCGTCCCCCACGCTTCCGAGCCCGGACCGAGACGAGCGTGAACTCAGAAGTAGCACACCTACTTCGTGCAGAAATAGCAAAACTGCTGTGCAAGGGGGTGATAGAGCCGGTACATCCTTCTATGAGCGAGTCATGCTTTTACAGCCATTACTTTCTCGTACCCATGAAGGACAGAGCTCTCTATCCTAGATATGAGATATTTGAACAAAGCTTTCATGAGGAGACCGTTCAAAATGCTCACGACCAGACAAATTCTACTACTGCGTATGCGCCCTCTGCAACGCTGGCTGAATGCTCGTGTGCCTCACCGAGCCTGGGCCGCCGGTGGCTCGCGAATCAGAGTGACTCAGAGCTGCGTTTCATCTCTGCAGCACTGGATAGCGGCCGACTGGTATCAGCGGGGAGTGACAATGGGAGTTGTCTCGTACCGAAAAGTTTTTGTTATCAGTTATATACATTTGGGGTTTATATTTCATCATATATTGTTTAATGAATGTTTATGGCATTATTTGGAGTAATATGTGTCACCATGATGGTGTTTTGTATTTGTGTGTATCACCAAAACTAATGGTCATGAACTTTGAATCATCATGTGGTTTTCTTTTTCTTTTGAAATTTAATGATAACATTTAGCAGTTAATGAAGTATAAGGATTGTCCTGTAAAAACTAAAAGGTTACTACTGTATGTTTTTATGGTAAAATACTGGGAACCTGTAATGACTCAGAGGGCAGAGACAGATCCATATGCAACAGATTTATCCAACAGAAAAGTCAGGCAAAAGGTAACTCAGGTAGTCGATAATAAAGATGTGCAGGCAGAGACGTGAGTAGGACCGGGCTGGGGGTCGTGGGCTGGCAGCGAGCTTACAGTATCCAGGGACGGGCTTTGGGTCTAGGCAGGCAGCAGAGAATCAGAATCCGGGACGGGCTGGAGGTCGATAGGCAGGCTGCAGACAAACAGACAGGGTAGTTCAGCGTGGTCGGAGCACAGGTAGACAGAGAATCAGGAGAATCACTCGGACATGCACACATAGAGAGGCAATACTTCGCAAAGAGCGCTCTGTTAACGAGGCAGATAAAGGCTGGGCAATGAGATATCATTCAGAACAGGTGAAGGTTAATCAGAGCGCAAATTATGCATACTAAGGGAAAAGTATGCAAAACCACTAGAATTCGGGAGAGGGCGCTCGTGGGTGAGAAATGATGGACCCAGGGAGACTGGACGCCGTAACAGAGCCCTCCCCCTGCGAGCGACTCCTGGCGCGAGGATGGTGACGACGGCGGGGTCTGCCACGAGCACGGGGAGCAGGCTTGTCAGGATGTTTGTGGTGGAATTTGTAACAACAATCAGTCTCAAATGAGTCTCGGGGAATATAAGTTCAAATGGACTGGATATTCATGAGTCTATGAATATGATTTGCTTGTTATCTTAAGATATTAACCTTCCCAATAAAGGGGATATTTAATCATGTACACATAACCTTTATCAATTTAGTTTAGTTATCTGGCATTTTTGTTTGTCCGGCAAACTAAAACTCAGATTTCCTTATCCTACATCAATAAACGTACTTCCTAGGAAAATTAAGCATCTGATCAGGACAATTAAGAGTTCCTATGTTTGTACAGTTTGTATTACTTAAATAATACACAATAAAGCTTAGTTAACGTTAGATCTTGCGCTTCATTGACTTTTGAGTTTGTGAGCAAATAACAGATTCAATCTTCAATGCAATTATTGGATTTTAATAAAACAGACTAAAGAATACAAAACTACAATTTCACACGGAGTAAATATGCATATATATATAGTAAAACAAAACACATAAGGTACCAACGAAATAAATCAAATTAACAAATAATATGAGGGGAGAGAGAGAAAGAATAAGAGAATGAATCAGGGAGCGAGTGAGAGAGAGAGAGAGATAGAGTGACAATTTTCAATTCAGTTACTTTCCAAAGAGACCCCAAGTATGTATTAAAATATTCGCAGGAATATTCTCGACAACCTTTAAACAGCAGTTTCAATCGTGAGATAAAATACTTGCTTAAATCCGGCTCTCAGAGGTGTGTGTGCTGATTTCAAATTGTCCTGCAGTTTCCCGGAGTTCCTTCCTGACGCAGGTGTTGCGCAATTTCGGCCGCTCACACGAATGTAACACTTTACCGAAAGATGACTGAACTCAGACGGAAATAAAGAAAAGCCTAAGATGAAAACGAAGTTTTCAGAAAATAAAACGAAGAAGCTCCTTGGCGGAGTTTTCTCGTGAAGATGAGTAGATTCTTCTCTTTGGCGGAGTGCCAAGAATAACGGCAGAGGCTTGACTTTAAAGGCGACTGGGTCACACCTATTTTTCGTGGCTGGGCCAATCGTTGTTCCGAAACGGAGGCGGGAAAGACGTTCTTTGTTTGAATCGTCCAACCCTCCTTACATAATTTAGAGCGATGTCAAAATTGAGCATTTATTCTCAGAAAGATGGTATTTCTGAAATAATGCGTCTTTTTGTGATTTGTCGTCGAGATTCGACGCCGTCGGGTTTTTACAATTCTACAGACACCACAAACGACAATTTTGCAAGTCCGGAACACAGAGATATAGGATTGTTTGGATTTATGGGCATATAGAGTTTGGTTCTCACCCTGCATGCCTCAGAGCTACTTCTAATATCACATGTACATACATTTAACCACACAACGAGATACATTTCATACATTTAAAAGGTAGTTTTCAGTGAGAAAAGTCTGTGGATGAGCATTGTCTTGGTATGTGTGTGTGTGTACGTTGCACCGTCCTTCCCCCTTTCTTGGGGTGAAGAGAGAGAGTGTCTGTAGCCTTTGAAGCTCGGTAATCAAGATCTGGGGGTGTCTGTCCTGTGTTGCGTGGTCATTCCCGAGTCGTAAAGGTGTCAAGAGACACTCGGAATCCAGCCACGGCGGAGCCATGGTGGTAATTTAGGTTCTTGTGAGTCTTGATTTACATATCTGAGTTCAGAGGGTGGCAGCACGAAGGAATGTGGATTTTTGCAAAGAGAAATAGAATCATGATTCTGGCCCATTCGTTACAAATTCTTGAATGAGCAAGGGATCCAGAATGTCACCTGAGCTGACCCAAGACCGTTCCTCTGGGCTGAAACCCTCCCAGTCAACCAAATACTGCTAATGTCCCCCCCGGCGTCTGGAATCCAGCAGTTGATTGACGCAATAGGCCTCCTCTCCCTCCACAACGATGGCTTGAGATGAATGATCAACGGAATCCCCTCTCTCCTCCTCGGGGGGTGTGGCAGGTTTGAGCAATGAGACATGGAACGTGGGGGAGATGCGAAGATGTCTGGGCAGAGCAAGGCGAAAGGATACAGGAGTTATCCGGCGGATGATCTTGAATGGACCCATAAACCTGGGACTGAGCTTTTTGCTGGGAAGCCCAAGACGAAGGTTCCGAGTAGATAACCATACCCATTGACCTGGCTGATACTCTGGGTTGGGACGGCGATGACGGTCAGCCTGCCCCTTTCCACGATTGACCGCCCGCTGAAGGTGAGTGTGAGCCAGATTCCAGGTTTCCTCACTTCGACTCAGCCAGTCGTTTACTGCGGGGACATTAGTGGGACGCATTGGAAAGGCGCCAAGCCTGCGGAGTGCTTACGGATGGAATTTTGAGCATACTCCGCCCACATAAGGTACCGGCTCCAGTCCCTTTGATGGAGTTGGCAGTAGGACCGGAGGAAACGAGAGATCTCTTGATTGAGGCGTTCGACCTGACCATTAGCCTGAGGATGGTAGCCGGAGGTAAGGCTCACGTTAACTTGCAACGTTTGGAAGAATGCGGCCCAAACGCGAGAGGTGAACTGGGGACCCCTGTCCGAGACGATGTCCTCGGGTAAACCATAGAACCGGAACACCAGATTGCAGAGATGCTCCGCGGTCTGCAGGGCTGTGGGAAGCTTACTGAGAGGAATGAGGCGGCATGCCTTGGAAAAGCGATCGATTACAGTCAGAATGGTGGTGTGTCTGTCGGAGGGCGGTAGATCCGTGATAAAATCGATGGCTATATGGGACCAAGGTTGTTGTGGAATGGGTAGTGGATGAAGTAAACCGGCGGGCAAGAGACGGGATGACTTCTGAATGTTGCAGGTTGGGCAATGCTGTACGAACCGGCTGGCGTCCTTAGACAATGTTGACCACCAAAAGCGGTTCTGCAGGAGATGAATGGTGGCCGTGATGCCTGGGTGTCCTGAACGGGGAAGGGCATGAACTAGTTTCAACACCTTTTCACGGAGGACTTCGTGAACATGGATTCTCCCAGGAGGACAGTCTAGAGGGATCTCAGTGTTGGCGTTGGAAAGCTTTCTTGAGAAGACTAAAGGCCCGGGTAGCCTCTTCATTCCAGGGTAGACGCGAAGTGCCTTTACGAACCAGTGCAGTCAAAGGCATCGCCACCATGCTGAATCCTCTAATGAAACGGCGATAGAAGTTTGCAAACCCGAGGAAGCGTTGTAACTCCTTCAACGTAGTGGGCTGGGACCAATCCACCACCGCCTTGACCTTGCCTTCGTCCATAGCCACGCCCCCAGGACTGATGATGTAGCCCAGGAAAGTCGTGGAGGTCTGGTGGAAATCACACTTTTCAATCTTGGCGTAAAGCTGGTGATGAGCCTCTGGAGAACCGCCCGGATGTGCTGAATGTGGTCTTCAAGAGAGTCTGAGTAAATAAGAATGTCGTCAATGTAGATGATGACGTGGCGTTGGAGCATGTCCCGGAACACATCATTAATAAAGGATTGGAAAACAGCTGGACTGTTTGACAGCCCGAAAGGCATGACCAAGTATTCATAGTGCCCAGTGCACGTAGAAAAAGCTGTCTTCCACTCATCTCCATCGCGGATACGGACCAGATTGTAAGCGCATCGCAGGTCCAGTTTGGTGTAGTACCTTGCTGTACGAAGAAGCTCTAAAGCAGCGGGAAAAGCTTCAGAAATCATTCTTGGGAAATGATTGGGAAAAAAACGCGTGAATGACGTCTCGAGGGATGACGTCTGAGTAACGCACGCGCGTAGTTCGAGACACTGTGCGGAAGATGGCAGACCACTAAACGCTGAACAAACTATCACTTTCTACTTTTTTTTCCGCTCCGGTTCTTTTGTTGCTGTTCTGGATCCATGGTAAGAAGTGACGTCACGGTGCGAAGTGACGTACCAGCGTTTGCATATGACCGCCTCCAGCACAAGACAACTACGCTTTAAGCGCAAGACAACTACGCTAATTTCATATCGTTGTCGCCCTGCGTGCCGCGCGCCTCACAAGTGTTCAGTCGACGGACAGCGAGTGGGTCTGTGTACAGGGAAATTACGATGCCACGCAGATGTGCTGTTCCTGGCTGTGGACAAACAACATCTTTGAATACGCTGCCGAAAGATCCAGACGTCAGGGAAAAATGGATGCACTTTATTTTTTGCGGACGTCCCAGTCACGGCAGTGTTAATTTAAGCGTTTGTTCTATACATTTTAAGGATGACTGTTTTGAGGAAAAAATCCCAATATGATGCTGGCTTTGCCAGAAAACTGTTGCTCAAAGATAAGTCCGTGCCGACTATTCTGGGCTCAACAACGACGACGCAAACTTACTTTTTATCATGGCTAATATAAACACATTTGTATAAGAGAATCTTGAAAATATGTCGCCTTTCTAGTAGGCCTACATGTGATAGAACATAAAAAATGTTGCCTTTATCAATGCTGCATCTTCAAAGATTGCCTGTGCATGCATTTTTGTCCGTGGTACACCCTATCATTTCATTGGAATTAGTTAAATAATGTTAAACTGTTAGCAAATTAAGCTATAGGATAATTATGCAACAATAATCCATTTTCAAGTGTCTCAGGTTACAATCTTTTTATTAATTCAAAATAGTTTCACTTTCCATGTGGACACGGGCTGATCCAGTCTTCGTTGTTGTGGTGATGGTTAATTTTCCTCTGATTCCGGCTCAAACATATAAGGTTTTATCATTGCAAGAGCCATCGCTTCGCATGCATCACCCGCTATTAAACAGTTGCGCCGAATCCGCAAATGTTCTGGCTGGGGGTGTTAATAATTGATGCATAGGCACTGACGTTAGCCAATCATAACAGTGGGCATTAACACTGAACTCTTAAAGGGGAAACACCCCGAAAACAGACTGTTTGAATCAGAGGATGAGAAACAGCATGGCGAAAGGTCATAAATCACTACATTTTAAAAGTTTTTTTGTAAAAAAAAACTATAGTAATACTATAATTGCACCTAAGGGAACATAATAATAAAATAAAAAAAAACATGTCATGACCCCTTTAACATTCAAAAACAGACATGTTCAAAATCCAAAGCTTGATTGTATTAGGTAGTAGACTGTGGGAGACTTAAAGCAGGGCTATGCAGTTTCAGGAATTTCTTCGCTGTTTCTCTATAGAGGTCCCCCTACAGCTTCGGAATAGATATTTGACAACACTGCCGAAAAACTTGTTGGCGACTCTCAGATACCAGAGGCTAGTAGATCAATGACATCAAAGCAGACGGTAAATATTAAACATTTTTTTCTCATAATATACAGTGCAGCATCACCTGTTTTCTCAGTGTTCAATAAACGATCCGGTCTCTCTAAACCCCTTCTTTCCGAGAGCCTGCTCTGCTCTGATTGGTCAGATGGCTTAGTCTGTTTTGATTGGTCAACCACTTACAGCGTGAATCAGAAAAGAAACGGCCTATATTTGGCTATATTTGAATTTTAGCTCCGGAGACTTTCTCAGCACTTGATGCAGTAGGGCTGTCAATCTTCCTCTACTATTCGAATTCCATTCCTTATTTTATTTAATATTCGAATAATATTCGAATATTAAATGCTCAAATTCATCCTATTATTAATATTTGCGACATTACACAGGCTTATGGATCGTCAATGCCACTATAGCATTTGGTTGTTGTTACACGTTCTGTCCACTAGAGAGACAGCTAACATTACAATAAACATTTAGAAACGGGTGATCGCGTTTTTTTTATTAACAATAAAACAGCGGAACAAAATGAATGACTTTAATTTGGCAACTTGAATGGACATTTTTCCACTGATCAGTTGTCTGATGTTGTGTCAGATTTTCACAACTCTGTCAGTGATTGTTGCGCGGCTAGGACAGCAGACAGCTGGTAAGCCCCGTGATGAAGAGAAGAAAATAAGTCATTCTTGCCTGTTTTAGCAGCGGTTCCTTGGACAGATCGCCTATAGCTTGTCATGGTGTAGCGTTGTCAGATGTGCCCTAAGGGTGCGTTCACACCGGACGCGAATAGCGCGTCAGGCGCGAAAGGACACAAAAGTGGTCAAGTGTATAACTAGACACGGCAGGCGCGAATTTGACGCGCTATTCGCGTCCGGTGTGAACGCACAGTAAGGTTGCAAGTTGAGGAGTGATATTTCATTCAGACTTTATTTGTGATTTAATTTTCCCATTTATGATTTGAAATCCAAACACCTTCCACACATCGCTTCTCAAATTGTCAGGAGTGGTGATCTCCGTTTCCATGGAGACATTGCTCGCCGCCATTATTGACAGTATTGTTATGACGATGCAGCGTGGATAACGCGCACAATTGTGTTACGATTCAATTTTTTAATTGTTTATCAGACGAAACAAAAGCATTTCATTTTCACATGCCTGTGTAAGCCAAGTTGGCGAGAAAGGCAAGATATCATATAATAAAAGAAAAAAAGAAAAGAAAAAAAAAGCAATATTCGAATAGTAACTTCAGCATTCGAATAGTATTTAATATTCGAATTATATTCGAATTTCGGAATTCGTTCCAACAGCCACTGTGAAACAAACTGTAACGATGACGTCGATTTTACAGCATTAATTCGAGCCCGAGTCCTCAACCTTTTAAAGCGGATTTGCTTCGGCAGCACAGAAAGACAGTGTCTTCTCAACATGAACAACACGAACCAAACTCTTCCAGGCTTCAGCTACAACTGCTGTGTTTGAGTAGATGACGGTCACCGGCAGCCAATGGAGACCATAGGCTGGCATTATGCAAATGCATTACAAACCTACAAAGGTTCGCACAAGAATTCGGACTGGAATTACTGATGACTCGTTTCAGGCAGTTCAGAAACGGTTCTTTCTTTCGAGCGACAATAACGTATCATAATAGCATTATCATACATTTTGATCTTTGAAACTTTGTAGACCTTTTACATTCACAAACAGCCAGAATTTATTTTTCACAGTTTTTAGGAATAAAATGTTCAATAAATATAAGGTTAGGACATTCTTTAAAATGTCGTCTTCATTCGGGTTCGAACAGCTTGAGGGAGCGCAATAATGATAGCATTTTAGCAGATTTCTTTTGCCGTAAAGCAATTCTTTACATCGCGAGACCTGATATCAAGCGATACTTCCTGGTGCCGCGTCCGGCGGCCCGCCGGCTCAAAGTTGCAAGTGTGTTTTTTCTGCTCACATGCGATAGGGGGGTGCGAAACGACCACCATTCAACCCGAAAAAAGTAATATAACCATTCCAATGACTCCGAAGCTGTTCGGTTAAGGTAAAAAATCTGCGTAGTTCACCTTTAAATGGGTTTGGGTTTTTTGTATTTCCTAGATCGGGGAACAGACACAGTCTCAATATGATGATATCTTGGTGAAAGAGTCTCTATGTGATCGGAATTATCTGACCTCAGTGACGTTAAACAGCTAGCAGACGGTCGGCTTAGCCAGTCTGTCTGCTTCATGTTTGAGCTCTAAGACTATGTGCCAAATTACTAGAGAGAAGAGCAGCACCATCCCAGGAGGGATGAATCCCATCTCTTTTCAACAGGTCAAGTCTGCCTAGGGTTGCCACCCGTCCCTTAAAATACGGAATCGTCCCGTATTTACAAGTAAGATGATGCGTCCCGTATCAAATCAATAAGGGACGCGATTTGTCCCGTATTTTACATTAGGCCCACATATAGTTGAATAAAAACATAAGGATTTTGCAGTATGGATAATACTAATAGCAAATATAAAGAAATCAATTTCTTAGTAGAGAAGCTCATTGCGTGATTGCATTTTAGCGCCTTTGTTTCTATAGCGACTGAGTCTCGTGAACATGCGCTGTAAACCTGCACGTTTTTTAACCCCTTGTAGCGCGCTGTTCGGGTCTTTTTGACCCCAAATGACGTTTGCTGAAATAAATAAAACATTATATTTGTCCAAATGATGTGAGACTTTGCACGGTTGACAACACTTTCTACATCTACAAAAAAAATTAATATACATATTTTTTATGTTAGTGTGGGGGAAAAAAGTTGTTTCAACAAAATGTCATTTTGAAACATAATAGTTTTTTTTTTTTAGGATTTATAGTTTTAGGAGGATTTATTATATATTTTTTTACTTTAGGCTATATAAATAAATATTTTTTTAAACAAAAACAGTAAAAAAAAAAAAGTTAAATTCACTTTATAAAAGACCCACATTTCTAACGTTCATGGATATAGATAATTTGACATGGTTTAGAGTAAGATTTTTGCCCATCTTTTGGAAAATGCTGTTTTAAAAGTAAAGAAATTATCACTTTAGTAGATGGCTGCAGAGCTACACCATTTGCTATTTGACTAAAATACATATTTTCCATAGCTTTTAGTTGGATTCATATCTACATATTATGAAATCACAATTATAACAATAAAAATGACTTGTCAAAGTTGAGCATTTGGGGGGGGGGGGGGGGGGGGTGAGAATGGGTGTCCCTTATTTTGCCACACTGAAGGTGGCAACCCTAAGTCTGCCCCAAAAACTTTTCCAATTGTCTATGAATTCTAAATTATTTTTGCGGACACCACTTAGACAACCAGCCATTGAGTGATGACAATCTGCTAACTATCTCATTACTCCTGCGAACAGGAAGAGGGCCAGAGCAAATTACAGTGCCTGACATCGTGCTTACGAGTTCACACACCTCTTTAATTTTATTTTTATTTTAGTGATCTCCGACTGGCGCGAACATCATGCCGGCTAGCGAAATTACTGGGCGTGTTGTGCTAGTTATAACGATAGATAGAAACTAACAATGTCAGATTAATGTGTGGTGATGAGTAAGATATAATTGGCAATATAAACAGCACAGAATGATAGTAAATAAAGATTAAAAACAGAAAGAAATACGGAGCTAACAGACGCAAACCACTCTGTTTGTTTTTTAATAAAAACACTAGGCCTACTGTAATTTACCTAAAGTTTTTTTTTCATGTCCCAAAGCTTGTGGTAGGTTCCTAGTGACCAGACTGACTTAGGTGAAATTGTGCCAATAACTTCCTGCAATTCACCAAATGGTTTTTATTTATCAAATTATATTATAATAAATTATTCGTTTTAACCACTTGGTGGAATTGCCAGACATTCCCTTAGGGATCATGCACTGTGGTACTACCACAGTGGTAGGCGAGTCAAAGCATTCTTGAGTATAAATATGCAGCTAATTCATGGTGATTTTAAAGTATATTTTATCTATATGCAATGGTTACATAATGTTAAAACTAATCGTGGTATTGATATATTAAGACTGCCGACTATATAGTACAATGGCAAGGAAAACTAACTTTATCTGCTCTCCGAGAGCCCTCTAGTGGTCGGGAGCATTTCCGTTGAGTTGCGGCTTTATTTCGTTGTGTTGTACATTTTTCATTGTGTTGTTGTGGCTTATTTCCGTTGTGTTGTGACTCATTTCCGTTGTGTAGTGGATTAATTCCGTTTGTTTTTTAAATTTCGTTGTGTTGTGCACTACTGGGCCACCGTAGCCTACATTATTTCAAAGCAGCTTTACAGAAAATGCATGTCTACATTACAATTTAGAGTGATCTGTTATCAGAGGTGACTGTGTCCAACAAGTTATGTATTTCACAAATGTACAAATCACAAAGTTAGCTAATGTATTCCTTTAAACAATGTAATAAAGGGATAGTTCACTTTTGAACTATTACCGCAAACTAGTACCATTTCTATTAGCCGTCCTACCTACAATCTCTGTTCTGTACATAGCTTGCGCAAGCGATGTAAACAGATCAGATGGGCGTGGTTGTGTAAAAGAGATAAAAACGATATAAATACTGTACGTTTTATCACACAAACCACTTGTTTCGTGTCTTAGGCCATCAATGTGCTGCACTTTATGTGCACTTGCGATGGGGAATTTTTTAATTTGGACTTTTCTCTGCATGCTATTAGAGACATCTCTGCATGTTTTTGGAGACAGTGCCTATGCATTATATGACTGACAGACAAGAACGGTTTGACCTAAAAATATCAAAATTGAAACTACTGCGGAGACAAAGACACCTACATCTTGGATGCACTTCAGGTAAGCTAAAACATACTACAATTTAATTTCAAAGTGAACTATCCCTTTAAGGCAGAAACAATGAGCTTGTTGAAGTAATGAATACATGTTTGTTAAATGATTAGGATATATTGAAAAATGTATCACTGGTGCATGTTGATTCAGAGGTTGCTTCATCTTAAGTCCTTGCAGGAGCTGGCATTCTCTCCTCACATTACAATTTAAGACTAATATATTTATTGAAACCTGGAAGCCATAGAGAGAACATTTTTTCATTAAACAATAATATAATGCAATATTTGTAATTAAATTGTAGCTATATTTAGTCTTTATTCTTAAAAATGCATTATATCAGTATCACAATTGAATCCAAAATTATTATAATTGGTAAAACCTGAAAGCCCAAAAAAGAAAACTTCTATATTGTAGCCTATATATTTTTTAGGCAATGTACAATACCACTCAATATTATTAGGCCTATTATTAAATACTACAACACATTTTCTGATGGTAAGCCGTAAATGGGTCCCGCCATGGTCCCGCCTATCACGACATTCCCTGATCGGACTTCTCTTGGATACAAAATGTATTATTGTAAAATGTAAATAGGTTAGGCTATATGTAAAAACAAACAAAAAGTATTAGCGTAAAATGCTGCTGAACATTAGAGGACAGGACTGCGTACCGCTTTATGCTTTTCTGTAGGCTATTATCAGAGCCTGGCCTTGCCTTCAAGTGGCATTGGCTGAAACCATAGGCTGTAAAAAAAATACCCCGACTGGCTTGCACGCAGGAAGCGGAAGTGTTAAAGTAAGCGGAAGAGGTACTGGCCAGAACAACCGAAGAGCAAGGCGGAGCACGGGAACCGAATTGTGTCTTTTTAGCGATTGAAGTAAGAGTAAACGCCGTTCAGAACGTGAGTGTACTTTCCTTTTTCGTTATCCCTCCCCATGTGTCTTACATAACGTGTTTTCATTCCCTTGATTGAATAACTGGCCTATTGCCCTTTTTTTTTTGCTTGGCAGCGAAGGGATTTAGCAGGTTGCTAAGTTAAGTGCTTCAGGCCTCACTGTCTGCCTGACGCGGTGAATCATTACAAGGAAATATACGAGCTTACTGCTTGCATTTTGTGTTTGATAATAGTATAATGTTAGCAGTATTGTTTTGAAGATTGAGAATGATTATTACACGTTCTCTAAGAATTTCGTTATTTTTAATGAGGATGTGTATTTAGCCTGCTAGTTCACGTCAGAGCATGACAGTTCAAATGAATCGAGTGGCTGAACATACGACCGAGAAAATGACAAATTATGAAAGCTGCGGCACAGTCCTATTAAAATACGCATTTATCTAACGTTACTATTTTGACTGTTGTCATGTTATTTTGCCCTTAAGCAGACTTTTTATAATAAATACGACAGGTGAGTAACTTCATTTGTCGTGCAGATGAACTTTGTGCAGACATTTTACATTCATAACCGTTATATTACACACAGCATGAAATAATAATGTTAGAAAAAGCATAATATGGGCACTTTAAACATGCCATAATTTTTTTCTGCTGTTAAATCGTTCTCAGTTTCCCATCACTTTCTTTCTCTGTGAGATCACAAACCTGTGTAGGGACGGCGATTGACGCATATTTTACATGCAAAATGCACGATTCGTTTCCGATTCACAAGCTCATTCATTTTCGCGAACATCCCTAGTACTACACCGCCCATGGTGCTGGTAGCGGTATTTTGGTAAACATGTGCTGCACGTATTTCTTGCAATAACAAAATTAATCAGGGATGCATACACCAATATGACAACTTTGGCAGATACCTGATTTTCTTTATATTAAAAAGTAAATAACCATTTGGCTGATAAACCTAAATGTTTTATTTTTATATAAAATTATTTTTTGAGAACCTGATTACAAAAATAAGGCTCACCATTAAAAGCCATGTCCCAAGCACTTCAACATAAATAGTACAGTAGCCTATAGTGAACCAGTGTAAGATTCCTTATCTTTTAAAATGTTTTTTTACACCCCTATGGCAGTTTTATTATATAAAAAAGAAAACTGTACCTTACAATTTAAAAAAAAAAGCCTGAATAATGCAAACATGTCATTGAACTACATTAATTGCATATAAAGAATCAAAATGCATGTGCACAAATAAAATGGAACAGCCCATGCACATTGCACAGACAATTAAATGATTTGAATTAAACCACATTTTTAATTAACATATTAAATATTTTATAAAAAATAAATATCTAAAGTAAATATTATTTTTTCAAATAACAGCACTGAGCTGAAAACCGAAGTGCTTTGTGGGTTAATTAACTCAACAAAATGCATCCTATATGAGATTAAAGGATTAGTTCACTGAATTTCTTTCCTCTGCTGAACACAAAGGAAGATATTTAGAAGAATGTCAGTAACTAGACAGTTTTTGGTTCCCATTGACTTCCATAGTAGGAAAAAAATATACTATGGAAGTCAATGGGAACCAAAAACTGTCTGGTTACTGACATTCTTCTAAATATCTTCCTTTGTGTTCAGCAGAGGAAAGAAATTCATACAGGTTTGAAACAATTTAAGGGTGAGTATATGATGACAGAATTTTCATTTTAAAAGTGAACTAATCCTTTAAAGGGTTAGTTCACCCAAAATTTTTAATTCTGTCAGTAATTGACCCTTATGTTGTTCCAACCCCGTAAGACTTTCGTTCATCTTCGGAACACAAATTGAGATATTTTTGATTAAATCTGAGAGCTGTCTGACCCCTTCATAGGCTTCTAGGCAATTTCATTCTGCCGGTCCAGAAAAGTTAGTAAAAACATCGTTCAAATAGTCCAAGTGACTACAGTGGCTCAAACTTAAGTTTATTAAGCGACGAGAATACTTTTTGTGTGCAAAAAAACAAAAATAACGACTTAATTCAACTATTAATTTTCTTCCGTGTGGGATTCTGACCTGTTTGGGTGAACTAGCCTAACCCTTTAATCGGCTATTTATACAACATAATATTACAACTTGTATCTGCACAAAATGACAAGCTGTTACAAACTAAAAGCAAGTGTGTTACATGTTTCTGTCTTGTGCTTTCAAAACCTTAAATTCCATTTAATTTAGTGGTTTATGTGAAATACTGTCCTCATACCAATTCGTATCTGATTCTCAGTGTAAAATGGACAAGAGTGACCTGGTGCAGAAAGCCAAGCTCGCCGAGCAGGCCGAGCGCTATGATGACATGGCAGGAGCTATGAAGGCTGTTACCGAGGGCGGCGTGGAGCTTTCGAATGAAGAGCGCAACCTGCTCTCCGTGGCGTACAAGAACGTGGTAGGCGCCCGCCGCTCCTCCTGGCGTGTCATCTCGAGCATTGAGCAGAAAACCGAGGGGAATGAGAAGAAGCAGCAAATGGCACGCGAGTACCGTGAAAAGATTGAGACTGAACTGCAGGACATCTGCAATGATGTGCTGGTATCTTAATTTCTTTCTCTTGACTTTCTAAACCTTTTATGATGACATCAAATGTAGGGCTGCAACTTCAAATTGCTTAAAATCGATTATTACCGATAATGAAAATAATCGACAATGAATTTGATTATCAATTAAGTCTGCTCGGAAACCATCACCCAGTCACGTCGCTTTACAGCAGTGAAAACTGAATGATCCAGTGACAAAACGCATATGGAAAATAGCGGAGGACACAGAGTGAGCTACTGTGGGAAAGGTACATGATCCAAGTTTTCCAAAACATGAGTGCTTTATATTTATAAGCCCTTCAAACAAAAACAAGTGTTTACCGCCTTGTCCTGTCGTGCTTTGACAGTTGCGTGTGCTGTTTAATGCGTTTGACACGTTTCTTGCGCATAACTTACATTTTATGGTTAGAACCTTTTATATAAAATTTTGAAAGTCCCGTGAGTATTTCCTATTAGCATATTCGGACAACAAGGGTCTTGTTAAACTTTAATGTTCAATGAACGAGTGCTGGTGGGTGCATGCGTGTCAAACAGACGGAGCGCAGTAGAATAGAGTGCAATAATACTGACTAAAATACACATTTTGCTAAATACATTTTATTTAATTCTACATGTAACACAAGTTATCATATTTATGAGAGCAGTAACAGTAAAGGCACTATTGTATAATTCTGATTATACTAAAATACAAACTTTGTTTTTAGAAATAAGTGTGGGTTTAAAATTCTTCATGTAACACAATTCATTATTTATAAAAGCTGTAACAGTAAATGCACTATAGTTGGAATAGCACATAAATGTAATATTGTGTTCAGATGAGTGAATGTGTGTGTTCTTCATACCTCATAGAAGTTACGTTTTGTTCATTATAATTTAATTTAGTCGTTTTAATTTTTTGCTTTAAAATAGTCAGCAACTGATTGCAAGCTGATTTTAGGTTTAGAATGTAATGTTTGTATTTCTAACACGTTTTTTTTTTCTTGTAATGAATAGTATAGCCTGCAAAGATGCATTCACTATACTTGTTTTCATAGGCTTTAGGCTATATTATACTTTGTTTATAAGATGGCATTTGTAGGATATGGAATAACGTTTAAAATAATGGATTAAATTACTTTTTAATTTAATACTTTTTATTTTTTTCATCCCATTAATCCCCCAAAATCGATTTATTAAAATAATTATTAGTTGCAGCCCTAATCAAATGATTCTGAATATGTTCACCCTTAAACACATTTTCTTAAATAAAAAATATTTATTGTTCAGTTGTCAAAGAACAGTTAATTTCTTTTTTAATGTTAACAAGAAGATTAAAATGTCATTCATTATGTTTAACCTTTCTTCAGAAAGATAGGGACATTTTCCATAATATGAGCCATCCTGATGCTCCCAACTTATCTTGACAGGGTCTTTTGGAGAAGTTCTTAATTCCCAATGCTTCTCAAGCAGAGAGCAAGGTGTTTTATCTGAAAATGAAAGGTGATTACTATAGATACTTATCTGAGGTTGCATCTGGAGAAACTAAGACCGGTAAGTGCATTGTAAAATTGGTTTCCCTTTTTCTTAAATAAAAATGGTCATTGGTTGATTTGACTGTTCTATCCATCTATCCATCCATCTATTAGACATGTGGCGTCATACGGTAATACGATATATCATAATAATAAACATGCATGTTATTTTTATCGTGGGCACTAGTGCTGTTTACCAACTAAACAGGAGATACAACGTGTTTTATTTATTATTTGACTTGACTGTCTTTTGTCTATTTAATTTTAAAATGCCTTTTAAACTAGATACAACCGCACACGATACCACTTTAGGGGCCGTTCACATATCGCGTTTTATGCTTGTGCTAATTAGTTATTTCAAATGTATAATAGAAGCATCTCAACAGGTCATGTGACAAAAATCAGCGGCCTTTCCGTAACGACATGGAAAGCTCGGCCAAACAGCTGATCATAGCTGTACAGGGCGGCTTTTTATTTCTCATCTCAATTAATATATCTAGTAGTAAAGCTAATGCAAGGGCTAGAAATGAATGAATTCTTTGATACTTCCTCGTCATCTTGGAGGGCACAGTTTGCACCGCTTTCTCATTTCCACAAGCGCGTGCTTTCCCGTTGCGTCTGTCGTTGCTATGCAATAGGGATGGGACGGTATGAAAATTTCATATCACGATTATAGTGACCAAAATTATCGTGATTATCAATATTATCACGGTTTTGTTAAAACGAGATGAAAGTGTTCAAAAATAACTGATGCTCACACTGAAAATATTTCAACAAGTTTTATATTTGAAAATCAACAAACAACAAATAAAACAAGCAGCTCTATTATATGCACTTATTAAAGCAAGATTCTATTCTGTGGCATTTCCTTCATTATAATGACCGTCGTCAATAGCAACGCATTCACAACACAGCGCACATCCATGCATCACAACGGGCGCGCGCTCTCGTTTCATTCAAATGCAACTTGCCGTCTTGCGTCTCCGTTTTTGATTGTATTGAAAATTAAATCAGAGTTGATTTATTGTTTACAGAGTTTGATAATATTGTTGTGATCATCTTGTCTGGACGATTGTTTTGTACGCTGTACTAAATGGATTTATAAACAGGTAAGATTTAAAACATTAATCTCAATTCAATATGTCCCCGTAATTATGTGGTAAAAAAAAAAAGTTTACAATGAATCTATACATTATTATCCCATAAATGGCACTCTTAATAATAGTCTTGTTTGAACTTGTTCGTTCGTCTTTGGTTCAAAGCCACTTGCTGCAAACTTTTCTTCGCGGAAGCTTCACGTTTATTTCAAGCGAGTGAGAAACATTATTTCAACTTAAAACAACATTTTGTGCCCAATTATTTCCCAGACGTAGTTTTGGTATTGAAGTCAAAGTTAACTTGCCTTGCGTTCGCTATAAATGTTAGCCTACAGCTTAACAGTGGGTGATGGTCACACAAGACGACTCGGCAGATTTGAAGTGTTTATATTGCAGCAACTTTTTGTTTTGCAGACAGGGTGACCATCCTCGATTAGGTTTCCCTCAGGACTTTTGTAAAAGCCAAAATATGACCACACCTCAGATTTGGTCCTCTTAAAAGGCTGAAAAATCTCACGAGCACGGTCACTGCCATCCGCCATTCCTTCTCGAATAAAAACACAACATTGCGCGCTGCGCCTGCGTCAGACTGATGCTGGCTGGACAGGATTTACAGTGAGCTATTAAAATCGCGATAATCAAACACGGTTTTAATGATAATTAAATTTTAAACGATAATACTAACCGTCAGTACATTTCATCGTGGTTTATCGTGAAACCGGTAATCGTCCCATCCCTACTATGCAACCATGAACAGAGGCGCGCATGCCTGGAAAACGAGTTTGCACGCGCAAAAAATGCGCTATGTGAACGGCTCTTTCCTCTCTTCTTTCATCAGCAGCGCCGCCGGTTGCCATGCTTTTATGAAGAGGAAGCAACTGTGCACCGTTCGGACAGCACATCAAGAACCGGATTAACCCGATACTTCGGTACTTAAGAAAAGCTGGTACCGTAACCATAAAAAAAATGTAATACCGAAATGGTACTGAAGATGGGTCTTGATGTAGTGTTTAAAGGGGTCATGACATGAGAAACCAAATTTGCCTTGATCTTTTAGTATATAAGAGGTCTTTGTACCATTAAAACGTCCTGCAAGTTTCATAGCTTAAGACTTCCTCCCCATTATAAACGAATAATTTATTTAATCAAGCTCTAAATACAGCTCGTTCTGGATTCATGGTAAGAAGTGACGTCACGGTACGAAGTGACGTACCAGCGTTTGCATATGACCGCCTCCAGGCACAAGACAACTACGCTTTAAGCGCAAGACCACTACGCTCATTTCGTATCGTTGTCGCGCTGCGCGCCTTACAAGTGTTCAGTCGACGGACAGCGAGTGGGTCTGTGTACAGGGAAATTACGATGCCGCAAAGATGTGCTGTTCCTGGCTGTGGACAAACAACATCTTTGAATACGCTGCGAAAGATCCAGTCGTCAGGGGAAAATGGATGCACTTTATTTTTTGCGGACGTCTCAGTCACAGCAGTGTTAGTTTAAGCGTTTGTTCTATACATGTGAAGGATGACTGTTTTGAGAACAAATCCCAAAATGATGCTGGCTTTGCCAGAAAACTGTTGCTCAAAGATAAGTCCGTGCCGACTATTCTGGGCTCAACAACGACGACGCAAAATGTAAGTAATGTGTTTAAAACTTTAAAATACTTTTTAAATACGCTGAATCCGCACAGGTTCTGGCTGGGGGCGTTAATAATTGATGTAGGGCTGCAACTAACGATTATTTTAATAATCGATTAATCTGTCGATTATTTTTTCGATTAATCGGATAAAAATAAAATTAAAAAAAGCATTCATTTCCAACCCTTTATTCAAAAACAGAACTGACAGTGCAAATTCACAGTGCAAAAAAATCTTCAGAAAGTGCACAAACAGGTCGCTCCTTGATAGGGATGCACCGATACCATTTTTTCAGAACCGTTCCGATACCAAAAATTCTGAGTATCGACCGATACCAATACCAATCCTATACCAGGGCAATTTTTTTTAAAAATCAAGTAGAATTTCTATAACTATGTGTGTTGAACTGATAATCACTATTTTGTGTGTTAAACACAATCTACTTAATACAGACAACTTCATTACAAAAAAATAAAATAATAATAATAATACCATAAATGCTATTATAAACTAGATTAGTGGATAATTAAGCATACAATTTAGTCTAGAAAAATCACAAGCGCACACTAATTGTATTAAATCTGACCATGAAAAAACATTTAGTGAGGAACAAATATTAGAATAAGTGTAACACTAAATTTGGTAAAACGTTACACATTGCTCTTTGTATTGATGTAAAATACATTCATGAAAAACAAGATAACAAAAATCTAAAATATTAATTATTTTATAGCCTACTATAAAATTGAGACATGTTTTAAATGTATAGCACAGCGGTTTAATGAGGCAGCAACATGATGGATAGTACAGAACTAGAAAGGCTATTAATAATCGTTCAATGCGTCGCTGTATTATGATATGAAAGGCTCCAATACAGTGCGGCACAAAATGCTTATGCGCATCGCGAGCGCAGAATGATGCGCTTGAAGCAACACGAGTCACAGCGCGCAGCGCGTCGAGTCCACATTGAAAAGTTAAAATCACAAAGGAAAGGCATATTGAAGCGTAGTGTATTATACAGTATCTATCTATGCAATAGTTTATTGAGCATTTTCTTTTAACAGTTTTAAATGTCAGTTACTGTGCGCGTGAAGAACAATTATATTGCTGACTCTACTCCAGTGTTGAGAGAAACCCGGTAGAAAGTACCAGTCAGGATTTGTCAGGATTCCCCTTGAATCAGAATAAATTCTCAAATTATGTTGTACTTTAAAATCTTGAATTAAATATATTTGCATACATTCATGTTGGTTCTGTTCTGTTTACCCCAAGGGGGGTTATTGCTGCTCTCCCTGCTCTTATCCATGCTAGGCTGCATGGATGCGCAGGGAGTTCTCGCCCAGAACGGAGCCATACCACCAATCCAAATTGTTTGCTAATTGTCAATCGTATTTGATTATAGTGGTCCTGACAGAAATACAAAAACGCAATATTAAATAAATAAATAAAAAGCGCTAAATGTTAACGGGCTACGGGATGGTGCAAATACAGGCAGACTTTGAATGTGATTATTGAATTTGGTTGAAGAGGTAGTAACATTGCAGCAAAACTGTCATAAATGTCTCAAAAAGGGACATATCCCTCTGGTGCAGAGAAAAGAAAAAAGGAAACCGAGTAAGAGAAAAAACAGCAAAATAAAGATATGTTAAGAAAATGAATGTAAACTAGGCTATGTTGCGAACTAACGTTAGCTGGCTAGTTAATAAACATAGCCTAGGTAGCATATCTTCTTGTTTTAGTTGCTGGTCCCCATTGACATCCATAGTAGGAAAAAATATACTATAGAAGTCACTGGGTGAACAGCAACTGTTTGGTTACCCACATTCTTCAAAATACCTTTCATGTTCAACAGAAGAAAGAAATCAATTTGGGTTTAAAACAACTTAAGAGTGAGTAAATGATGAGACTAATGAAGGCAATTTATGCCTCTCAAGGTTCAAACAAACGGCTGGGCAACCGCGTTAGTCATTACGTTGTGCGTCAAGGGTTTACTCTTTTACTCGCGATGAAGTTTAAAAATTTATATTTTTTTTACACAAATGCATCGATTCACTTCAGAAGGCCTTGATTAACCCCCGGAGAAGCGTGGAGCACTTTAATCATGAATAGATGCGCTTTGATGGACTTCCAAAGACATACAGCCATTTACTCCCATTATCAAGCTTGGAAGAGCCAGGATTTTTTGTTTTTATATATAACTCCAATTGTATTCGTCTGAAAATACATTAACACTCGGTATGTAACCGACACACAATGAATACGTCCTTGGACGTAACAACACTCTTGATTACAAACACAAAATGAATACGTCCTTGGACGTAACAAGATGAATATCATATACGTCTGAAAGATGAATATCATATACACCTAGGATGGCTTCAGGGTGAGTAAATCATGGGCTAATTTTCATTTTTGGGTGAACTATCCTTTTAACGTGCTCCGGCCCGCTAATTCGCACAACAACAGTGTCTGCTGGCTCGATAACGCAAACCTCGAAATAGGTTCCAAGGTGCAAGCATTTAAAATTAAAAAGTTATCTCTGTGCAAACCTGTGAAAATGCGGACGCCGTGCACATGCGCATTAAGTGTTTAGTCTATGGTATGCGCGTTTGAATATATATATTTAAAGCGATTTACCGCTATACTGTGGGAATTTCTTGCTTTTCAACCGCGGTAAGAAAAAATCCATACCGTCCCAGCCCTAACTGTTACATTAAAAAAAACCATAGAAGGGTAAAAACAAAAACATAAAACCATATAAGGGTAATCATACCTCATTGGTATGATTTAAGCAACATAGCTACAACTAGAAAAATTAAAATTTTTTTAGATTTATAGATTTGTTAGATATAGATTGTTAGATTTATAATATGCGAATAATCAAGCATTGACAATACTCAATCGTATTGGTGGCATCGAAGGGCCCCCAAATAAAAGTCTGTTTAGGGCCCCATAAAGGCTTGGCCCGGCCCTGCTGTCAACTGTTATAGTGCAGACGTGATGTGAAGCTATTTGTGCATTTTGATAGGGACAGAGTAAGAGTGCGATGATTCACTCAAAGCTGTTTGTGAAATTGCGTCTCACAGAAGGTTTAAAGGGCACCTATTATGACATTTAAAATGTTCCTAATGTTGTTGTGGGAGTCCCCAACAACAGTTTTACATGCATGCAATGACAAAAAAACACTTTTGTTGTCATATAATATGCATTTATTTTTACCTGATTTGCTCACCGACTCCCAAATGATTCGTTCAACGACTCATTTTTCCAAACCCCTCCTTTGCGCGACGCTAATCTGCGTTGATTGGTCAGATGACCCAGCAGTGTTTACAGAGATAATACTTATTGTTTAACACGGAGTACAATGATGCTTTTATCAATTAAATTGTGTTATAATAATGATTATAGTCCACTGCTTTGTAGTTTGTAGTTAAAAACTAAAAATAAGATGAAGAATTTAATGTTATGTTAGCGAGCATAGCCCAGAGTTCATATTGTAAAAGCACAATCAGTCTTTGTTTGCATTAGCCCGATTAAGCATAATGTTTTTACAAAAAAAAAAAAAAAAATGCAGTTAGGCTACGCTACGAGGTATTACTCTATTCTTTAAGACAACTCCGAAAACAACGACAAACACTTCACATATCTCAATACAATTGTCATTGAAGACCTAAAAGCTAAACGGTGCTTACACAACAAACAAAATAATTATTAAGCATGCTACATAAAACATAAAAGCAACAATTATTAATATATAGCACTTACAGGTTGTGATACGGAGGAGGAAGCTGATGCAAATACACTTGGAACTGAACCTTCCTTCAATATCAGCCGGCTCGTGAATCCAAGTTTGATTGCATTTAAGTTGGTAAAGCAATCGTCTTCAAAATGGCGCGAACAAAGCACAAGGCTCGGACTATACTTCTGTGGTATAGTGAATTGTAGCCACTTAGTCTTCAAATGCTCCTCGTTGGGCAGATGAAAAAAGTTGTTTTTTGAGTCGCACTTCAGAACACAGCATCTCGTCGCCCTGATGTTTTCAAGTTTTCCCTGGCCTTGGAGCGCAATAAGGGAGCGTATCGTATTCAAATAACTTGACAAGTTGACGTCATCTAGTCAGAGAAAAAGCTTCGGTCTTCTAACGATTCATAAAAATGACTCCGAGTCGACTCTTACTTTTGAAAGACAATAACTTTATATACGGTGCACTTTCATATTTCAAACTTTGCAGGATGTTTTTGTTCACTTAGATCTATGTTACACACTACATGAAAGGTAAATTTCAAAATTCCATAATAGGTGCCCTTTAAAAATACTTTAGTTATTTAATAAAGAAAAATGAATTGTACCTCACCTTCAGTATTATAATTATTTTACCCGTGCCAAGCCAATAGACTCCCATGCAAACATGATATTTTTCCATAGTTACATTTAATTAGCACTTCTTAGATGCCGTTGTTTTGACTTATTTAACCTCTTGACGCTCACTGTCCAGACCTCGGGCTTGATGTCACTTTGTTTACCATGGTAAACATTTACTATATAGGATACGGTCTAAAAATATTAATGATGATAAATTATACATCATTTGAACGTTTTAAGGGTTTAGTTTCAATCTATTTTACAATGTAGATGCTCCATCAATAGTAATATTCTAGATTGTGTTGGGAGTGCAAAATAGCGATGGCGAGATGAATCCAATCCGTCACACTTGTTTAAAATTTCCTTGACAAAAACATCCAACACCACTTTTTGTCCACAAAAGCATTAAATCTGTGAAATATTGATAATATTGTCCATTGTTTATGCCAGATTTCGTCTGAACGATCTGCTATCCATCATTGTTCCAAATCACTGTTTATTATAAGTTTTATTGCTTTTAGTCACGCTGCTCTCGTCTGGTCAGTCCGTTTCAAGCAAAGTCTCACTCGCCGGCCATATTTGCAAAGCCTCTGGGCAGCCATTTCAAGCATCCAAGACCAAGTCTTACCTATTTGAATGGGGGAATCCTTAAATCTCAAAAACTGCTTGCCGAACTCACAATTAAATAACATATTTCAAGTGAGCAACAAAATCTGACATAACTTTCACATTAATGTTGTTTCTTATGCACAAATAGTGTTAAAAGGGCTTTTTTTTTTTTTCAGGCTTTGGGCCTTTTTCAGGCCAATGCGCAGGTACAGTCCTAAGCGTGAGACTTCTAACGGCAGCTGCGGTGACGCAATGACTTTACCAATCAACAATTGTCTCTTTTACTTTAGAAGGCCGGACTATTACACCATATTGCGTGTTGCAGTTTCTCCCATTTATACGTAATAGGAGTGAACCGTATTTCTATATAGTCTTTGGACAAGGTATAATTTCAGTTTTGGGCTCAAAGGGGTTTTGTGTATCAAGAGGTTTAGTGTCGTCTTTGTGAATACAAAATGAATAAGCTACTACAGGGAAACATGTCAGCACTGTTGATGCTCTTCTTCGTAACCAAAAATGTATACTAGATTAGCAGTAGCATTTGTTCAGCTGAAATATTGAGAGGCAGATTGTTGTTGAATAACTTTTACTACAACTGGTTTAATTTATCACCTGAGAATACAACCCTCTGAACATCATCATGAAGAGTTCCGTTACCCAAATTTTATTCAAGAAACGTTATTTTCGGTTTTGGTCTTTCAGCTAAATTTGAACTAACGTTTTCTGCACACACACACACAAAAAAAAATCACTATTGTTTCACTATTATCTTTTGTCATGTCATGTGACAGTATTACGTTAAATTAAAAAAAATAAATTATTTTCTAATAAATCTTTACGATTTTGGTGCTGTGATGAACACCATTCCAAATACAAAAATCAAAATGGCTGTTTAAATAATTGAAATACCGTTCAGAAACAGAATGTAGCACAGCTGCTTTGTTTATGTGGGTTACTGGGGTAAAAGCTGCATTTCTTCTGTTCCATAAGTGCCATCTACTGTCAGAGAGTGAATGTGCATTTTCATTCAGTGTGCCGCCTCTCGTTCGGCTAGCTTCCCATCAGTGTTCTAAAAATCGGAATAATTCGTAATGTCCACGATAGTGATCGTTATAGTGCCCACGATAACAATACAGTGCATGTTCATTATTGTGCTATATCGTATTACTTTATGAATGAATGAGGCATTTATATTTATATCGGGAATGTCTACTATCTGTCTGACTGTATGACAATTATATTAAATTAATTATAAAGTATATTTGGCTTTTATGAATGTGATCAACGAAAGTATTTTTTGTTGTTGTTCTCAGCCACGGTTGAGAGCTCTCAGAAGGCTTACCAGGATGCTTTTGAGATAAGCAAGAAGGATATGCAGCCCACGCACCCCATACGGTTGGGTCTTGCCCTCAACTTTTCAGTTTTTTACTACGAGATCCTCAACTCTCCTGAGAATGCCTGTCACCTCGCCAAGACAGTTAGTATCTAAATGACTCAAGCATAAGGGGCTGTTCACACAGGACAAGTTCTTGTTTAACAAAAGCTGGGTTGTTTTCAACTTGCCAAACAATGGGACAAGAGACAGTTGCCAAAAACGGCCATGCGTGTTTACTTTTTTTTTTTTTTTTGATAGATGTAACAATACATCCTGTGTAAACAGCCTCTAGTCTATACACTTCATCACATAAATGTGTATTTTATTTATTTTACTACATTGAATGATGTTTGACCCATATCCATTAGAAGCACCAGTGTATTTCACTCATTCAGCCAAAATGAGAAATTTGAGCTTCTGTTACAGGCTTTTGATGAAGCTATTGCTGAGCTTGACACTTTAAATGAGGACTCCTACAAAGACAGCACATTGATCATGCAGCTTCTAAGGGACAACCTCACTGTGAGTCCTCCGTCACACATTTTGCACCAGTTATGTCTTTCATTGCTTTATTAACTCATATATTATATTGATTGTTATACCTGCAGCTTTGGACGTCAGAAAACCAGGGTGACGAAGCAGGTGATAATGAGAACTAGGGGAGCCGCACTGATCTCCAAACACCCACACATCCATTTTAAATACACAAATGGCTTCCACCAACCCTTCACCTCATTCCACCCAAAACCACCCACCCCTCTCCATTCAGTTCCCAGCCCCCTCCCCTATACCTTCTGATTGATGATCAGCACCCGCAGGAAGACACTCAGCGAAGCCCCTTACAGACACCAGTGGCTGGGAGGGGGGTGGGTCACAGGGTGACATGCTGACATTATAGCAGGTCCAGTCATTTTGTTTGTGAATTTAATGTGTACTGATTATCTAACCCTGTCCATTACGTGTCTCTGAGTGTCTGTAAGTGACTGCCGCTAACAGAGAGTAACTGAGTGGCTGTGTGAGCGTGTGCGTTTGTATGCATGTGTTGGAAAATAAAAGTGAGTGAATTGGGGATCATGGGTTGTGAACTCTAATCGTCCTACCTGATAATTCCCTTTTGTTCCACTTTAGCTGGTTGTGCATTTATCATCCTCTTTTCTTTCTTTTTTTTTCTTTTTTGTTACGATCATATTTTTTTAGTATAATTCATTGGTATTTACAGGTTTTATTGTATGGTTATTAAACTGGCAGTTTATTTTCACCAAATACTAATTCTGACTTCTCTGGTTTCTTGTTTGAGTCTATTCTGATTAATCTGTATTTTAAATTTCATATTCATAAGCACAGGCAATGTCATTTGTTAACATTGATGAGAGGACACTAACGTATTTCAAACTATTTAAATGGTAACTTGAATGCGTAAAGACAGTAAAGTTCTCTTTCAAACAAAGCCCTACAGTAAATGTTAAATATTTTCTGCTTCGACATGATACTCTTAAAATACCTGAAAGTCTATATAAATCATCAGAAGTTAAAACATTTAAACAAGTTTATGTGGCTGGAATGGCATGTTTGAAAAGTCCCATATTTTTTGCCACCAGGTGAAAATACTTCCCGTTCAAAAGTTTGGGATGAGTACGATTTTTTTTATTTTGAGAGAAATTAATACTTAGAAATCTTTGGTAACAAATGTCAATTTTAAATAATTGTTTTAAACGTTGATAGTTTTAAATGTTGTTTTCACATTAGAATGATTTCTTTATTGTAGGGGTGCTTAAAACTCAGCTTTGCCATCACAGGAATAAATTAAATCTTAAAATATACTTAAATAGAAAAGTTATCTTTAATTGTTATATTTCACAATATTACTGTATTTTACCACATCAAATAAATCCAGCCTTGGATTAGAAAACTAACTAGACTAAAAAAAAAATCTGCATGCGTCCAAATGGTAATGTTTTTGAAAATAGAGTAGGTTAGCGAAAAGGGAATTACAGTTTAACCAATTTTGTATAAAAAGTTTCACAAGGTAGCACCTTACTGCAGCATAAAGTTTTTGCACCTTACTGCAGCATAAAGTTGATTTATCATAAAGATAAATCAAGTCACTTTTATTTATATAGTGCTTTATACAATACAGATTGTTTCAAAGTAGCTTTACAGTGATAACAGGAAAATTATGCATTTCGTCTGTTGTTCAGCTGAAGTCAGTTCAGTGTTAATTCAATTCCGTTGTAAAGATTTTTTTTTTTAATTTTCATTGTCTAGTTTAGTTCTCATACAACAACATCAGTACAGTCAACAGTCAAATCAATAAAATTGTTGAATAATAAGTGTCCTAAACTAATCAAGCCAGAGGCACATAAAAAAAAAAAACAATGTAATAATTGGTAAATTATGTAAAGCTGATGTTTATAAACACTTTGCTTAAGTCACCATTAAATCAAAGTAGGTCATTCTTATATTGTTATGGATTGTTGTAGATTAAATTATACATTTATGCGTACACATTATTATTATTATTTTAATTAATGTGCCTTCGTAATCTTTAAATAAAATAACTTCCCCTCCCGTCAGCACATCAAAAGTGGAAAAGATGTTGATAGAGAACCGAAGAGCCCAAATCCATAAGAACAGCAAACGTATTCTGCAAGACAGGGGGAGAAAATCAACATCAATCTAGCCTGATGAGTGAGTACATGAGTAGGCCTAAAACCAAATCAAAACTAATCAACAGATTAGAAAACTAACTCAAGTATGCAAATTCATTGCTCTGTACAGTAACACTTACATTTAGATGCACAGGAGTATAAGATGTACAGGTATTTGAATGTGCCGACACATGGATCCGAGAAGACACTGTTGGAGGCTAATATGGAGCATCTGTTTTTCCCTTCACATCTACACCATAAAAATACCAATTAATAAAACATAAACTTGATTAAAAAAAAACTTTGCTTGATTCTATTATTGTTAAATTATTTGTATTACTCTTCTGGGAGGAAACTCTTAGCTGGTCTCCCAGCCTGATCAGGATAGTTTGGATTGTTTGTTTGTTTGTTTTTATCAGGGTAAAGACTGAATTACCTGTGGAAATTTGTACATTGTGCATGTAAACTGACCCATTAGCGACTATTGTCTGTGAATTTAAGGCGTAGCAGTCAGTTTTGACAATCTGAGAAGCAGGTCGTCCAGCAGAACACGTGCTGCTATCAGTTCGCCCATAGTTAGCGCTGTGAATGTGTATGGCAGTTCCATCCTCTGAAAACAATAGTTCAACTTTTTATAATCTCCTGGATGAAAAAAAGTAATTATATACTATAACTTTTACCATTTAGAAATAAACTGGATTATCAGCTGAAATATTAAAAATAAGCAACACAGTCAAGTAACAACAGAATACACACCACACTTCAGGTCATTAGTTTCATGTTCACAGACCAAGCTTGAACCTACAGAAAAAGGAGAGATGTTGTTAAAGCAATAAAACATTTTTTTTAAGTAAAACTGTCTTTTTGAGTTATTGTTTGCTGTGTATACTGTGATCATGCCTTTCAAAAGCATATCAAATGGACACTGAAGTTTATGTGGAAAAAGTGTGCTTAGCTGTACTGATTGTGCCCTTGTAGTGTACTTCAAATCTTACTACTTCTTTTTTTTTTAGATACTTGCAGATAATGTAATATTAATTCAACTAAAGGTCACTTAAGTACACAAGTACAAGAGAGAACACTTGCTTGACTAGCCTATGTTTTTATAGCACACGACACAAAAGGAAAATGCACTTTGTAACATGAACCATATTTCAAAGACAACAGAATAAATAATTAAATTACATTATAAAACTGTAAATCCTACTTAAGTGGGCCAAAAAGCATTATAAAGTTCAGTTAATTGAATTAAATATAAATTTAAGCTATTTAATTGCAACTAAATTTAAGTATATTTAATTTACATGCAATTAAGTATCCAAAAACATTACATTCTGTTCAAACAGGATAAACCAGGAGCAACAGGATAAGAAATACTCACGAATTTCAAGTGGGAGGCAAAAATAGGAGATTGCAAGGTACTTGTAAATCCCAACGCAAGGATCAGTAAAGATCGTATGTGTCGCAAAAACCTCACAACTTTCCAGGCCATTGCAGCTTTAATGTCAAAGAAAGGAGGCTTACATTAGTCATTGCATATTAATATACCAACTAACTAGGGCTGACTTCTAATAGTCGAGGATTCGACGATTCGATTCGGGGAGGTCTGATTCGACTATGAACCTCATAGTCGAATACATGGGCGTCAGTTTGGTTTGAAATGTGCTGGGGACAGAGACGCATTCGCATTTTCAGAAGGGCTGGGTACAATTTTATTTATTTTTTCGCTTTCGCGCAGGTCATGTTTTGAAAGACGATGTCCTGTAGCTTACTAATGTAAATAAATAAAAATGTATTAAAAAATCTGCTTCACATTTTCAGCAGGGCTGCGGAGCGGCTGTGGGTTGACTCCACACGGTTCTCATGTGCGTTAAAAAGCTTTACGTGGTTTAATGTACCTAAACAACGATTACCAAATTTCCCTCTCATATTGCTCCTCATAACCACTGAAAATGGTAAAAAAAAATCGAACCCGGAGTCCAATTATTATGGACGTTATCTGATATTAAGCGTTTCTGCTTCACATTTTCAGCAGGGCTGCGGAGCGGCTGTGAGTTGACTCCACGCGGTTCTCATGTGCGTTAAAAAGCTTTACGTGGTTTAATGTAGCCTACCTAAACAACGATCACCAAATTTCTCTCTCATATTGCTCCTCATGTTTATGAAATGTTATGATATATGTGTGATATGTGTTTTTTAGCTCTTTTGTTTGAAATGGAAAAAATCTAGCTGCTATCTAAAAAAAAAAAGAAAAAAAAAAAAGGTTCGACTATCAGTCGACTATGGCAAAATCTAACGAATCAGATTCGACTATGAAAATCCTTAGTCGAAAACAGCCCTACAACTAACAAAATAAGTTTGAAGAACATTTAAAAACATTATTTCTGAATGTTCTGTCAATGTTTTTAAATGTTTTCTCTAACATGTTATGCAAACGTTAGAGAAAACGTGGGAATATTACTGAAAGTTTCAAACTTAGGCACAGAATCAGTTTTCCATATTTGTGAAATCAGCCTCTTGGTAATTATTATACCAAATAACATAGCTTGTCTTTCACATATATCATACTTCTTGAAATTACTAGATATCCCAAGAATAACTGAGATTGGACATGGTTTGAATTTTTTTTTTTTTTTTTTAAATGCTTCAGAAAACAATGAAGCAATGAACTTTCTATTAACATTACTGGAAGAAATTTGTTCATAACTTTGTGAGAACCTTGCCAGAATGTTCTGAGAATGTCCCTTGTTAGCTGTGATGGTATTTGAAGAAGACCAAGAATATATATGTACCTAAAAAATACCTAATTAAATTTAAAGCAATTTGATCCATCTACCTTTTCGACACAGGAGCCAGTGCATTGGGAGAATAGCACTTGGTGTTTTGGAGCTGACTGGATGGACGTCCATCCGAGCAGGTGATTTTATCTGTACGTCCATAGTTTGCAGTATTTATCTGAATCTTACCATTATCTTCATGGAGATAAAAAAAAAGCATTTCTTAAATTAATCAATGTGATCTGATTTCTTGAAACAAAATAAGAGTTGGGTAAAAATACCTCACCACATTTCAAATAACCGTATCCACCATGACAAGTCACACTTATTTCTGGAAGAAGTAAGAGTACAGAAGATGGTTATAGGCTTACACAGAGATGTAAATGGAGGAGAGAGAGAGAAAAAAAATCAGACCTGCTTGGATGCAAATGTAGTTGGTAGTGTAGTACTTGTAGGTTCCATAACATGGATCTTGTGCTGCAAGTCCTTGAGTGTTTAACTCACACTCTCTCAGTCCATTACATCTTTTAAAGGATAATAAATAATCCAATATCACTAACAAATCAACTAACTAACCACAGAGTAAGCAAGAGACTAATTATATTCTTCTGTCTGGAGTCACAAGCAAAATGACAATGAAAAAGATATTTACTGTTTAGAGACCGCAGGAACATCTATTGAACACTGAGTATTAGATGTTTCGCCTTGTGGTCGTCCAACACTGCAAATTCGGCTGCTTGTGCGGCCATATCTTGCTGATTTTACACTGATCACACCAGAGTCTGAATATAAGAAAAGCATCATTAATGGATTACTGTTAAAACAATTACAAAAATAGAATATATAATAAATAACTTAGGAGATTGTAACTACAACTCCTTACCACAACTTAGACGCTGGACAGACCCATCATCACACGTAACTACTGTCTCTGAAAAATTAAAGAGCCCCCTTGAAGGTATTATTTGTCATTTGTAACAAGCTAATTGGCAAAATACTAAATAATAATAATAAAAAATACAGTATGGTGACATATTGACGCCACGACCCCCACACACAAACAAAAACATGACATTTAAAACTGAACTACACAATTAAGACATAATCTTTGCTTAACTGGTGATTGTTGATGTTGTTCATGGTTAAATGACATACCTGCAGAAATCAGCAATCTGGAGTCTAGCACCACTGTAAGACAACAACATAAGATAAATGATTAAAATGCCTGTGCAATGCAAATTTTGAAGCCATTCACACTATTCTTGATCCTAAAAATGAACAGAACAGAGCTGTTGAAATGTCTAAAAGTGCAGTTCAGAATTTACTGTGCATCTGATTGGACTTAGAAACTTACAAGTAAGCATAAGGACACTGAGCGAGAACATGGTGCTGCTGTTGGTGTACATGTATCCTCTAATAAGTTGATTCATATTTATATGGCCTGTTGTCTGATTGTTTATAAGATAAGATTTTCTGATTGCTCTTCCAATGTTCCGTCTAAACATATTTGAAAGTAAATACATCCGTGTAAGAATGTGATCTTGTGCAAACACTTCCTATTGTTATAGAAACTCCCTATGAGACTTGGGAAAACATATGCACAGGATGTCATAAGGGCATCAACAGTCATAATTGGAAAGAGTTTGACTGGAAAACAAAAATCAGGTTTTTTAGAACACCACAGGTGATATCAAAATGTGTGGATAATCCAGAAGCAGATAAATGTTGGAGGTAGTGTGGGAAGGTAGGAGACCACACACACATACTTTGGAAATGTCCAAAATTAGTTACATTTTGGCAAGGGGTTAAGGATGAGATTATGAACATTTTGCAGACCTGCCTTTTACTCCCTTGTATTTTTTGCTTGAAGGAATACCCCAAGATTTTTGTAGTCAAAACCAGAGATACTGTATATTCTGCATTATGTGCACGAAAAACAATTACAATTAATTGGCTGAAGCAACACCGACCAAAAATGAGTCAATGGAGAGAAAAACTTCTCTTCATGTAAATATCTATTTACAAAATGGAACATATGACTGCCCAACTCCAACTGAAACTGGACATTTTCATACAAAGGTGGACACCTTTAGTAGTATATTGAGGCATTGAGGGTGAACTGAATGGTGTGAAACTTTTACTTAAATAAACTTCCTGAACAATTTCTTAGGCTTTATAGTGCCAATATTTCCCGTAAAAATGTGATCTTGTGCAAACACTCTCATTTGTTTAAGAAACTTCCTTAACAATTTATGCAAATATTTCCTGTAAAAAAAAAGTATCTTGTGCAAACGTCTCTGGTTACGTATGTAACCTTAGTTCCCTGAGAGGGAACGAAACGTTGCATTTACGCAATGGGAATACTTCCAAGTGTTGCGTCATGAAGCACGTGTATAATCAGTCCAATGAAAGAGCGAGACGTCATAGGCGGGTGACGTCATAGACCAGGAAACTATAAAACTCACCTGAACGCAGTGCGTGACAGCTTCTGATAAGCCTGAAGCAAGTCGGTCAGGGCATGCAGGAAGTATGGCAGGCGAACGCACCGTTTCGTTCCCTCTCAGGGAACTAAGGTTACATACGTAACCAGAGACATTCCCTATCAAGGGAACTCCCGCTGCGTTTACGCAATGGGAACCCCATACCCACTACGCCATAATAACAAGTGCCCGTTCTGTGTGAAGTCCTTGCGCACACTAGAAGCAAGCAACCTAGCCCCAGGAGTGGAGAGGTCTAAGTCATAAAATTTGACAAATGTATGCGGTGAAGACCAGCCTGCCGCATCACAAACGTCGTGAAGGGAAACTCCCGAAATTAGAGCCATAGAGGCAGCCATACTCCTCGTAGAATGGGCCCGGACAGCCAAAGGTGAAGGCTGTCCGGCTGCTTCATAAGCAAGTGAGATAGCCTCAACTACTCACTTGCTCATTATCTGTTTAGATGCAGGGCAACCTAACTAGGTAACCCAAAGCAAACAAATAATTGCTCTTATATATGCTACAGGGCAGCTCTGTGGACATAAGCATCCAAAGCCCAGACAGGGCATAACAGATTAAGTTTTTCCTGATCTGGGGTATTAGGTGGAGGACAGAAGGCCTGCAGCACAAATGACCCGCAAATTTAGTAGGGACCTAGAAATACAACCCGGCCTGGGGTGAAGAAAGACTATCACCATACCAGGTGCAAATCCAAGTACGTGCAGGCCTCAGCCTCATGTACCACGGAGAAAACGAAATTAAGGATCTCTCCTCAGAGATAACCCAGCAAAGAAACATTCATTGCAGAAATCAAGTACTGTACCATCAGGGCAGATAACAAGATTCAGAAGGTGTTCTCCGCACCAGGCAGAGAACAGTTTCTATTTCAATGCATATTCAGTATTCTCGTGGAGGGAGCTCTAGACTGGAGTATGGTCTCCACGACCTTGGTCGAGAGACCTGAATCTATGAGATGGGCCTCCTCAGAGGCCGAGCCCACAGTATCCATAACTCCGGAAGAGGGTGAAATATTGTGTCCCTGATTGGGACGCTAAGTCCCTCCTGATCGGAATCTCCAAGGGAGAGCCATGTAACGTAAATGACTCGGACTCTGGGTCCATGCGAATTAGCTCAATAGGGAATTTTGGAAATATTAATAATCATAACTCATGGTCATAATTAATAAATCGCACATACATTTACTTTATCAATTTTCGGTATTTACCTATTAACTGATCTGGTCTCGTTTTTAAAATCAGTCACTTGTCCACCAAGTGTACCTATGTAAGATAGCTTATCACAGATCAGCAAAGGGTATTACCGTGTTTACAAACTCCAAGACAGTTTATCTTCTGGCCATGAACATAAGACTTTCTGAGTTTATGAATTAAAACTACTCAAAGTAGTCTATAATATCGAGCGTGTAGCTTAATTAGATCTTTGGCATTTCAGTGACTTCATAAAATGGGTTTTTCAAACACAGAGACAGTCAAAGTATGAATGGGTTTTAATAAATGTCAAAACTAGAGATTACATGAGCTACAACTATAGGCTAAACGTACGTAAAAATGCAAACAATAAAACAAACAAACATTTAAACAAACAAGAACATAAGAAATAGCGTGATCAGAGTGGATGAAATGAAAGAGAGAAAATAAGAAGAGAGAAAGAGAAAGCTGGTAATAATTACAGACAGGAACCTAATTTCAAGAGACACCTGGAATCAGCTTTAAAGAGGTCAATACTTGCTAGTTTGTTCTCTGTTCGGGTGATGCTGAGAGGCAGGGAGCGCGGACGGTGTCCTGTTTCTGCTGCGTCTTCCGGTGTCGCGGGAAGCTCAAAAGGCTCACTGAATGTAACGTTATCGGAAAATAAGATTCATCTCCCGTGAAGGAAGAGGCGAATAACTTAGTTGCAAGAACGGCAGCTACGACTCAAACATGTGTTGTCCGAGTGAGCAGGCCGGTGCCCTTCTCAGATGTTCCTTGGAGAAGCGTTGCGTGGGGGAGAAGAGGCAGGAGGTGAGGTCAGAGAGCGAGAAGCTCGCTGGAGAGGCTTGTTTTCTTCAGGAGCCGTAAGAGAGTTGGATAGCGTTGGAAAGAGAGAGAAGCTCTACCTTTTAAAAACATATGTTTACGCCTTCTTTTTGGGACAACAGCAAATCGGATCTTATGATCTGGAGCGGGAAAGATGTTTCTTTGTGAAGAAACGCCTACTTTGACTATGTCATGTGAGAGATCAAATTTAACATTCATATTTAGAAATATGGTATTTCCTAGAATAAATGCATATTATTGTACTTTGCAGACAAGATTCGACTCCGACATGTTTTTCCCATTACAATGACACCTCGAATGACGTTTTTTGGATGAAAGAAATACAGGGTTACCTAATTTCCTCATAATCACTAGCATAGTGATATTTGATTAACATAATAACGTTGCATATATATATACCTCAGACATTATCTTGACCAATTATACACATAAAAATATATATATCAAGAACATTGCTATTGGATCATATGTGGAAATTTCAGTTTCATGAGAGTCCACGTGTGTGTGTGTGTGTGTGTGTAAAAAGTCAATGTCTTTAAGGCATCACTTTATCTTGGAATGGGAGTTTGGGGGTGTGTTGAGTTACTCAAAGTTCGGACCTCGTGACGAACCTTTGGGGAGTCAGTAATCATATCAGTGGACAATGTCGGTTTGTGTCCTGAATAGCGCTTTTGTGGGTCACTTTTGACGCAAAACAGGGTAATATTTGAAATCTTAAAGAACAGGGCTGTGTTCTGGGTGTTATTCATTAACTTAATCAAGTGGTCAATATCCTGTGCTTAAAGTCCCAGGGGTCTTCTTAGTCTCTGGCAAGAATGTGTACATTGTTCAGATAAACGAATCATGCATTCGGCTCCCATACGCTACAGCCATCTAGAAGGGACAGTGGGTCTGAGAAACACACTCGGGCCGGCCAGAATGGGGCTACTAATAATAGATGAGCCCTTACCCGGCAAACCCTCTCCAGAACTCCCGAGAGCAAAGATATCGGGAAATGCGTACAGGTGTAGCCTCAACCACACCTAATACATCGCATCCAGTCCAAGCAGAGCTGGATGAGTCAGGGAGAGCCACAAAGGGCAATGCGTTGTATAAACAATGCGAAAGGTAGACTTGAGTTTTACCGAAGTTCTCCCAAAGGAGCTCCACCACCTCTGGGTGAAGTCTCCATTCCCCGGGCCTCAGCCCCTGCCTCAACAGGATATCTGCTCTGATATACGAGAACATCAGTGTGTTGTCCGGAAGGACAGGCACATGGTGACCTCTCGGGTCAAACAGGAAGTATTGAGATTCTCGGAATACCACCATCACTTCTAGCCAATTATGTGCAAAAAGGAAGATGGTCCTGCCAAAGACCCTTCGCCGAGTGACCACTCATGATCACCCCCCATTTGTGAGGGAAGCATCCGTCGATAGCATTATGCGTCGACAAGAAGCCCCCAACACTGGGCCTGGGCGAGGAACCAAGGTTCTTCCACATGACCGAGGCACGTAGGCATAGCCGCGTGACCTTGATCATGCGAAAACGGATTTCCCCTTGGAGAAAATCCCTTGGTCCTGAGCCACCACTGTAGGGGTCTCATGTACAGAAGGCCAAAAGTAATTACATTGGATGCAGCTGCCATAAGACCCAACAGTCTGAAACTGTTTCACAGTGAGTGACTGGCCTAGTTTTACCCCATTTACGGCGAATTGTTATAGCACACCTGGAAAAGTGGTCCTCTGAGCTGGGAGGAGCACACTCTTCTTGGCGTTGAGTCGCAACCCCAACATCTTTAAATGAGACAGGACGACATCTCGATGCCGAACTGCCATCTGCTCAGATTGAGCTAGGATCAACCAATCGTCGATATAGTATAATACGTGAATGCCCTGGAGTCTCAGAGGAGCCAGAGCTGCATCCACGCATATTGTAAAGTGCGGGGTGATAAACATAGGCCGAATGGAAGAACCCAATACTGGTATGCTTTGCCCCTGAAAGCAAACCTCAGGAACCTCCTGTGATGAGGATGGATAGATAAGTAAGCATCCTTCAAGTCTATTTTGACAAACCGGTCCTCGGACTCGGACCAGAATCTGTGACAAAATCATATTAGCGTAAGCATACTTTGAACTTGAGATTCTGAAACCTGCTGTTTAATTGAGGCAGATCTAGAAGAGGACGCAACTCTTCATCCTCTTTCGGAACAATGAAGTAACGGCTGAAAAACCCTGACTGTCTGCTGGGAGGAGGAACCCCTTCTATAGCTCCTTTTGCAGAAGTGTCAATACTTCCTGCTCCATAACCAGAGCCTGCTCGGGGTCCATCACTGTGGGGAGGACCCCTAGAAATCTGGGCGGACGAGAACCGAACTGAATTCTGAAACCCTTCTCCGTAAGTGTGCAGGACCCATTGAGAAATATGTGGCAGTAGTTTCCACGCTGCCAGAAATTCTACTAAGGGCACCAGTCTTTGGAGACTGGCCTCTGGATTTGGTTGAACAGTCACTTCGGTGCCCTGAAGCGGCGAACCGGCAGGGAACAACCGAACTGGCAGCGCTGTGACCCTCCTCAAAGAGTTGCACCCCAGAGATTGCCGAGGAGAAACGATTTCTCAAAACCGCCCCTACCCCGGATGAAGCTTCAGAAGCCTTATAGCCTCAGCGTCAGGACTTCTTGTCTAAGTTTTATTAGAGATAACGACAGTCCTCAGATCTTGCCTACCTCTAACTTTCTTAGTTCCAACGACCCTCCTCGAGCAGCGTTGCGACCCTCCTCAGAGAGTCGCACCCCAGAGGGCGCCGAGGAGAAACGATTTCTCAAAACCGTGGAGGGGACCACCCTCAGAAGCCTGCAGCCTCGGCGTCAGGGCTTCTTCTTCCAACCTTTTTTAGAGATAAAACAGTCCTCAGATCTTGCATATCTCTAACTGGCTAGATTGCGACCGCCACCCAGGTCCCTCTTGATTGTGGATGAGCCCGAATGCCGACGCACTGTTTTGCGGCACTTTATGCTGCGAGGAGCTTTAGTAGGCTGAGACTGCTCCCGCCCTGAGGACTGCGGACTTCTCGAAACCGCCACTCCCCGGTAAAGTTTATCTGTTGCGCGACGCAATTCTCGAATAGCGTCAGCGCTGACATCCTCACATTCATCCATGTCCTTATATATATATATATATATATATATATATACACTTTATCGACCAGCACTGCCTAATTATATTTATCTATTATTTATGATGGCTGGTGGGTAGCGTCGGGGTTATAATGACGCCGACTCAGGAGAGAGATAGCTTGCAATCGTCTCTTTAACCCGAGGCTTTGTCATACCATGATACTAAATACCCATAACATTACTATAGTAGAAGTTTGGGGATTTAAACACATAAATAGAAACCGGTTTATTCCACGATCTCGACACCTCAGTGTGGAGATAGGGAAAAAACGGCAATCTCCGACGAGGAGGATGAGATATAGAGTTTTCATTATATTCTCACTCTCATAATGTTTGGCTGGCCAGTAAATATTTAACTTAGCAACAGCACTAGATAAAACCTCCTTTTATAACCTCCTCTTTATTCAACAGAGTTATGAGCTGACTTATTTATTATAGAAACTCATAAACATCTGCCTTATTCATTATATATATATATATATATATTCTTTATTGTTTTGTTCTCTCTTTCTTAACAAAACACTAACGATACCAATTCCTCGGAACTGGAAAATCGCAACAGGAGTGCCTCATCGCGGTGAGGAGAAACGCAGTGCGTGCTTCTCCCTGAGATAAGGCACTGGATCTGGCAGGTGAAAGTCGAGATAGGGCGGTGCCCGTCTCAACCCCCGCTGTCAGATCCTTTTGCGAACCCCAGGATGCGAGTCACCGCCACGCCTCGGGGAACAAGAACCAAACCGTCCTCCTCGAAGAACGCCCGGCGGGAGCGGAGCGTCCTCACGCAATCGCAATGCTCACAGGCAGTCCCCTCGAGAACTGACTGTTGGCATGCTCCACTCCCAAACAAGCTGATGTCGGTGTCCCCACTCGTGATATAACGTGGGCAGGGAACAACACAACGCTTGCTTGCTCTTTTTTTGCCATAAATATATATTGCAACTTGACAGACAACAATAAATAAGACAAGACAGATTCACACAGATAGCGCTTAGCTGAAGAAACAGAATCACACACTGCGTTCAGGGGAGTTTTATAGTTTCCTGGTCTATGACGTCACCCGCCTATGATGTCTTGCTCTTTCATTGAACTGATTATAAACATGCTTCATGACGCAACACTTGGAAGTGTTCCCATTGCGTAAACGCAGTGGGAGTTCCCTTGATAGGGAACACTCTCTATTGTTATAGAAACTTCCTGAACAATTTCTCAGGAGTTAGTGCAAATACTTTAACATTTATTTAAAAATTAAAATAAAAAAATTGAGTTCCCTTTCGAGAACGTCCACTTCGTATTCCAATGTTCCCTCTAAACATATTTGAAAGTAAATACATCCGTGTAAGAATGTGATCTTGTGCAAACACTTCCTATTGTTATAGAAACTTCCTATGAGACTTGGGAAAACATATGCACAGGATGTCATAAGGGCATCAACAGTCATAATTGGAAAGAGTTTGACTGGAAAACAAAAATCAGGTTTTTTAGAACACCACAGGTGATATCAAAATTTGTGGATAATCCAGAAGCAGATAAATGTTGGAGGTAGTATGGGAAGGTAGGAGACCACACACACATACTTTGGGAATGTCCAAAATTAGTTACATTTTGGCAAGGGGTTAAGGATGAGATTATGAACATTTTGCAGACCTGCCTTTTACTCCCTTGTATTTTTTGCTTGAAGGAATACCCCAAGATTTTTGTAGTCAAAACCAGAGATACTGTATATTCTGCATTATGTGCTCGAAAAACCATTACAATTAATTGGATGAAGCAACACCGACCAAAAATGAGTCAATGGAGAGAAAAACTTCTCTTCATGTAAATATCTATTTACAAAATGAAACATATGACTGCCCAACTCCAACTGAAACTGGACATTTTCAAGGTGGACACCTTTAGTATTAGTATATTGAGGCATTGAGGGTGAACTGAATGGTGTGAAACTTTTACTTAAAGAAACTTCCTGAACAATTTCTTAGGCTTTAGTGCAAATATTTCCCGTAAAAATGTGATCTTGTGCAAACACTCTCATTTGTTTAAGAAACTTCCTTAACAATTTATGCAAATATTTCCTGTAAAAAAAAAAGTATCTTGTGCAAACGTCTCTGGTTATGAATGAATGAAACCTTTATTGCCCCGAGGGGAATTTGTTTTACACTCATGGGAGCCACAATAAACATAAACACAACAAACATAGAATAAAAAACGTACTCGGTTACTAACGTAACCTCGGTTCTCTCTAGGAGAGGGAACGAGTACTGCGTCGAAAGACGCTACGGGAAAGATATTTCTTTTTCGAGATTGAAGCCTAAAAATTAATCCTTAATTTTGTAAAATATTGTAAAACGCTTTTCTGTAGCATACAACCTTAGGCGGAGCAATATCGCTCACCCATTGGCTGCTCCGCCAGAAAAGCACAGCCTATGCGAGGCCAGTGACGCTGACCAATGAGGGCGCTTCGCGCCCTTCCGCGTCATCTCCCGCCGAAACGGGCGTGGTCTAGGCCTATAAATACAAGCATAGCTGTCTTCCACTCTGATTTTCGTCACTGAAGCGACGCAGCGTGGGCACACACGGCCTGAGACGCAGTACTCGTTCCCTCTCCTAGAGAGAACCGAGGTTACGTTAGTAACCGAGTGCGTGCTCTTGGACCGACACAGACACCCGAGGGCGCGCGCGCCCTGGCATACAAGCGCCTACACCAAGAATGTAGAGGGAGAGCGGCTAAAAATTAGCATCATCCCTTTATAGTAGTGCCTCTAAGGGCATAATAACATATATATGAAATATAGATATATATGAGGGGTAATAGCATGCTCATGGGACACATTGTCAGTGAGTGATTGAAGTGATTGAAGTGAACATTGAAGTGATCTGGGCCGCAGCGCGGGGCAGGAACACTAAACATAGTCTTATAGACCGAGAGCAGTTTAGCCTGTAACGCAGGAACCTCTAGGTTATAGAACCTTATAAATGTAGACGGGGAGGCCCAGCCTGCCGCCATACAGATATCTTGTAACGAGATTCCGCTATACCAAGCCCACGAAGAGGCCATGCCTCTCGTAGAATGTGCTCTAATGCCCAGGGGGCATTCCAAACCTCTAGATGCGTAGGCTAGCGCAATGGCGTCCACTACCCATCGAGATAGACTCTGTTTCGTCGCAGCTCGCCCTTTAGAGCGCCCACTTAACGAAACAAAGAGCTGCTCCGACTGTCGAAAAACAGCGGACCGGGACACATAAGCTCTTAATGCTCTGACCGGGCAAAGGGAGCTATTTCCGTCCTCAGAGGCCGGCAGAGCCGACAGGGAGATGACCTGAGCCCTGAACGGTGTGTTGAGGGACTTAGGTACGTACCCATGCTTCGGTTTCAACACGACTACAGAGTCGTTGGGCCCGAACTCCATACAAGAGGCTCTAACTGAGAGCGCTTCCAAATCCCCCACACGCTTCACTGAAGCGAGAGCCAAAAGAAACACCGTCTTGAAAGACAGGTGTTTCATGTCAACTGAGTGAATAGGCTCGAAAGGGGCCCCTTTCATAGCGTTCAACACCGTAGAAAGGTCCCAGACGGGGACTGAAGGAGGCCTTGGAGGATTTAACCACCTGGCTCCTCTAAGGAAACGGACCACCAGGTCGTTTCTGCCCAGTGAATGGCCAAGCGTTGGATTAACGAACGCTGATATGGCTGCCACATAGACTTTGAGCGTGGATGGGGTTCTTCCCTTATCTAATAGCTCTTGCAGGAAGGAGAGAATCTCCGCTTCCCCGCACTGAAGTGGTGACAGACCTTGATCTGAACACCAACCAGAGAACACCGACCATTTGGAAGCGTAGAGCCGTCTAGTAGACGGGGCCCTAGCCTGTTCGATCGTGTCTAACACTCCCTTTGGGAGGTTAGCGGGTACCCGTTTATGGCCCACACGTGTAGGGACCAGAGCTCCGGGCGAGGATGCAAAATCGAGCCCTTGGCCTGCGAGAGGAGGTCTCTCCTCACTGGAATTGGCCACGGGGCAGTACTCTTCAGTCGCATCAAAACTGGGAACCAGGGTTGATTCGTCCAGTATGGAGCAACAAGTAGCACTGAGCATCCGCTTTTCTGATACGCTCCAGCACTTGTGGTAGGAGTGAGACAGGAGGAAAAGCATAGAGCGGACGGCGGGGCCAGACACTGGCCAGCGCATTCGCGCTCTTCGAAAAGAATTCCGGGCAGTGAGCGTTTTCCTGGTTTGCAAACAGGTCTATTTCCGCTCTGCCGAACGTTTTCCACAGCAGACGCACCGTCTGAGTGTGTAGGGACCACTCTCCTGTAGGAACGTTGTTCCGTGAGAGTCTGTCTGGGCCTACGTTCAAGTGGCCTGGCACATGCATTGCTCTCAGCGAGCGCAGGTTGTGCTGGGCCCATACCAGTATGCGTTCCGCCAACCTGAATAGGTTCCGGGATCTCACGCCACCCTGGCGGTTTATGTAGGCTACTACCGACATGTTGTCCGAACAGACTAGGACGTGGTGCCCTTTTATCCGGGGACAAAAGCGCCTCAGCGCAAAGTCCACCGCCATCATTTCCAGGCAGTTTATGTGCGGTAGTTCGGCTCGTTCTGCCCACTGGCCAAAGAACGGTCTGCCGTCGAGCAGTGCTCCCCAGCCTGAGGTGGACGCGTCCGTGGACACCACCTTCAGGCTCGAGGAAGTCCCCAGGTTTACACCTGACCGGTACCAGTCTGACGCTCTCCATGGTGTCAGGGCTGAAATGCATTCCTGATTGACCTTGAGGCGATAGCGACCGTGAACCCATGCTCGGCGCGGTACGCGCGCTTTCAGCCAGAACTGCAGTGGGCGCATGCGCAGCAGGCCCAACTGTAGTACTGTTGAGGCTGAGGCCATGAGGCCTATCATTTTCTGAAATCTCTTGAGCGGCACTATATGACCGCTGCGGAAGGATTTCGCCATCTGCAGGGTGTTTCGCCTGCGCTGTGATGACAGCCGTGCTGTCATAGACAGCGAGTTCAGATCCAGTCCTAAAAAGGAGATCCTTTGACTGGGAAACAGTGAACTTTTCTCCCAATTGACTCTCAGACCTAAGCACTCGAGGTGATCGAGTATTAGTGTCTTGTGGTGAGCGAGTTCTGAAGGCGATTGGGCCAGAATCAGCCAATCGTCTAAATAGTTCAGAATTCGAACGCCCTGGAGTCTCAGGGGTGCCAGCGCCGCGTCCATGCACACTGTAAATGTACGAGGTGCTAGGGACAGGCCGAATGGCAGGACTGTGTACTGATATGCCCGGCCCTCGAAGGCGAATCTCAAAAACCGCCTGTGACGTGACGCAATTTGTATGTGAAAATACGCGTCTTTCAGATCTATTGCCATAAACCATTTTGTCTCCTCGGCGAATCTGCGCGAGGATTTAAAATGGGTCTGAGACCCCTGTCTTTCTTCGGTACCAGGAAATATCTGCTGTACAGACCCCCTTCGCTCTGAGCTTGAGATAAAGGCTCTATGGCCCCTTTGCTCAATAGCTTCGCTATTTCGGCTCGAAGTAGATGTGCTACTTCTGTTTTCACCGTGGTTTCGACTTTCTCCGTGTAACGGGGAGGGCGTCGATGAAACTGTAGCGAATAGCCTCTCTTTATAGTCTCTAGCACCCATTCTGAGACCCCGGGAAGTCTTTCCCATGCATCTGCACGCGTGACTAGGGGTTGAATGTAATCTGGGCCCTGGTCGCGAAATGGCGGCGACACGAGAGCAACCGTGTGCTGTAACATGGCGTCTGAGGCGGGGGGCATGTTTAACACAGTATGCATCCCGCGCGCGCTCTGCTCTCTGAGTTGAGAGAGAGCGCGCGGGGCGAGTCCCGTAGGGCTCGTTATATTTGCGAATAAATGTGGGCGCGTGGTGGCGGGCACATTTATAACACCGGGAATACTGTGTTTGTGAACTGACTGACCGTTCGTTAGTTTCGTTTTTACAGAAACCACGGAACGTGCAGTGTGTAGTGGTTGTGGGCACTGGGCAGTGGGCACGCTCACTACATGTAAAGCACAATCGACATGAGTCGATTTTATGTGTGCAAACCCTGTGTTGAACGGGGCTGTGCTTGTGTGAATGAATGGGCACTGGGTGCCCATCTAAATCTTTTTTAGATTTATCTGGGTCGCCGTAAAAACGGCGTTTGTGTGCAGGCAAACGGGCTTTACGGCCGGTTTGTTGGCTGCTGAATACACTGGTACAAACACGGAACTTAGGGCTGTACAAGCGGGAATCTTGGGTGGAAGTCCGGCCGCAGCGGGACCCGAACACCGTCTTTTTCCTAGCAGGGCTAGGATGGCGCCGAGGCCTCGGGCTTGAGTGTAATCTTGGGCCGAGGACCACGCGGTGGCGGGCGGCGTCCGGCGGAGCGAGACCGTGGTCTCTCTCGGGCCTGTTGCTGCTGGGCCGGTGCGGCGGGCGCGGGGCGCTGCTGAGTTCGGGCAGGCGGCTGTTTAGGGCGGCCTGTTGCGGAACTGGAGCGCTTTGGCAGGAAATGTCTCATGGCCTGCGAAGTCTTCTGTACCTCGGCGAATCGGTCCGCGAAATCCTTCACGGATGATCCGAAGAGGCCAGTCGGTGAAACGGGAGCGTCGAGAAACGCAGAGCGCTCCGACTCCGCCATTTCAGAGAGAGTCAGCCACAAATGTCTCTCGGAAACCGTAGCTGAGGCCATAATCCTGCCGATGGCGTGTGCGGCGGACTTTGTAGCACGAAGAGCTAGGTCCGTGGCGCTACGTAAGTCCGGAACACTGATCGCGCCCGGGCCTTCCTCGTCTAGCTTGCGGAGGAGGTTGGCCTGGTGGATTTGAAGCACCGCCATGGTGTGCAGCGCCGATGCAGCTTGTCCAGCGGCGGAGTACACGCGGCCGTTCAAAGCTGATGACGTGCGGCAAGCTTTGGATGGTAGGACCCCCTTAGCCCGCCGTCCAGCAGAGGGTGGGCAAAGGTGAGTCGCTACAGCCTCCTCGACCGGAGGGAGAGCATGGTAGCCTCTGTCTCGAGCACCGTCCACGACGGAGAATGCTGGCGAGGCAGAGGTACGTACTCTGGCTGAAAATGGCGACTTCCACGATTTCGCCACCTCTTCGTGAAGCTCAGGAAGGAACGGGGCGTGTCTGGAGGGGGGCGCAGCGTGGTCTCCAGAGAGGAAGCAGCCATCCAGCCGGTTGAAAGCAGGCTGTTCGGGCGTCGACCAATCGAGGCCGAGGCTCGACACGGCCTGTGTGAGCAGACGCATCAGTTCTGCCTCGATGCTGATCTTCCCTCCTCGGCGTTCCGGAACAGCGGGGGAGGGGAGGTCCACGGAGCTCGCCCATCCCTCGCTCCCCGAAGCGAGAAGCGAACAGCAATCGTCATCTCCCTCAGATGCGGCTTGCTGGTCGTCTTCCATGACGGACAAGGCGGCGGGCTGCGGCTGTTGTCCGTCGGTAAGCGACTCAAACGAAGCGGTGAGAGGAGCTAGCGGCGGCGGCGAGCTCCTCGTGGAGGGAGGTTCCGGGACCCGCTGAGCGCGGCGCTTTTTACGGCGCGGCGCTACAGGGGGTGGGTGAGCAGCTTCTGCGAATGATGCAAGGCGAGTCCGCAGAGTCGCGATGGGCATCATGTCACAGTGATGGCAGCCGCCATCACCGAGAGCGATAGCTGCATGTTCCTCGCCCAAGCAAGAAACACACAACTCGTGGTGGTCCCCGTCGATGAGCGCGGCTCTGCAGGAGCCGCAGGAATCACGAGGCATCTTTAAAAAGACACTCGTTGCTCTTCTCTGTGAGAAAAAATGTGTGACGCGGTAGGCGAACACACACACAAAACACACACAAAGTGAAAGGATATTCCACGCCAGAGAAGCGCAGCAGGGAACAGCGGCTGAAGGCGGCGAAGACGGCGGCTTCAGATAAAGGGCTCGTCCTGCTGAGGTGCTTGTTCCAAACGGCTGTGGCGGCTCGAATCCGATCCAACGATGCGTGCAGCTTCGTGAATTTTAGAAAATCAGAGTGGAAGACAGCTATGCTTGTATTTATAGGCCTAGACCACGCCCGTTTCGGCGGGAGATGACGCGGAAGGGCGCGAAGCGCCCTCATTGGTCAGCGTCACTGGCCTCGCATAGGCTGTGCTTTTCTGGCGGAGCAGCCAATGGGTGAGCGATATTGCTCCGCCTAAGGTTGTATGCTACAGAAAAGTGTTTTACAATATTTTACAAAATTAAGGATTAAATTTTAGGCTTCAATCTCGAAAAAGAAATATCTTTCCCGTAGCGTCTTTCGACGCAGTACGAGAGAACTCTACGTAAGAGAACAACAATAACACAGCAAATCGTGACATAGAATTATCAATTCAACAATTTAAGGAATCAATAAATAGCTATATATTCAATAATACGCATCTAAAATGTTCAACAGCTTAAAAGAATCAATAAATAGATATATATTCAATAATACACTTTTCAAATATATCTATGTACCCATAGATGATCCATTTAATAATTGAGCCGCAGAGCAGCGCCACTTCCAGAATGTCAAAGTGAATTTTCTTAGTATGTAACCTTAGTTCCCTGAGAGGGAACGAAACGCTGCGTTTACGCAATGGGAATACTTCCAAGTGTTGCGTCATGAAGCACGTGTATAATCAGTCCAATGAAAGAGCGAGACGTCATAGGCGGGTGACGTCATAGACCAGGAAACTATAAAACTCCCCTGAACGCAGTGCGTGACAGCTTCTGATAAGCCTGAAGCAAGTCGATCAGGGCATGCAGGACATGCTACGCAGCGTTTCGTTCCCTCTCAGGGAACTAAGGTTACATTCGTAACCAGAGACGTTCCCTATCAAGGGAACTCCCGCTGCGTTTACGCAATGGGAACCCCATACCCACTACGCCATAATGACAAGTGCCCGTTATGTGTGAAGTCTTTGCGCACACTAGAAGCAAGCAACCTAGCCCCAGGAGTGGAGAGGTCTAAGTCATAAAATTTGACAAATGTATGCGGTGAAGACCAGCCTGCTGCATCACAAACGTCGTGAAGGGAAACTCCCGAAATTAGAGCCATAGAGGCAGCCATACTCCTCGTAGAATGGGCCCGGACAGCCAAAGGTGAAGGCTGTTCGGCCGCTTCATAAGCAAGTGAGATAGCCTCAACTACTCACTTGCTAATTATCTGTTTAGATGCAGGGCAACCTAACTAGGTAACCCAAAGCAAACAAATAATTGCACTTATATATGCCACAGGGCAGCTCTGTGGACATAAGCATCCAAAGCCCAGACAGGGCATAACAGATTAAGTTTTTCCTGATCTGGGGTATTAGGTGGAGGACAGAAGGCCTGCAGCACAAATGACCCACAAATTTAGTAGGGACATGGAAATACAACCCGGCCTGGGGTGAAGAAAGACTATCACCATACCAGGTGCAAATCCAAGTACGTGCAGGCCTCAGCCTCATGTACCACGGAGAAAACGAAATAAAGGATCTCTCCTCAGAGATAACCCAAAAAAAAGATACATTCAATGCAGAAATCAAGTACTGTACCATCAGGGCAGATAACAAGATTCAGAAGGTGTTCTCCGCACCAGGCAGAGAACAGATTCTATTTCAATGCATATTCAGTATTCTCGTGGAGGGAGCTCTAGACTGGAGTATGGTCTCCACGACCTTGGTCGAGAGACCTGAATCTATGAGATAGGCCTCCTCAGAGGCCGAGCCCACAGTATCCATAACTCCGGAAGAGGGTGAAATATTGTGTCCCTGATTGGGACGCTAAGTCCCTCCTGATCGGAATCTCCAAGGGAGAGCCATCTAGAAGGGACAGTGGGTCTGAGAAACACACTCGGGCCGGCCAGAATGGGGCTACTAATAATAGATGAGCCCTTACCCGGCAAACCCTCTCCAGAACTCCTGAGAGCAAAGATATCGGGAAATGCATACAGGTGTAGCCTCAACCACATCTAATACATTGCATCCAGTCCAAGCAGAGCTGGATGAGTCAGGAAGAGCCACAAAGGGCAATGCGTTGTATAAACAATGCGAAAGGTAGACTTGAGTTTTACCGAAGTTCTCCCAAAGGAGCTCCACCACCTTTGGGTGAAGTCTCCATTCCCCGGGCTTCAGCCCCTGCCTCAACAGGATATCTGCTCTGATATACGAGAACATCAGTGTGTTGTCCGGAAGGACAGGCACATGGTGACCTCTCGGGTCAAACAGGAAGTATTGAGATTCTCGGAATACCACCATCACTTCTAGCCAATTATGTGCAAAAAGGAAGATGGTCCTGCCAAAGACCCTTCGCCGAGTGACCACTCATGATCACCCCCCATTTGTGAGGGAAGCATCCGTCGATAGCATTATGCGTCGACAAGAAGCCCCCAACACTGGGCCTGGGCGAGGAACCAAGGTTCTTTCACATGACTGAGGCACATAGGCATAGCCGCGTGACCTTGATCATGCGAAAACGGATTTCCCCTTGGAGAAAACCCCTTGGTCCTGAGCCACCACTGTAGGGGTCTCATGTACAGAAGGCCAAAAGTAATTACGTTGGATGCAGCTGCCATAAGACCCAACAGTCTGAAACTGTTTCACAGTGAGTGACTGGCCTAGTTTTACCCCATTTACGGCGAATTGTTATAGCACACCTGGAAAAGAGGTCCTCTGAGCTGGGAGGAGCACACTCTTCTTGGCGTTAAGTCGCAACCCCAACATCTTTAAATGAGACAGGACGACATCTCGATGCCGAACTGCCATCTGCTCAGATTGAGCTAGGATCAACCAATCGTCAATATAGTATAATACGTGAATGCCCTGGAGTCTCAGAGGAGCCAGAGCTGCATCCACGCATATTGTAAAGTGCGGGGTGATAAACATAGGCCGAATGGAAGAACCCGATACTGGTATGCTTCGCCCCTGAAAGCAAACCTCAGGAACCTCCTGTGATGAGGATGGATAGATAAGTAAGCATCCTTCAAGTCTATTGTGACAAACCGGTCCTCGGACTCGGACCGGAATCTGTGACACAATCATATTAGGGTAAGCATACTTTGAACTTGAGATTCTGAAACCTGCTGTTTATTTGACACAGATCTAGAATAGGACGCAACCCTTCATCCTCTTTCGGAACAATGAAGTAACGGCTGAAAAACCCTGACTGTCTGCTGGGAGGAGGAACCCCTTCTATAGCTCCTTTTGCAGAAGTGTCAATACTTCCTGCTCCATAACCAGAGCCTGCTCGGGGTCCACCACTGTGGGGAGGACACCTAGAAATCTGGGCGGACGAGAACCGAACTGAATTCTGAAACCCTTCTATAGTGTGCAGGACCCATTGAGAAATATGTGGCAGTAGTTTCCACGCTGCCAGAAATTCTACTAAGGGCACCAGTCTTTGGAGACTGGCCTCTGGATTTGGTTCTGGATCTGGATTTGCCCTCCTCAAAGAGTTGCACCCCAGAGATCGCCGAGGAGAAACGATTTCTCAAAACCGTCCCTGCCCCGGATGAACCTTCAGAAGCCTGATAGCCTCAGCGTCAGGACTTCTTGTCTAAGTTTTATTAGAGATAACGACAGTCCTCAGATCTTGCCTACCTCTAACTATCTTAGTTCCAACGACCCTCCTCGGGCAGCCTTGCGACCCTCCTCAGAGAGTCGCACCCCAGAGGGCGCTGAGGAGAAACGATTTCTCAAAACCGTGGAGGGGACCACCCTCAGAAGCCTGTAGCCTCGGCGTCAGGGCTTCTTCTTCCAACCTTTTTTAGAGATAAAACAGTCCTCAGATCTTGCATATCTCTAACTGGCTAGATTGCGACCGCCACCCAGGTCCTTCTTGATTGTGGATGAGCCCAAATGCCGACGCACTGTTTTGCGGCACTTTATGCTGCGAGGAGCTTTAGTAGGCTGAGACTGCTCCCGCCCTGAGGACTGCGGACTTCTCGAAACCGCCCCTCCCCGGTAAAGTTTATCTGTTGCGCGACGCAATTCTCGAATAGCGTCAGCGCTGACATCCTCACATTCATCCATGTCCTTATATATATATATATAGGGAGAGAGATAGCTTGCAATCGTCTCTTTAACCCGAGGCTCTGTCATACCATGATACTAAATACCCATAACATTACTATAGTAGAAGTTTGGGGATTTAAACACATAAATAGAAACCGGTTTATTCCACGATCTCGACACCTCAGTTTGGAGATAGGGAAAAAACGGCAATCTCCGACGAGGAGGATGAGATATAGAGTTTTCATTATATTCTCACTCTCATAATGTTTGGCTGGCCAGTAAATATTTAACTTAGCAACAGCACTAGATTAAACCTCCTTTTATAAGCTCCTCTTTATTCAACAGAGGTATGAGCTGACTTATTTATTATAGAAACTCATAAACATCTGCCTCATTCATTATATATATATATATATATATATATTCTTTATTGTTTTTTTCTCTCTTTCTTAACAAAACACTAACGATACCAATTCTTTGGAACTGGAAAATCGCAACAGGAGTGCCTCATCGCGGTGAGGAGAAACGCAGTGCGTGCTTCTCCCTGAGATAAGGCACTGGATCTGGCAGGTGAAAGCCGAGATAGGGCGGTGCCCGTCTCAACCCCCGCTGTCAGATCCTTTTGCGAACCCCAGGATGCGATTTACCGCCGCACCTCGGGGAGCAAGAACCGAACCGTCCTCCTCGAAGAACGCCCGGCGGGAGCGGAGCGTCCTCACGCAATCGCAATGCTCACAGGCAGTCCCCTCGAGAACTGACTGTTGGCATGCTCCACTCCCAAACAAGCTGATGTGGGTGTCCCCGCTCGTGATATAACGTGGGCAGGGAACAACACAGCGCTTGCTTGCTCTTTTTTTGCCATAAATATATATTGCAACTTGACAGACAACAATAAATAAGACAAGACAGATTCACACAGATAGCGCTTAGCTGAAGAAACAGAATCACGCACTGCGTTCAGGGGAGTTTTATAGTTTCCTGGTCTATGACGTCACCCGCCTATGACGTCTCGCTCTTTCATTGGACCGATTATACACATGCTTCATGACGCAACACTTGGAAGTGTTCCCATTGCGTAAACGCAGTGGGAGTTCCCTTGATAGGGAACACTCTCTATTGTTATAGAAACTTCCTGAACAATTTCTCAGGAGTTAGTGCAAATACTTTAAAATTTATTTAAAAATTAAAATAAAAAAATTGAGTTCCCTTTCGAGAACGTCCACTTCGTATTGCGTAGCTATACACAGTGGGAAACCTCCTCTCTCGAGAATACTGAAGCCATTATTTTAAAACGCAGTGCAGCTGCACAGCGAGCACAGAGCAGAGCGTATACTGCAATTCTGAGTCTCTTAGGCTAACCACCGGGGTTCCTCAGGGCTCAATATTAGGACCCCTCTTATTTAGCCTTTATGCCAATGACTTGCCTAATGTTTGCTCTGAAGTAGAATGTTTAATGTATGCGGATGACACTGTTCTATTTGTTCATGGTCGCTCTAAAGACATTGTTGCAGATAAACTCACTAAAGCAATGATTCGTGTTACATCCTGGCTGCAGGAGAACTGCCTGCAGCTAAATATTTCGAAAACTGTAGGTATGTTAACCGTGTGCTCTCAATGTGCGTTATGTTTTTGTTTTTATTATTGATTGATATTTATGTATGAAATGAATGAAATGGCACGTGATAAATAATGGGGGTGTGTACATTTGTGATTGATTGTTTAATTAATAAAATCACCTTGAGTGAGCACAGCTGTAGCTGTGTGTGTGTTGCAAGTCAGATACGTTGTTGCGTTTACTCTGTGAACAGGTTATGGGCCCAGAACGTCAGAAAGTCAAGCGCTTGTTTTAGTAGAACCATGAGTAGGCCTAACCCCAGAAAAACGGAACATAGCGGTCGCTGGTCTGTTTGACGGGGATGAAAAGAATTATGAACTTTGGGAGGTTAAGTTTTTGGGCCACCTTCGGTTGCAAGGCCTGAAAGAGATAATTACTACGGAATCCGCGGGTGTGGAGACACCGGAAGAACACAGAGGCAAATGCCGAGGCATATGCGGAATTAATCCAGTTCTTGGACGATAAAAGTTTGTCGCTTGTAATGCGAGAAGCAGCCGACGATGGGTGCGCAGCTCTACAGATTTAGAGAGACTACTACGCAGGTAAAGGAAAGCCACGAGTAATAAACCTGTATACTGAGTGTAATGACAGGTAGTAACCTAGAGGTGTCGTTGTTGTAGTCGGAGTGAGCGGATAAAGATATATAGACCGGGGGGATTGTCCGGATGTTGTTGTTGTTCATGCTGTGAAGCTAATAAACCGAACACAGAGAGAACTCACGAGTCGTTGTCTTTAAAGTATTAATAGATGCCTGTAAAGGACATATACAGACATTACATGGTGTCAGAATAGCCTGTGTGTCGGTAACGTTACAGAAGACATGGCGAAGTTTAGCCCACCGAGCGAGTTTAAGTTTGAGAGCCCAACCGAATGGCCAGAGTGGAAACAGAGATTTCGCCGCTATCGGTTAGCCACAAAGTTAAACAAAGATGATGGCGAGATTCAAGTAAGTTCGCTGATCTACGCGATGGGCAGTGAAGCTGAAAAGATATTCAGTTCATTTGAGTTTACAGCGGAAGATGAAAAGAAGGACTTTGAAGTTGTCATGAAAAAATTTGACGACTACTTTATTCCACGACGCAACATTATACACGAGCGCGCATGTTTCTACCAACGGAATCAGCAATCAGGGGAAACGGCGGAAATGTACATCAGGACATTATATGAATTAGCAGAGCACTGTCAATTCGGGGCTACAAGAGATGAACACATAAGGGATCGTCTTGTGGTAGGAATAGCGGACAAGGAACTTTCCCGTCAGTTCCAGCTCAAAGCAGACCTGACGTTGACGCAAGTGATTGAAAGTGTGCGTCAGACAGAGGCGATAACGCGGCAGGTCAACCTTCAAACCAATCGACCGGAAGCTCAGCTGGCCAACGTTAATGCTGTCAAAGGAAAGGTTGGACAGTATAGGAAAAAGAGTCAGCGACGAGAGAACAACAGCCATGGACCCAACACGAAGGAGGAGTGTGGGAGGTGCGGTAAGCCACAACATTCTGATGAAAGACATTGTCCTGCATTAAAAAGCAAGTGTAATAAGTGTCACAAAGGAGGACATTGGGAACGTAAATGTCATTCTAAAGCAGTGAGAGAAGTCACAAGCGAACAGCCTGGACAGACATACTTCCTTGGAGCAGTTGACAGGGAGGGTAATGTGGATACATGGACTGTAGGCTTACCGGTAAACAATGTGGTAGTAACCTTTAAAATCGATACAGGAGCTGACGCTACCATTATTGATAAAGAGACATTTAAAAAGATGACTCCTAAAATGAAACTAGAGCCTCCAGACACACGTTTTGTTAGCCCAGGGGGCGATCTCAGCTGCATAGGCATGTTCCAGGGTACCACCAGCTATAAGGAGAGAAAGTACTCCCTTAAGGTGTATGTAACAGATGGGAAAAGCTGTTTACTGGGCCGCGAGGAGGCAGTGGAAATGGGGCTAGTGAAAAGGATGGATGAGGTCAGTGGTGTGTTTGGATCAAGCGGATTATTGAAAACTGAGCCAGTCAGAATAGCCCTGCGCGACGATGCCCAGCCATATGCAGTGCCAACAGCCAGGCGCATACCCCTGCCACTGGTACCGCTGGTAAAAAAAGAACTGCAGCGCATGGAGGATGAGGGCATTATTGAAAAAGTAACACAGCCGACAGAATGGTGCGCTGCTATGGTCCCGGTGCTCAAACCCAATAAGAAAGAGGTCCGTCTCTGTGCAGACCTCAGGAAACTGAACAGAGCTGTGAAACGGGAGAAGTATGTCCTGCCCACAGTGGAGGAAATAATGCCAAAGCTCGCCGGTTCAAAAGTGTTCACGTCACTGGACGCAGCAAGTGGATTTTATCAGATCCCTCTGCACGAGGAGAGCAGGATGCTCACCACTTTTATCACTCCATTTGGGAGATATGCTTTCCGCCGTCTTCCTTTCGGAATTACAAGTGCTCCCGAAATTTTCCAGAGGAAAATGTCGGAAACTCTGGCTGGCCTAGAAGGGACAGAGATCTTTATGGATGATATTTTGATTCACGCAGAGACAGAGGAGCAACACGACCGACGACTGGCTGAGGTGATGAAGGTCATTAAGAAAGCAGGGCTCAAGTTGAACCAGGCAAAGTGCAAGTTCAAACAGAGACAGGTTCGCTTCTTGGGTCATCTAATCGATGAGGCAGGTGTCAGGGCCGACCCAACTAAAGTCGCAGGAATAGGGAACTTTCCACAGCCACAAAACGCAACAGAACTCAAAAGATTCTTAGGGATGGTTAATTATTTAGCCAAGTTTATTCCAGAATTATCCACAGTGGCCCACCCACTGTACGAACTACTGAAAGGAGACAAGGAGTGGATGTGGGGACCTGCTCAGTGCGAGGCGTTCAGGAACCTAAAGACTGCACTAGCCACAGCTCCGGTACTTACCTTCTACGATGCCAACAAGCCCACCATAGTGTCAGCAGACGCCAGCAGCTATGGGCTGGGCGGTGTTCTTCTCCAGCAGCACGGAGATAACTGGAAGCCCGTGGCCTACTGCTCAAGGCGATTAAGTGACGCGGAGAAAAGGTACGCGCAAATCGAGAAGGAGTGCCTGGCAAGTGTGTGGTCCTGTGAACGGTTTGATAAATACCTGTATGGACTGGATGGCTTTAGATTGGTTACTGATCACAAACCATTGGTACCTCTCATGAACAGTAAAGACTTAGACTGTGTCCCAATCAGGTGCCAGAGGCTATTAATGAGACTCATGCGCTTCAATGCCACAGCTGAGCATGCACCAGGCAAAACATTAGCAGTGGCGGATGCGCTTTCTAGGAGCCCAGAGCAATGTTGTGGGGATGGGGTCTGTCATGAGGAAGTGGCAGCACACATCGAGGCTGTCATGAGTCAGGTCCCAGCCACACCCCACCGGATGGCAGAGCTAAGACAGCACACTGGAAATGATAGACAGCTCCAGACGGTCATGGGCTTCATCAAGAATGGGTGGCCTGATTATGCTGGAAGGGTGCCTGAGGTAGTCAAGGACTTCTACCAAGTGAGAGGAGAACTGTCTGAGATGGATGGTTTGGTCATTAGAGGTAACCGCATCGTCATTCCCACAGAAATGAGGAAGGTCATCTTAGAGAGAATCCATGACGGACACCAAGGCCTGGTAAAGAGCAGAGAAAGAGCTTACCAATCCGTATGGTGGCCTGGAATGTCTGATGAAATTGTAAAAACAGTACAGCAGTGTGCATTTTGCAGAGAAAACAGAAACGCACAGAAGAAGGAGCCGTTAATACCCAGCGAGCTCCCCTCTAGGCCATGGCAGAAAGTGGCTATAGATCTGTGTGAGAGTAAGAAGCAAAACTACTTAGTAGTAGGGCTGACTTCTAATAGTCGAGGATTCGACGATTCGATTCGGGGAGGTCTGATTCGACTATGAACCTCATAGTCGAATACATGGGCGTCAGTTTGGTTTGAAATGTGCTGGGGACAGAGACGCATTCGCATTTTCAGAAGGGCTGGGTACAATTTTATTTATTTTTTCGCTTTCGCGCAGGTCATGTTTTGAAAGACGATGTCCTGTAGCTTACTAATGTAAATAAATAAAAATGTATTAAAAAATCTGCTTCACATTTTCAGCAGGGCTGCGGAGCGGCTGTGGGTTGACTCCACACGGTTCTCATGTGCGTTAAAAAGCTTTACGTGGTTTAATGTACCTAAACAACGATTACCAAATTTCCCTCTCATATTGCTCCTCATAACCACTGAAAATGGTAAAAAAAAATCGAACCCGGAGTCCAATTATTATGGACGTTATCTGATATTAAGCGTTTCTGCTTCACATTTTCAGCAGGGCTGCGGAGCGGCTGTGAGTTGACTCCACGCGGTTCTCATGTGCGTTAAAAAGCTTTACGTGGTTTAATGTAGCCTACCTAAACAACGATCACCAAATTTCTCTCTCATATTGCTCCTCATGTTTATGAAATGTTATGATATATGTGTGATATGTGTTTTTTAGCTCTTTTGTTTGAAATGGAAAAAATCTAGCTGCTATCTAAAAAAAAAAAGAAAAAAAAAAAAGGTTCGACTATCAGTCGACTATGGCAAAATCTAACGAATCAGATTCGACTATGAAAATCCTTAGTCGAAAACAGCCCTACTTAGTAGTATCAGATTATTACTCCAGATATCTGGAGGTTTTGAATCTGCCTACAACTACTACCAGCCAAGTTGTAGCAAAGCTGAAAGCTACATTTGCTCGTTTTGGCATTCCGGAAGTGATAGTGAGCGATAATGGGCCCCAGCTGTCTTCAGCAGAGATGAGGGAGTTTAGCAAGCAATATGGCTTTGTTCATGTTACTTCCAGCCCACACTACCCTCAAAGTAATGGGCAGGCAGAGAGGGCAGTTCAGGTAGCGAAATCTATACTGAGACAGGAGGACCCCCTCCTTGCCCTGATGGTGTACAGAGCCACACCCACTTCGTCGACAGGAGTCAGTCCAGCTGAACTGCTAATGGGCAGGAAAATCAGGACCACCTTGCCCACCCTGCAGGACAATCTGAAACCAAACTGGCCTAATGAGGATGTGATCAGACGGGCAGACGTTGCAGCCAAGCAAAGGCAAGCCTATTACTATAACCGCAGGAATGGAGTAAAGATCCTACCCCCACTGAGCCCGGGAGATCAGGTGCTAACAAAGTTGGATGGACAGAAACAGTGGACAATGCCTGCAGTTGTGCGCAGCTCCAGCTCTACTCCAAGGTCCTATGTCGTGGAGACGGCACGAGGGGAGTGTTACAGGAGGAACCGGCGTCACCTGCAGTTCATACCCAAAACGTTCACACCTGTCACGGAAAGCCCTGACCAGTTTGCTCCTGAGGTCAGGAACACTGTGAACACACACAGTATTGAGACACTAAACACTCCCACACCCACACAAGGGACTGTGACCATCACTCGCTTTGGCAGGGTGAGCAAAGCCCCAGACAAACTGGACTTGTGATTACGGACTTTGGGTTCGTAGGAAAAATTTCATCAAGGGAATGGTTGTATGGACTTTGAAAAAAAAAAAAAAAAAAAAAAAAGCCTAAAGGAGGGTGACGGTTGATTATGTGCTGATTTGTTGTTCAGAAAATGCACTGAGTTGTTTGTAGAACTAAGACGAGTAGGAAGGGTTATTTTTCATTAGCCACCATTGAGTGGGAAGTTAACAAGACCGTTGTGTTTTACAATAAGAAATATTGTTAAGATAGAGACATGTTATTGTTTATATTAACAGTTCATGTTAAGTAAGAAGGGCAACATCTTTGAGGGGGGAGATGTAATGACAGGTAGTAACCTAGAGGTGTCGTTGTTGTAGTCGGAGTGAGCGGATAAAGATATATAGACCGGGGGGATTGTCCGGATGTTGTTGTTGTTCATGCTGTGAAGCTAATAAACCGAACACAGAGAGAACTCACGAGTCGTTGTCTTTAAAGTATTAATAGATGCCTGTAAAGGACATATACAGACATTACACTGAGCTAACCTCGCTTCAAAAATCAAGCAGCGAGAGTGTGACTGAATATGTTATTCGTGCTGAAACTGCTATCACGGCTTTACGAAATGCTGGAGAGACTTTGAGTGACGGACTGCTGGTGGCTATGGTTCTAAAGGGGCTTCCTGAGACTTTTAAACAGTTTGCCATCTTAATAATTCATTCCATTTATATAGCGCCTTTCTGGACACTCAAAGCGCTTTACATGGAAGGGGGAATCTCCTCAACCACCACCAATGTGCAGCATCCACCTGGATGATGCGACGGCAGCCATATTGCGCCAGAACGCCCACCACACACCAGCTTACTGGTGGAGAGGAGACAGTGATGAAGCCAATTAGTATATATAGGAGGATGATTAGGAGGCCATGATGGACAGAGGCCACTGGGCAAATTTGGCCAGGATGCCGGGGTTACACCCCTTCTCTTTCGAAAGACATCCTGGGATTTTTAGTGACCACAGAGAGTCAGGACCTCGGTTTAACATCTCATCCGAAGGACGGCGCTCTTTGTCAGTATAGTGTCCCCGTCACTACACTGGGGCCTTAGGACCCACACAGACCACAGGGTGAGCGCCCCCTGCTGGCCTCACTAACACCTCTTCCAGGTCTCCCATCCAAGTACTAACCAGGGCTGGGTTTCCCAAAAGCATCGTAAGCCTAAGTTGATCGTAGAGACCATTGGTGGCAATTGTTCTACGATCAACTTAAGCTTACGATGCTTTTGGGAAACCCTGCCCAGGCTCAGCCCCGCTTAGCTTCAGTGGGAAACCAGTCTTGGGTTACAGGGTGATATGGCTGCTGGTTATATATATAACGCAATCGGATGACATGATAACGTTTGCTGAATTTAAAACAAAGCTTCGTAGCTACGAGGACATCGAAAAGATGCGTGCTCCAGCTGTAGAGGATAATGTAATGGCTGTGCAGACAAAACAGTGGCCTGCGAGACCCACCAGTGCTGGCTCAACTGAACGGGCTGCAGCGGATGTGGTGTGCTACAGATGCGGTCTGAAGGGACACATTGCCCGCACTTGCCGGCGCAAACTGTGGTGCAGCCACTGCAAGAGTAATACTCATCGCGACGTAACCTGCAGGAGGAGACGGCGCCAAGACGCAACATGGAAGGCCACCGAGGAAGCGACCGACGAGTATGTTTTCAGGGTGACCGATGGAGCGGCAGGATTCCAGCCAAACAACCAGGGTGTCGACGTGAGGGGCCTGATGGTCGACTGCGGGGCAACCTCGCATATCGTCACCGACATCTCCAAGTTCAAAAGGTTCGATGATGAGTTCCAGGCAGGGACTCATTACATGGAGCTATAGCTGACGGCACAAGGTGTAAGGGAGTAGCAGAGCGCAGAGGTGATGCTGAGGTATGCTTGGTGGACATTCGAGTGGAGCAAGCGTGACATTCAGGAAAGGTGAATATTTTCTGGTGCACAAAGACGGTACAAAATTTCCCATTCATTTACATGATAGACTATATTATTTGCATACAGTATCTGATGGATGTGATGACCAAGTGAATGGATGTTATGATTTAAAAACATGGCATGAGATACTGGGACACTGTAATTTTGATGATGTGCAAAGATTAGGTGTTGTTGATGGTATGAACATTGAAGGTTCATCAAACAAACCTATAACTTTTGAAGTGTGCACCCGTGGCAAGTTTACACAAACCAGAAACAGAAAGCCTGATGTAAGAGCTAAAAAGCCTCTAGAGCTAGTGCACACAGATTTGGCCGGGCCAATTAACCCAGAGTCCAGAGAGGGATATAAATATGTTTTGTCATTTACTGATGATTATACTAGTGCCATGTTTGTATATAGTCTTAAAAGTAAGAGTGACACACTACAAGCAACTGAGAGGTTTCTTGCCGATATGGCGCCATATGGTAAAATTCAGCGTCTTCGATCTGATAATGGCACCGAGTTTACTGCAAAGCAATACAAAACTCTGTTGGTTAAGAATGGTATTAGACACGAGACTTCTGCACCATATTCTCCCCACCAAAATGGTACAGCAGAACGAAATTGGCGTACACTTTTTGACATGGCACGGTGCATGCTGATAGAGAGTGAGTTACCTAAAAATGTATGGCCTTATGCAGTGCAGACCGCAGCCATAATCAGGAACAGGTGCTTTAACAAACGCACCAAACTTACACCAGTTCAGATGCTAACAGGGAGACGGCCCAATCTTGCTAGGATGCAAAAGTTTGGTTCAGAGTGTTTTGCTTATAAACAAGATAAAAGAAAGCTGGATCCAAGAAGTGAAAAGTTTGTTTTTATTGGTTATGATAAAAGCAGTCCAGCATACATTGTCTATTTCCCTGACAGCAGGAAAGTACAAAAGCACAGGCTAGTTAAGTTTCTTTCTAAGACCTGTGATGAGCAACAGACTCAGACTACCATTGTTGATGATGATGATGATGATGATGTTCTGAAACAGAAAGTCAATGGAACTAGGCAGGATGTAAATTCAAGTCTAGCAAAAGACCAGGTTCCAGTCAAAGAGGAGGAGCAGAGTAGTAGTCCTCAGACCCAATCAGTTGAAGCTATGCCTGAGCCTCCAAGATACCCTTCTAGAGTGAGGATGAAGCCAAACTATTTACATGACTATGTTTCTCAACAGGCATCTGATGAGGAAACTGATCAGGTGCAGATCAACATAGATTACTGTTACAGAGTGACATGTAATATACCTGTAACTTTCACAGAAGCTGTAACCTCGGACAGATCAAATGAGTGGGTCACTGCAATGGATGAGGAGATGCAATCACTTAGAGAAAACCACACATTTACCCTAAGTAGTTTGCCTGAGGGTAAGAAAGCAGTGGGGGGCAGATGGGTTTATGCAATTAAGAACAACATAGATGGATCTGAAAAGTGCAAAGCACGTTATGTAGCCAAAGGATACAGTCAGAAGAGAGGTGTTGATTATGAAGAGACTTTTTCCCCTACAGCTAACTTGACAAGTATCCGTGTGATAATACAAAAAGCAGTACAAGAAAACCTAATTTTGCACCACATGGATGTAAAAACTGCCTATCTGAACGCACCAAATAGATCACGAAATTTACATAGAACAACCAGAGGGTTATGAAGTAAAATCTGGCACAAATGAAAAATTGGTTTGTAGATTGGAAAGGTCATTGTATGGGTTAAAACAATCGGGCAGAAACTGGAACAAGGTGTCAGGAACCAATCAGACTCTACCTCCCTCACCACACAACGATCACTCTCTCCAGAATTCTAATTACTCACACCTGTTCACAGTTATCAACCTCATTCCACCAACACATAAAACACACTGCAATACCCCAGTTCTTTGTCAAGCCTCCAACAGGAACTGACCCAAATCCTTTGTCTCCGATTCCTTGAGAAACCTGTGACTTCTTAAACAGAAAGTATACTCACCTGTGATTTATTAATCTCTGACTTCTTGATCTGTGGTCTCCAGGAACATAGTTGGGATTCACGTGTTACCTGACATCCAGCGATCTCCAGTGTCTCATTGTATCATCTTGCCACCCGTTGAACCAACGCCAGAACCTGTAAGAGAAAAGACCAGTATTCATATCCCAGAACAGATTGTGATTCATTTATCTGGAGTGTCTGAACATACCTGTTGTGGATCCCTCATCCTGTGTTTCCTCACGTCTTCTCGCTCCTGATACTCACCATGATTTGTTGCAACATTAAATAAAGCTGTGTTATATTCACTTACCTCGATCTCTGTGTGCCCTGTATCCTGACACAAGGTACTACATGAGTACTTGACCAAAAACCACTTTGTGCAGAATCAAGCTGATTATTGTGTGTATACAAGGGAAACAGCTAATGAAAAAGTGATCATTGTAATATGGGTTGATGATTTGTTGATTGTGGCAAGTGATGAAAAAGTTCTTAGATGTGTGAAGAACATGCTTACTGAAAGATTCCAAATGAAAGACTTGGGCAAATTAAGGCATTTTTTAGGTGTTGATTTTAACCAGAGTGACAACTGTGTGAGAATGTCACAAGCAAAATATGTGACAAAAATATTGCAAAGGTTTAACATGCAGGATTGCAAACCTAGATTGACTCCTTGTGAACAAAAACTTGACTATAATAATGATGCCGAAAAGATGATTGATGTGAAAAAATATAGAGAGGCAGTGGGAAGCCTCATCTATTTGACCATCTGTACTAGAGCTGATATAAGTTTTATTGTAAGCAAACTGTCACAATATTTCACAGAACCAACTGTTGAGCAATGGTCCACAGTTAAACAGGTACTGAGGTATCTTAAAGGTACACTTGACAAAGAACTGTGTTACCGAAAATGTAATGAGGCACTGGGAATAAGAGCATACAGTGATGCAAACTGGGCAGCTAGTAATGACAGACGTAGTACGACAGGCTATTGTGTAAGTTTAACTGAATGCGGTGCTTTGATTTCATGGAAAACAAAGAAACAGCCAACTGTCGCCCTGTCCACCTGTGAGGCAGAGTATATAGCCCTAGCCACAACCATACAGGAGTGTCTCTATCTTAAACAACTGTTGGAAAATCTTGATACATGTCAATACTCGCAACCTGAAGTATATGAAGATAACCAAGGTACAATCGCCTTAGCAAAAAATCCTGTGAGCAGGCAAAGATGCAAACATGTTGACATCAAGTACCATTTTATTAGGTCTTCTGTAAATAATGGTGACATTGCATTAGTGTATTGTCCCACTAATGAGATGGTAGCAGATGTGTTGACAAAGCCTGCAACCAAGTGTAAGATGCTGAAGTTTGATGCATTTTATTTTTGGAAAATGATGCGTTCTATGTTGACAATGTGAGAGCAAGTGGGGGTGTTAACCGTGTGCTCTCAATGTGCATTATGTTTTTGTTTTTGTTTTTATTATTGATTGATATTTATGTATGAAATGAGTGAAATGGCACGTGATGAATAATGGGGGTGTGTACATTTGTGATTGATTGTTTAATTAATAAAATCACCTTGAGTGAGCACAGCTGTAGCTGTGTGTGTGTTGCAAGTCAGATACGTTGTTGCGTTTACTCTGTGAACAAGGTATGTTCTTCAGTAAAACCAATAGAGCTTCATTTAATCCTGACATAATATTTGCTGGAGAAAAATTACGAATCGTAAATCAATACAAATATCTTGGCTTAGTAATAGATTCACATCTCTCCTTTAAAGCCCATATTGAAAAATTATGTAAAAAAAAGGGACGCAATGGCCCACAATTGGCCCAGCCGCCCCCTTTATGCGTTCCCTCCAGTCTCGATGCTCCCACAGGTCATTGAGCGGATCAGGGAGAGCAAGTGCTCAGTCCTTCTCATAACCCCCCTCTGGAGATCCAAAACTGGGTTCCCCGACCTGGCAGAGCTGCAGCTCCCTCGCCCATACCGCTGAGGAGGGAGCTCCTCACACAGGCGAACGGGACAATCTGGCACCCCCGCCCAGATCTGTGGGCCCTGAAGAGCCCCTGCGGCAGAAAGACGCTTCTCTTCAGCGCTTCTCCCCTGTGGCCATCCGGCGATCTCAGAGAGCACATTTCAGCTGTGTTATTTAAAATTTCACTCCACGAGTGTGGCTCTGGCAGGGCACCCCTGCACGCTTTAGACGGGCACAGTGAGTATATCGCTTGCCTGGCCCACTCCCACATTGACGCTGCGCTTGCTGAGACGGACTGCTCTCACTGCAGAGCATGAATTTCACCCTGCTTGCTCACAAGCTCGCGTTCTTTCATGAAGACGGACCCACCCCTCCTGCTCTCCTGTCTCTTGCCTCCCAGGAACCTCGGAGGAAGAAATAGTAGAACCTGGGGGCTCAACAGTCGGGATTGAGCGATCTCACGCCGGCACAGGACCCGCGTGCTTTACTCTTCCCGCTACATTTCGTTTCACCGGTGCTCTTCTCCCATGAGGATCAGCGCCCCTCTTCAGCAGCAAGCTGCCGCTGACAACTCTATGTCACTGATAGCTCCAGATGCGGAGGATTGGAGAGGATCCCGGCTCCCTTTTTCCCAAAGAGTCAGCACAGGCTGGTGTGGACAGTAAACTTTTCCGCGTCCTTTGAAGGAATGGCGACCCTGAATGAATGGTGCCGCCAGCGTGCCTCCCACGAAAAACCGGCACCGTTCTTCCCAAAGCTGCACGATAAGCTCACCAAATTGTGGCGCACCCCCTACTCTGCTCGCTTCCAACTAGCCTCTCCCTATGGAGGATCCCTTTATCACTCTACAGATAAAGCGTTGTGGAAAATTCGCCTATCTACCCCGAAGTGATAAAATAAAGTAAAATTCTGTATGAAATTTATAGGCAGGACAAGTAGTTTGTTTAGGCTTGGTTTGTAGGGAATTACAAACATGCACACATACATTCAAACGAACATAACTATAGAATTAATTCTTGATGCGCACATGAGCGCCATCAGCGTTTCTCACAGGTTCGCGTTTAAAGTCTGCTTAGAGAGAACGGTGTCGTCTTAGCGGCCCCTAATTTAATAACAAATTATCCTTTCGACGGAAGTGAATCAATCAAAACTAACTTTAGCTGGAAAATAAAAAAATTCAAGAACCGCTATAAAGCCAAAACAATCTGTTACCTTAAATGATATGTTTATCTATGTAAAGCAGCTTTGAAACAATCTACATTGTTAAAAGTGCTATATAAATGAAGATGACTTGACTTGACTTCCACTCTTCCTGCTTGCTATTGTTAAAAGGTACCCATTTAGCCCCCTACAGTCGCCTTTATAACAACTTAGTTAAAGGACAAAAAATAACCAGAGGTTAAAAAAAAAGATAATGCCGCTCCAAATGCTAGCTTTTACCTCAGTATAATTTTTGTCTAGCCCCCTATAGTAAATGCAACTGCATAACAACTTAATTAAAGTCAAGCAGTTTAGTCACAAATCTAGAATCTCGCCAGATGTGACCCATGCTCCATAACACCCGTGATCTAGTATGTACTTAACCCTGGACGCAGCTTTGCGGTAACAATGGATACGACGTAATCTAGTAGAGTTAGCCTAATAATTTCAGAGTAAGTCAGAATAAATGCAAATGTAATAATTTATTGTTAGTCAGGTAAATCTATCATGCCAATTACATAATAAATACAAAGATAACCAATACAATAAGATAAGGAGATAGAGGAGATAATAAGAGATAAGGAGAAAAATATGCATACCATGACATTAGAAAAAATACATAATGCTGAGCGTCAGAGGACATTCAGCATTAAGGACTGATCTGACTACCAATTGCCCTGAGGCTCTTGAAACATTTCTTTAAATACTCAGTCCAAGACAGAACCCTCTTTCAAATGGAAACATTTGCTAACAATAGGAATTTGCATTCATCAATGTCCCAGACCTCTGGTGTTTACACCTTACTGAGGACAGAGGGCAATTTGCATTACCTGCCCACCACAGTAGGCAAAATATCTCTAAACTCTTAAAACCTTTATTAGCTTTTGGTTTACCTTTGTGGAGACGAGACCGTTGTACTAGTCGAATTTTTTTGGGTGAATTTCAGGTGATCTCAGCATGAGAGAGAAGAGATAGGGAAAGAGGGGATGATGAGGAAACCGTAAGGGTGAGGCGTCTTGGATGGTGTTGTTCTCCTATGCAAGAGAGTGTTCAAATGTTAATTTGAGTAGCCCAGACGGCTGGCATCTTCCAGTTCTTCCAGTCTTACAACATGATCTGTATGCTTTAAAGTCACATGCTAGATCTGAAAAGGTAAGTTGTAGATCCGATACGTTGATCAATATTTATACAGTCCGTTGTCTGATCTTTCACCTTTCCGCCAGTGTATAAATCATTGCAAAATGTTCATAAATTGGAGAAAGGCTTTTTTGTAAAAAAAAAATGTATGCATAATATGTGTAAGATGGACTTAACAACCACAGACTCCTCCATTTTCTCACTGACAGAAATGGTTTGAGTAAATGCCAAAATTGCTGTACACAAACAGAATAACACTTTTTATCAAGTCTTCGTCGTCAGTTAGGAAACTGGGTAGAGTTTCCTATACATAATCAATACAAAGATAATCAATACAATAAGATAAGGAGATAGAGGAGATAATAAGAGATAAGGAGAAAAATATGCATACCTGACATTAGAAAAAATACATAATGCTGAGCGTCAGAGGACATTCAGCATTAAGGACTGATCTGACTACCAATTGCCCTGAGGCTCTTGAAACATTTCTTTAAATACTCAGTCCAAGACAGAACCCTCTTTCAAATGGAAACATTAGAAAGAGGGCATTATGTATTTGAAAGCAATCTTTCTTTTTACAACAATTTCTTGCGTTTGTACCAAATTTTTCTATCTTAAAAAATATATCTCAATTACAACATATGCTCTTATTGTCAAATGCAGGAAAGATAATTTATGCATTCATGACCTCAAGGCTAGATTATTGTAATGCTCTAGTCTAATGGGTGGTTGCCCTGCACACTTAATAAACAAAATCCAGGTGGTTCAAAATGTTGCAGCTAGAGTTCTTACTAGAACCAGGAAGTATGATCGTATTAACCCGGTTCTGTCAACACTGCATTAGCTCCCTATTAACCATTATACATTAAAATTGTACTGATTTGTTTACCCTAAATGGCTTAGCTCCTCCTCAGTACTTGAGCGAGCTCCTATTGCTTTGAGTTTCGTGTAAAGTTTCGAAGTACTTTGTTACTGTACTTAAGTAGTCAAATCAAGTCACCTTTATTTACAGTATATAGCGCTTTTTACAATACAGATTGTATCAAAGCAGCTTCACAGTAATAACATGAAAATAATACAATAAAGTTTGTTTCTAGAAGACAATTGCGTCATCGTCCACCTTAAGCAAGGCAGATCAATAATATTGTTGAATATTAAATGTCTCCAATGAAGCAAGGCAAAATAAAAGCCAAGGCAACAGTGGCAAGGAACAAAAACTCCATCAGGTGACAGAATGGAGGAAAAAAAACTTGTGAGAAACCAGGCTCAGTCGGAGGGCCAACGAACGAACAGTGTGTGATTATGATTTGGGCACCATTATAAGTCAGATTGGATCAGAACATTTAGAGTATTTATCCATTTCCATCTGGCTGGAAGTCGAAGTCATCACGCCGGTATGGAAACGAGTTAGTTGATGTCGTCAATGAGGCCTTCACATGGCTGATGAGGCTGGCACTTCAGGAGTAGCTTTTTCCATAATTGTTTTAAATATTTTAATTTGTTGAAACTTTCTTTTACTTTGCTAAATTTTTAAGCCAAATAAGTACTTTTTACTCCTCTCATTACCTGTCAAAAGAGTTTTGATATGACTTTTGTTCCAAGTATTTAATTGAGGGAGAATTCCATCTGAAGTCATATCACCCCCTTAGTATATCTGGACGGGGTGTAAAGTTATTTGTGATTGTTTGAGTCTTGGATATTTACTTTATATGATATATTATTAGAAAGCTCATCAATTTTGTAATAGACACAGGTTCATCCCATTAACCTTTATCCTAGCTACGGGTGAGGAGTATAGTGTTTTAATGCACTTAACAAAATTGTCATTTAAGTCAAATCTTGTCAGCACCCGACATAAATATAATCCCTCCCCACAGAATCAAATGCTTTCTCAGCATCTAGACTCACCAACAATGTACTTATATTTTCTTTTGTAATACGTTGTAATAATGTTCTCCTTAAATCATCCGTGTCTGCCTATTTTGTATGAAACCAGTTTGGTCTAGACTTACTCAGGGATAATGACCATTTTGGGATTTTACACCATTTAGATGGGTAGCCATGTATGTCTGATATCTTATTTGCGAGTCTTCTATCATTATCTCAGCTACCAAAGCTTTATTCTGTTGTTCTCCTATTGAATGTAGGTTCAAAGAGTTTAAAAATCTCATCAGAGTTGTTTGCCCTGGCCGGCTGCAGTGTATTAAACTTTATAGTATAGTTCAAATAATTATTAAACGTCTTTTATTTTATTACATACATTTTGGGTTTTAGGATTCCTTGTTTAATAAATTGTATTATTTGCCAGGTCCTGTCTCATGCATGACAAACTTGATCAGCCTTTATATTTACTCATCATATATGTGTCTTGTTTAACTTAGTTTATTTGAATCAATATTTGCAAGGTCTTTTGTTCTGTATTTTTTTAAACTGTCATTTCCTTGTGTAGATCTAACAATCCTTTCTGTTTTTCTTTTTGTGGGGGGAAAGTTAAAGCAATAATTTTACACCAAACTTCTACCTGTCACACTTTGGCTGAGCGTGATGTAGGTATGACACGAAGATGAAGATAAAAGTGAACAGACTTTATTGACAGATAGACAACTCAAGTCATCTTCATTTATATAGCACTTTTAACAATGTAGATTGTTTCAAAGCTGCTTTACAGAGATAAACGTATAATTTAAGGTAACAGATTGTTTTGGCTTTATAGCGGTTCTTGAATAATGTTATTTTCCAGCTAAAGTTAGTTTTGATTGATTCACTTCCGTCGAAAGGATAATTTAAGTTAGGGGCCGCTAAGACAACACCGTTCTCTCTACGCGAACCTGCGGCAAGCTGCCAGAGGTTGTAAGTTCCTCCGCGACAACAAGCTGCAACTCACTGAGGCCTTATCCCCAGAGGACAGGGTGGCAAGAGAAAAACTTTGGCTCTTGGTCAAGAAGGCCCGAGATGAAGGCCCTTCTTTCCGTGGATCGTTTGACGGGAAGAGATTTGATTTCGCCAATGTAAAGTAGGCTAGTTTATATGCATTCTTCTGTTCTCTCCGGGTTGAGGTGGTATTCAGCTATTTTGTTTTAGCTGATTACCCTGGTAAATTAGTGCCTCATATTTGGCCATAGACTGATTTATCAATGTGCCAATCTTCAATGCTGTTTTCTAGACTTTACTCTTGTTAAAGGGGTGGTTGATTATGATTTCACTTCTCTAACTTTAGTTAGTGTGTAATGTTGCTGTTTGAGCATAAACAACATCTCTAAAATTACAACGCTCAAAGTTCAAAGCAAAGGAAGATATTTGCTTTGAATGAAATTGCTTTTTGACTTCAACAAACTGCTGGAAGGGACTACACGCCATTCCTCCCGGGTTAGTGACATCACAAACCCTAAAATGTAGATAAACTCCGCCCCTGGGAACGTGATTTATAGATTATCATGACAGAATATGCTAATAAATGACTACACATAAGCTACATAAATTCGTCAACTAACCATTCAGAAATGTCCTGTTGCATTCTACATGTAGTCACCTCTTCTTGACTCTCTCCATCTTTGTCTGACTCTGGTTTGAGCATAAAAGACTAAAAGTTTTAGAAATTTTCAATGCATGTCTGTGTGAGGAGGTAATCGAAGCTCCGCCCTCTGTGCTGGGAGCAGCAAATCATTTGCATTGAAAGGGACACATAAAAATGGTGCGTTTTTGCTCACCCTCCAAAAGTGACAATTTGAACATGATATATAAAAATATCTGTGGGGTATTTTGTGCTAAAACTTCACATATACACTCTTGGGACATCAAAGACTTATTTTAAATCTTGTGAAAATGGCATTATACCACCCCTTTAAGTCATGTTTTGATTTTCGTTAGCACTGATTAATATCTTTGCCCATTTTGGCAGTTCTTTTTGGCATTTTTTTTTTCATAAAGAAAGGGGTCATATTTAAGAAGTAATTATCTAGGTTCAAGATTATTAGAGGTCATTTTATTTGTTCTATGACCTCAGTTGGTTGTATATCATTCCTTCTGTCAGGGTTTCGGGTGATGAAAGGAGCGAGGACTCAAGTGCATAGTTGATGGGCTTTTAAAAATAATATAAAACAAAATACAAACAAAAACTACCCCGTGGGGGAAACAAGACAGGCAGCAAGACTTTACATGAACTGGACTGGGCAGGAACAGGAAACATGAGGGTACCTTAGACCATAGACATGTATAGAAAGGCTAGATGGCTTACCGGCGCTGAGAGCCAATGGGACCCGACGACGACTAATCCTAATAAATTGCATGATTGCATTTATCTTCTTTCCTGCATTTGGACCATCACTTAGTATTTTATTTATTGTGAATTCTTGGATTCCCAATAATTGTAATTCTTCCTTTAGAATCTTTCGTTCTCTTTCATATGCCTTGCATACCATCATTACATGTTCCACTGTCTCCTCTATTAAACAAACCTCACATAAACCTGTATTATGTTTCCCTATAATGTGCAATGTGTGATTAAGATATGAATGCCCTGTTCGTAAATGTGTGAATATGACTTGTTCCCTTCTACTTATGTTATGAATGATTTTAGATTTCTTTATTCTCCTTTAAACCCTATGAAAGTGTTTCCCTTTTTTACATGATTCCCAAATTGTTTGCCATTTCCTATCACATGCTTCTAGAATTAAATGTTTTCAGCACAGGACTGAAAACACAAGGGGAATAAAGCACATGACAGGAGAGCACATGGCACAAAGAAAACACATGACAAGCCATGTGCTCACAACAAACATGACAAAAAACACAAGCACATGGCCAGTAAAACAAATCACAAGTCATGTGCAAAGACAAGATATGAACAGGCAGCCAATGAGAACTCATAAGCCACATGTTCATACAAAACATGACAACATGAAAGCACACAGCTATAGTGTAAAACACGAGCTGTGCGCTACACAGCACAAGACACAACATGACATAAAAGCACATGAAACAAGGCACAGACAAGGGAAAACAGGAGTGTCAGGGCTCTGTCACAAAACCAAGAAATAGACTAGACAAAAGTGACAGAACCCTTGACACCTTCCTTTAAAGTAAAGTTTCCGTACAGTTTCTTCAGTCGTTGGTACATACTTTATCCTTTCTTTTTGTCTTT